>NW_026775484.1:348388-694277 GCF_963259705.1 Myotis daubentonii | reverse complement strand
GTGAATCAGTTAAAATGGTGGCGGTTCCAGTAAATACTTCTAAGCAAACTGTCTAATTGTGGTAAAACTGTTAAAATACACAATGAGAGTTCCCAGAAATGATTAAGAACGTGTAATAAACACCTCAAGTACACGTAAATAGATTCTTACTACATTTACTGTCGAATTCAATCACGGAGGTTTCCAGTGGAAAGCTGTGAAATGATGAAATTCTGGTAATGTTTACAAGTCCGGGTACTTCGGGTGGCGTTTTCACGGGACTGTGCTTTCAATTATTAAGAGTTCATGTTTACAGAGCTCAGAATTGGTGTCTAAAGCCTTGGAATGACGAGAATAGTTTTTATGTTTACAATTTAGGAGGATTGGCTTCGTCGTTTCTTTGTGTGAATCAGTTAAAATGGTGGCGGTTCCAGTAAATACTTCTAAGCAAACTGTCTAATTGTGGTAAAACTGTTAAAATACACAATGATAGTTCCCAGAAATGATTAAGAACGTGTAATAAACATCTCAAGTACACGTAAATAGATTCTTACTACCTTTACTGTCGAATTCAATCACCGAGGTTTCCAGTGGAAAGCTGTGAAATGACGAAAATACTGGTAATGTTTACAAGTACGGGTACTTCTGGTTGCGTTTTCACGGGACTGTGCTTTCAAATATTAAGAGTTCATGTTTACAGAGCTCAGAATTGGTGTCTAAAGCCTTGGAATGACGAGAATAGTTTTTATGTTTACAATTTAGGAGGATTGGCTTTGGCGTTTCTTTGTGTGAATCAGTTAAAATGGTGGCGGTTCCAGTAAATACTTCTAAACAAACTGTCTTATTGTGGTAAAACTGTTAAAATACACAATGAGAGTTCCCAGAAATGATTAAGAATGTGTAATAAACATCTAAAGTACACGTAAATAGATTCTTACTACATTTACTGTCGAATTCAATCACGGAGGTTTCGAGTGTAAAGCTGTGAAATGACGAAAATACTGGTAATGTTTACAAGTACGGGTACTTCTGGTGGCGTTTTCACGGGACTGTGCTTTCAAATATTAAGAGTTCATGTTTACAGAGCTCAGAATTGGTGTCTAAAGCCTTGGAATGAGGAGAATATTGTTTATGTTTACAATTTAGGAGGATTGGCTTTGGCGTGTTTTTTGTGTGAATCAGTTAAAATGGTGGCGGTTCCAGTAAATACTTCTAAGCAAACTGTCTAATTGTGGTAAAACTGTTAAAATACACAATGAGAGTTCCCAGAAATGATTAAGAACGTGTAATAAACACCTCAAGTACACGTAAATAGATTCTTACTACATTTACTGTCGAATTCAATCACGGAGGTTTCCAGTGGAAAGCTGTGAAATGATGAAATTCTGGTAATGTTTACAAGTCCGGGTACTTCGGGTGGCGTTTTCACGGGACTGTGCTTTCAATTATTAAGAGTTCATGTTTACAGAGCTCAGAATTGGTGTCTAAAGCCTTGGAATGACGAGAATAGTTTTTATGTTTACAATTTAGGAGGATTGGCTTCGTCGTTTCTTTGTGTGAATCAGTTAAAATGGTGGCGGTTCCAGTAAATACTTCTAAGCAAACTGTCTAATTGTGGTAAAACTGTTAAAATACACAATGATAGTTCCCAGAAATGATTAAGAACGTGTAATAAACATCTCAAGTACACGTAAATAGATTCTTACTACCTTTATTGTCGAATTCAATCACCGAGGTTTCCAGTGGAAAGCTGTGAAATGACGAAAATACTGGTAATGTTTACAAGTACGGGTACTTCTGGTGGCGTTTTCACGGGACTGTGCTTTCAAATATTAAGAGTTCATGTTTACAGAGCTCAGAATTGGTGTCTAAAGCCTTGGAATGAGGAGAATATTGTTTATGTTTACAATTTAGGAGGATTGGCTTTGGCGTTTCTTTGTGTGAATCAGTTAAAATGGTGGCGGTTCCAGTAAATACTTCTAAACAAACTGTCTTATTGTGGTAAAACTGTTAAAATACACAATGAGAGTTCCCAGAAATGATTAAGAATGTGTAATAAACATCTAAAGTACACGTAAATAGATTCTTACTACATTTACTGTCGAATTCAATCACGGAGGTTTCGAGTGTAAAGCTGTGAAATGACGAAAATACTGGTAATGTTTACAACTCCGGGTACTTCGGGTGGATTTTCACGGGACTGTGCTTTCAAATATTAAGAGTTCATGTTTACAGAGCTCAGAATTGGTGTCTAAAGCCTTGGAATGAGGAGAATATTGTTTATGTTTACAATTTAGGAGGATTGGCTTTGGCGTGTTTTTTGTGTGAATCAGTTAAAATGGTGGCGGTTCCAGTAAATACTTCTAAGCAAACTGTCTAATTGTGGTAAAACTGTTAAAATACACAATGAGAGTTCCCAGAAATGATTAAGAACGTGTAATAAACATCTCAAGTACACGTAAATAGATTCTTACTACATTTACTGTCGAATTCAATCACGGAAGTTTCCAGTGGAAAGCTGTGAAATGATGAAATTCTGGTAATGTTTACAAGTCCGGGTACTTCGGGTGGCGTTTTCACGGGACTGTGCTTTCAATTATTAAGAGTTCATGTTTACAGAGCTCAGAATTGGTGTCTAAAGCCTTGGAATGACGAGAATAGTTTTTATGTTTACAATTTAGGAGGATTGGCTTCGTCGTTTCTTTGTGTGAATCAGTTACAATGGTGGCGGTTCCAGTAAATACTTCTAAGCAAACTGTCTAATTGTGGTAAAACTGTTAAAATACACAATGATAGTTCCCAGAAATGATTAAGAACGTGTAATAAACATCTCAAGTACACGTAAATAGATTCTTACTACCTTTACTGTCGAATTCAATCACCGAGGTTTCCAGTGGAAAGCTGTGAAATGACGAAAATACTGGTAATGTTTACAAGTACGGGTACTTCTGGTGGCGTTTTCACGGGACTGTGCTTTCAAATATTAAGAGTTCATGTTTACAGAGCTCAGAATTGGTGTCTAAAGCCTTGGAATGAGGAGAATATTGTTTATGTTTACAATTTAGGAGGATTGGCTTTGGCGTTTCTTTGTGTGAATCAGTTAAAATGGTGGCGGTTCCAGTAAATACTTCTAAACAAACTGTCTTATTGTGGTAAAACTGTTAAAATACACAATGAGAGTTCCCAGAAATGATTAAGAATGTGTAATAAACATCTAAAGTACACGTAAATAGATTCTTACTACATTTACTGTCGAATTCAATCACGGAGGTTTCGAGTGTAAAGCTGTGAAATGACGAAAATACTGGTAATATTTACAACTCCGGGTACTTCGGGTGGATTTTCACGGGACTGTGCTTTCAAATATTAAGAGTTCATGTTTACAGAGCTCAGAATTGGTGTCTAAAGCCTTGGAATGAGGAGAATATTGTTTATGTTTACAATTTAGGAGGATTGGCTTTGGCGTGTTTTTTGTGTGAATCAGTTAAAATGGTGGCGGTTCCAGTAAATACTTCTAAGCAAACTGTCTAATTGTGGTAAAACTGTTAAAATACACAATGAGAGTTCCCAGAAATGATTAAGAACGTGTAATAAACACCTCAAGTACACGTAAATAGATTCTTACTACATTTACTGTCGAATTCAATCACGGAGGTTTCCAGTGGAAAGCTGTGAAATGATGAAATTCTGGTAATGTTTACAAGTCCGGGTACTTCTGGTGGCGTTTTCACGGGACTGTGCTTTCAAATATTAAGAGTTCATGTTTACAGAGCTCAGAATTGGTGTCTAAAGCCTTGGAATGAGGAGAATATTGTTTATGTTTACAATTTAGGAGGATTGGCTTTGGCGTTTCTTTGTGTGAATCAGTTAAAATGGTGGCGGTTCCAGTAAATACTTCTAAACAAACTGTCTTATTGTGGTAAAACTGTTAAAATACACAATGAGAGTTCCCAGAAATGATTAAGAATGTGTAATAAACATCTAAAGTACACGTAAATAGATTCTTACTACATTTACTGTCGAATTCAATCACGGAGGTTTCGAGTGTAAAGCTGTGAAATGACGAAAATACTGGTAATGTTTACAACTCCGGGTACTTCGGGTGGATTTTCACGGGACTGTGCTTTCAAATATTAAGAGTTCATGTTTACAGAGCTCAGAATTGGTGTCTAAAGCCTTGGAATGAGGAGAATATTGTTTATGTTTACAATTTAGGAGGATTGGCTTTGGCGTGTTTTTTGTGTGAATCAGTTAAAATGGTGGCGGTTCCAGTAAATACTTCTAAGCAAACTGTCTAATTGTGGTAAAACTGTTAAAATACACAATGAGAGTTCCCAGAAATGATTAAGAACGTGTAATAAACACCTCAAGTACACGTAAATAGATTCTTACTACATTTACTGTCGAATTCAATCACGGAGGTTTCCAGTGGAAAGCTGTGAAATGATGAAATTCTGGTAATGTTTACAAGTCCGGGTACTTCGGGTGGCGTTTTCACGGGACTGTGCTTTCAATTATTAAGAGTTCATGTTTACAGAGCTCAGAATTGGTGTCTAAAGCCTTGGAATGACGAGAATAGTTTTTATGTTTACAATTTAGGAGGATTGGCTTCGTTGTTTCTTTGTGTGAATCAGTTAAAATGGTGGCGGTTCCAGTAAATACTTCTAAGCAAACTGTCTAATTGTGGTAAAACTGTTAAAATACACAATGATAGTTCCCAGAAATGATTAAGAACGTGTAATAAACATCTCAAGTACACGTAAATAGATTCTTACTACCTTTACTGTCGAATTCAATCACCGAGGTTTCCAGTGGAAAGCTGTGAAATGACGAAAATACTGGAAATGTTTACAAGTACGGGTACTTCTGGTGGCGTTTTCACGGGACTGTGCTTCCAAATATTAAGAGTTCATGTTTACAGAGCTCAGAATTGGTGTCTAAAGCCTTGGAATGAGGAGAATATTGTTTATGTTTACAATTTAGGAGGATTGGCTTTGGCGTGTTTTTTGTGTGAATCAGTTAAAATGGTGGCGGTTCCAGTAAATACTTCTAAGCAAACTGTCTAATTGTGGTAAAACTGTTAAAATACACAATGAGAGTTCCCAGAAATGATTAAGAACGTGTAATAAACACCTCAAGTACACGTAAATAGATTCTTACTACATTTACTGTCGAATTCAATCACGGAGGTTTCCAGTGGAAAGCTGTGAAATGATGAAATTCTGGTAATGTTTACAAGTCCGGGTACTTCGGGTGGCGTTTTCACGGGACTGTGCTTTCAATTATTAAGAGTTCATGTTTACAGAGCTCAGAATTGGTGTCTAAAGCCTTGGAATGACGAGAATAGTTTTTATGTTTACAATTTAGGAGGATTGGCTTCGTCGTTTCTTTGTGTGAATCAGTTACAATGGTGGCGGTTCCAGTAAATACTTCTAAGCAAACTGTCTAATTGTGGTAAAACTGTTAAAATACACAATTATAGTTCCCAGAAATGATTAAGAACGTGTAATAAACATCTCAAGTACACGTAAATAGATTCTTACTACCTTTACTGTCGAATTCAATCACCGAGGTTTCCAGTGGAAAGCTGTGAAATGACGAAAATACTGGTAATGTTTACAAGTACGGGTACTTCTGGTTGCGTTTTCACGGGACTGTGCTTTCAAATATTAAGAGTTCATGTTTACAGAGCTCAGAATTGGTGTCTAAAGCCTTGGAATGAGGAGAATATTGTTTATGTTTACAATTTAGGAGGATTGGCTTTGGCGTTTCTTTGTGTGAATCAGTTAAAATGGTGGCGGTTCCAGTAAATACTTCTAAACAAACTGTCTTATTGTGGTAAAACTGTTAAAATACACAATGAGAGTTCCCAGAAATGATTAAGAATGTGTAATAAACATCTAAAGTACACGTAAATAGATTCTTACTACATTTACTGTCGAATTCAATCACGGAGGTTTCGAGTGTAAAGCTGTGAAATGACGAAAATACTGGTAATGTTTACAAGTACGGGTACTTCTGGTGGGGTTTTCACGGGACTGTGCTTTCAAATATTAAGAGTTCATGTTTACAGAGCTCAGAATTGGTGTCTAAAGCCTTGGAATGAGGAGAATATTGTTTATGTTTACAATTTAGGAGGATTGGCTTTGGCGTGTTTTTTGTGTGAATCAGTTAAAATGGTGGCGGTTCCAGTAAATACTTCTAAGCAAACTGTCTAATTGTGGTAAAACTGTTAAAATACACAATGAGAGTTCCCAGAAATGATTAAGAACGTGTAATAAACACCTCAAGTACACGTAAATAGATTCTTACTACATTTACTGTCGAATTCAATCACGGAGGTTTCCAGTGGAAAGCTGTGAAATGATGAAATTCTGGTAATGTTTACAAGTCCGGGTACTTCGGGTGGCGTTTTCACGGGACTGTGCTTTCAATTATTAAGAGTTCATGTTTACAGAGCTCAGAATTGGTGTCTAAAGCCTTGGAATGACGAGAATAGTTTTTATGTTTACAATTTAGGAGGATTGGCTTCGTCGTTTCTTTGTGTGAATCAGTTAAAATGGTGGCGGTTCCAGTAAATACTTCTAAGCAAACTGTCTAATTGTGGTAAAACTGTTAAAATACACAATGATAGTTCCCAGAAATGATTAAGAACGTGTAATAAACATCTCAAGTACACGTAAATAGATTCTTACTACCTTTACTGTCGAATTCAATCACCGAGGTTTCCAGTGGAAAGCTGTGAAATGACGAAAATACTGGTAATGTTTACAAGTACGGGTACTTCTGGTGGCGTTTTCACGGGACTGTGCTTTCAAATATTAAGAGTTCATGTTTACAGAGCTCAGAATTGGTGTCTAAAGCCTTGGAATGAGGAGAATATTGTTTATGTTTACAATTTAGGAGGATTGGCTTTGGCGTTTCTTTGTGTGAATCAGTTAAAATGGTGGCGGTTCCAGTAAATACTTCTAAACAAACTGTCTTATTGTGGTAAAACTGTTAAAATACACAATGAGAGTTCCCAGAAATGATTAAGAATGTGTAATAAACATCTAAAGTACACGTAAATAGATTCTTACTACATTTACTGTCGAATTCAATCACGGAGGTTTCGAGTGTAAAGCTGTGAAATGACGAAAATACTGGTAATGTTTACAACTCCGGGTACTTCGGGTGGATTTTCACGGGACTGTGCTTTCAAATATTAAGAGTTCATGTTTACAGAGCTCAGAATTGGTGTCTAAAGCCTTGGAATGAGGAGAATATTGTTTATGTTTACAATTTAGGAGGATTGGCTTTGGCGTGTTTTTTGTGTGAATCAGTTAAAATGGTGGCGGTTCCAGTAAATACTTCTAAGCAAACTGTCTAATTGTGGTAAAACTGTTAAAATACACAATGAGAGTTCCCAGAAATGATTAAGAACGTGTAATAAACATCTCAAGTACACGTAAATAGATTCTTACTACATTTACTGTCGAATTCAATCACGGAAGTTTCCAGTGGAAAGCTGTGAAATGATGAAATTCTGGTAATGTTTACAAGTCCGGGTACTTCGGGTGGCGTTTTCACGGGACTGTGCTTTCAATTATTAAGAGTTCATGTTTACAGAGCTCAGAATTGGTGTCTAAAGCCTTGGAATGACGAGAATAGTTTTTATGTTTACAATTTAGGAGGATTGGCTTTGGCGTTTCTTTGTGTGAATCAGTTAAAATGGTGGCGGTTCCAGTAAATACTTCTAAACAAACTGTCTTATTGTGGTAAAACTGTTAAAATACACAATGAGAGTTCCCAGAAATGATTAAGAATGTGTAATAAACATCTAAAGTACACGTAAATAGATTCTTACTACATTTACTGTCGAATTCAATCACGGAGGTTTCGAGTGTAAAGCTGTGAAATGACGAAAATACTGGTAATGTTTACAACTCCGGGTACTTCGGGTGGATTTTCACGGGACTGTGCTTTCAAATATTAAGAGTTCATGTTTACAGAGCTCAGAATTGGTGTCTAAAGCCTTGGAATGAGGAGAATATTGTTTATGTTTACAATTTAGGAGGATTGGCTTTGGCGTGTTTTTTGTGTGAATCAGTTAAAATGGTGGCGGTTCCAGTAAATACTTCTAAGCAAACTGTCTAATTGTGGTAAAACTGTTAAAATACACAATGAGAGTTCCCAGAAATGATTAAGAACGTGTAATAAACACCTCAAGTACACGTAAATAGATTCTTACTACATTTACTGTCGAATTCAATCACGGAGGTTTCCAGTGGAAAGCTGTGAAATGATGAAATTCTGGTAATGTTTACAAGTCCGGGTACTTCGGGTGGCGTTTTCACGGGACTGTGCTTTCAATTATTAAGAGTTCATGTTTACAGAGCTCAGAATTGGTGTCTAAAGCCTTGGAATGACGAGAATAGTTTTTATGTTTACAATTTAGGAGGATTGGCTTCGTCGTTTCTTTGTGTGAATCAGTTACAATGGTGGCGGTTCCAGTAAATACTTCTAAGCAAACTGTCTAATTGTGGTAAAACTGTTAAAATACACAATGTTAGTTCCCAGAAATGATTAAGAACGTGTAATAAACATCTCAAGTACACGTAAATAGATTCTTACTACCTTTACTGTCGAATTCAATCACCGAGGTTTCCAGTGGAAAGCTGTGAAATGACGAAAATACTGGTAATATTTACAAGTACGGGTACTTCTGGTGGCGTTTTCACGGGACTGTGCTTTCAAATATTAAGAGTTCATGTTTACAGAGCTCAGAATTGGTGTCTAAAGCCTTGGAATGAGGAGAATATTGTTTATGTTTACAATTTAGGAGGATTGGCTTTGGCGTTTCTTTGTGTGAATCAGTTAAAATGGTGGCGGTTCCAGTAAATACTTCTAAACAAACGGACTTATTGTGGTAAAACTGTTAAAATACACAATGAGAGTTCCCAGAAATGATTAAGAATGTGTAATAAACATCTAAAGTACACGTAAATAGATTCTTACTACATTTACTGTCGAATTCAATCACGGAGGTTTCGAGTGTAAAGCTGTGAAATGACGAAAATACTGGTAATGTTTACAACTCCGGGTACTTCGGGTGGATTTTCACGGGACTGTGCTTTCAAATATTAAGAGTTCATGTTTACAGAGCTCAGAATTGGTGTCTAAAGCCTTGGAATGAGGAGAATATTGTTTATGTTTACAATTTAGGAGGATTGGCTTTGGCGTGTTTTTTGTGTGAATCAGTTAAAATGGTGGCGGTTCCAGTAAATACTTCTAAGCAAACTGTCTAATTGTGGTAAAACTGTTAAAATACACAATGAGAGTTCCCAGAAATGATTAAGAACGTGTAATAAACATCTCAAGTACACGTAAATAGATTCTTACTACATTTACTGTCGAATTCAATCACGGAGGTTTCCAGTGGAAAGCTGTGAAATGATGAAATTCTGGTAATGTTTACAAGTCCGGGTACTTCGGGTGGCGTTTTCACGGGACTGTGCTTTCAATTATTAAGAGTTCATGTTTACAGAGCTCAGAATTGGTGTCTAAAGCCTTGGAATGACGAGAATAGTTTTTATGTTTACAATTTAGGAGGATTGGCTTCGTCGTTTCTCTGTGTGAATCAGTTACAATGGTGGCGGTTCCAGTAAATACTTCTAAGCAAACTGTCTTATTGTGGTAAAACTGTTAAAATACACAATGATAGTTCCCAGAAATGATTAAGAACGTGTAATAAACATCTCAAGTACACGTAAATAGATTCTTACTACCTTTACTGTCGAATTCAATCACCGAGGTTTCCAGTGGAAAGCTGTGAAATGACGAAAATACTGGTAATGTTTACAAGTACGGGTACTTCTGGTGGCGTTTTCACGGGCCTGTGCTTTCAAATATTAAGAGTTCATGTTTACAGAGCTCAGAATTGGTGTCTAAAGCCTTGGAATGAGGAGAATATTGTTTATGTTTACAATTTAGGAGGATTGGCTTTGGCGTTTCTTTGTGTGAATCAGTTAAAATGGTGGCGGTTCCAGTAAATACTTCTAAACAAACGGTCTTATTGTGGTAAAACTGTTAAAATACACAATGAGAGTTCCCAGAAATGATTAAGAATGTGTAATAAACATCTAAAGTACACGTAAATAGATTCTTACTACATTTACTGTCGAATTCAATCACGGAGGTTTCGAGTGTAAAGCTGTGAAATGACGAAAATACTGGTAATGTTTACAACTCCGGGTACTTCGGGTGGATTTTCACGGGACTGTGCTTTCAAATATTAAGAGTTCATGTTTACAGAGCTCAGAATTGGTGTCTAAAGCCTTGGAATGAGGAGAATATTGTTTATGTTTACAATTTAGGAGGATTGGCTTTGGCGTGTTTTTTGTGTGAATCAGTTAAAATGGTGGCGGTTCCAGTAAATACTTCTAAGCAAACTGTCTAATTGTGGTAAAACTGTTAAAATACACAATGAGAGTTCCCAGAAATGATTAAGAACGTGTAATAAACATCTCAAGTACACGTAAATAGATTCTTACTACATTTACTGTCGAATTCAATCACGGAGGTTTCCAGTGGAAAGCTGTGAAATGATGAAATTCTGGTAATGTTTACAAGTCCGGGTACTTCGGGTGGCGTTTTCACGGGACTGTGCTTTCAATTATTAAGAGTTCATGTTTACAGAGCTCAGAATTGGTGTCTAAAGCCTTGGAATGACGAGAATAGTTTTTATGTTTACAATTTAGGAGGATTGGCTTCGTCGTTTCTTTGTGTGAATCAGTTAAAATGGTGGCGGTTCCAGTAAATACTTCTAAGCAAACTGTCTAATTGTGGTAAAACTGTTAAAATACACAATGATAGTTCCCAGAAATGATTAAGAACGTGTAATAAACATCTCAAGTACACGTAAATAGATTCTTACTACCTTTACTGTCGAATTCAATCACCGAGGTTTCCAGTGGAAAGCTGTGAAATGACGAAAATACTGGTAATGTTTACAAGTACGGGTACTTCTGGTGGCGTTTTCACGGGACTGTGCTTTCAAATATTAAGAGTTCATGTTTACAGAGCTCAGAATTGGTGTCTAAAGCCTTGGAATGAGGAGAATATTGTTTATGTTTACAATTTAGGAGGATTGGCTTTGGCGTTTCTTTGTGTGAATCAGTTAAAATGGTGGCGGTTCCAGTAAATACTTCTAAACAAACTGTCTTATTGTGGTAAAACTGTTAAAATACACAATGAGAGTTCCCAGAAATGATTAAGAATGTGTAATAAACATCTAAAGTACACGTAAATAGATTCTTACTACATTTACTGTCGAATTCAATCACGGAGGTTTCGAGTGTAAAGCTGTGAAATGACGAAAATACTGGTAATATTTACAACTCCGGGTACTTCGGGTGGATTTTCACGGGACTGTGCTTTCAAATATTAAGAGTTCATGTTTACAGAGCTCAGAATTGGTGTCTAAAGCCTTGGAATGAGGAGAATATTGTTTATGTTTACAATTTAGGAGGATTGGCTTTGGCGTGTTTTTTTGTGTGAATCAGTTAAAATGGTGGCGGTTCCAGTAAATACTTCTAAGCAAACTGTCTAATTGTGGTAAAACTGTTAAAATACACAATGAGAGTTCCCAGAAATGATTAAGAACGTGTAATAAACATCTCAAGTACACGTAAATAGATTCTTACTACATTTACTGTCGAATTCAATCACGGAGGTTTCCAGTGGAAAGCTGTGAAATGATGAAATTCTGGTAATGTTTACAAGTCCGGGTACTTCGGGTGGCGTTTTCACGGGACTGTGCTTTCAATTATTAAGAGTTCATGTTTACAGAGCTCAGAATTGGTGTCTAAAGCCTTGGAATGACGAGAATAGTTTTTATGTTTACAATTTAGGAGGATTGGCTTCGTCGTTTCTTTGTGTGAATCAGTTAAAATGGTGGCGGTTCCAGTAAATACTTCTAAGCAAACTGTCTAATTGTGGTAAAACTGTTAAAATACACAATGATAGTTCCCAGAAATGATTAAGAACGTGTAATAAACATCTCAAGTACACGTAAATAGATTCTTACTACCTTTACTGTCGAATTCAATCACTGAGGTTTCCAGTGGAAAGCTGTGAAATGACGAAAATACTGGTAATGTTTACAAGTACGGGTACTTCTGGTGGCGTTTTCACGGGACTGTGCTTTCAAATATTAAGAGTTCATGTTTACAGAGCTCAGAATTGGTGTCTAAAGCCTTGGAATGAGGAGAATATTGTTTATGTTTACAATTTAGGAGGATTGGCTTTGGCGTTTCTTTGTGTGAATCAGTTAAAATGGTGGCGGTTCCAGTAAATACTTCTAAACAAACTGTCTTATTGTGGTAAAACTGTTAAAATACACAATGAGAGTTCCCAGAAATGATTAAGAATGTGTAATAAACATCTAAAGTACACGTAAATAGATTCTTACTACATTTACTGTCGAATTCAATCACGGAGGTTTCGAGTGTAAAGCTGTGAAATGACGAAAATACTGGTAATATTTACAACTCCGGGTACTTCGGGTGGATTTTCATGGGACTGTGCTTTCAATTATTAAGAGTTCATGTTTACAGAGCTCAGAATTGGTGTCTAAAGCCTTGGAATGACGAGAATAGTTTTTATGTTTACAATTTAGGAGGATTGGCTTCGTCGTTTCTTTGTGTGAATCAGTTAAAATGGTGGCGGTTCCAGTAAATACTTCTAAGCAAACTGTCTAATTGTGGTAAAACTGTTAAAATACACAAGGATAGTTCCCAGAAATGATTAAGAACGTGTAATAAACATCTCAAGTACACGTAAATAGATTCTTACTACCTTTACTGTCGAATTCAATCACCGAGGTTTCCAGTGGAAAGCTGTGAAATGACGAAAATACTGGTAATGTTTACAAGTACGGGTACTTCTGGTGGCGTTTTCACGGGCCTGTGCTTTCAAATATTAAGAGTTCATGTTTACAGAGCTCAGAATTGGTGTCTAAAGCCTTGGAAAGAGGAGAATATTGTTTATGTTTACAATTTAGGAGGATTGGCTTTGGCGTTTCTTTGTGTGAATCAGTTAAAATGGTGGCGGTTCCAGTAAATACTTCTAAGCAAACTGTCTAATTGTGGTAAAACTGTTTAAATACACAATGAGAGTTCCCAGAAATGATTAAGAATGTGTAATAAACATCTAAAGTACACGTAAATAGATTCTTACTACATTTACTGTCGAATTCAATCACGGAGGTTTCGAGTGTAAAGCTGTGAAATGACGAAAATACTGGTAATATTTACAACTCCGGGTACTTCGGGTGGATTTTCACGGGACTGTGCTTTCAATTATTAAGAGTTCATGTTTACAGAGCTCAGAATTGGTGTCTAAAGCCTTGGAATGACGAGAATAGTTTTTATGTTTACAATTTAGGAGGATTGGCTTCGTCGTTTCTTTGTGTGAATCAGTTACAATGGTGGCGGTTCCAGTAAATACTTCTAAGCAAACTGTCTAATTGTGGTAAAACTGTTAAAATACACAATGATAGTTCCCAGAAATGATTAAGAACGTGTAATAAACATCTCAAGTACACGTAAATAGATTCTTACTACCTTTACTGTCGAATTCAATCACCGAGGTTTCCAGTGGAAAGCTGTGAAATGACGAAAATACTGGTAATGTTTACAAGTACGGGTACTTCTGGTGGCGTTTTCACGGGACTGTGCTTTCAAATATTAAGAGTTCATGTTTACAGAGCTCAGAATTGGTGTCTAAAGCCTTGGAATGAGGAGAATATTGTTTATGTTTACAATTTAGGAGGATTGGCTTTGGCGTTTCTTTGTGTGAATCAGTTAAAATGGTGGCGGTTCCAGTAAATACTTCTAAACAAACTGTCTTATTGTGGTAAAACTGTTAAAATACACAATGAGAGTTCCCAGAAATGATTAAGAATGTGTAATAAACATCTAAAGTACACGTAAATAGATTCTTACTACATTTACTGTCGAATTCAATCACGGAGGTTTCGAGTGTAAAGCTGTGAAATGACGAAAATACTGGTAATATTTACAACTCCGGGTACTTCGGGTGGATTTTCACGGGACTGTGCTTTCAAATATTAAGAGTTCATGTTTACAGAGCTCAGAATTGGTGTCTAAAGCCTTGGAATGAGGAGAATATTGTTTATGTTTACAATTTAGGAGGATTGGCTTTGGCGTGTTTTTTTGTGTGAATCAGTTAAAATGGTGGCGGTTCCAGTAAATACTTCTAAGCAAACTGTCTAATTGTGGTAAAACTGTTAAAATACACAATGAGAGTTCCCAGAAATGATTAAGAACGTGTAATAAACATCTCAAGTACACGTAAATAGATTCTTACTACATTTACTGTCGAATTCAATCACGGAGGTTTCCAGTGGAAAGCTGTGAAATGATGAAATTCTGGTAATGTTTACAAGTCCGGGTACTTCGGGTGGCGTTTTCACGGGACTGTGCTTTCAATTATTAAGAGTTCATGTTTACAGAGCTCAGAATTGGTGTCTAAAGCCTTGGAATGACGAGAATAGTTTTTATGTTTACAATTTAGGAGGATTGGCTTCGTCGTTTCTTTGTGTGAATCAGTTAAAATGGTGGCGGTTCCAGTAAATACTTCTAAGCAAACTGTCTAATTGTGGTAAAACTGTTAAAATACACAATGATAGTTCCCAGAAATGATTAAGAACGTGTAATAAACATCTCAAGTACACGTAAATAGATTCTTACTACCTTTACTGTCGAATTCAATCACCGAGGTTTCCAGTGGAAAGCTGTGAAATGACGAAAATACTGGTAATGTTTACAAGTACGGGTACTTCTGGTGGCGTTTTCACGGGCCTGTGCTTTCAAATATTAAGAGTTCATGTTTACAGAGCTCAGAATTGGTGTCTAAAGCCTTGGAAAGAGGAGAATATTGTTTATGTTTACAATTTAGGAGGATTGGCTTTGGCGTTTCTTTGTGTGAATCAGTTAAAATGGTGGCGGTTCCAGTAAATACTTCTAAGCAAACTGTCTAATTGTGGTAAAACTGTTTAAATACACAATGAGAGTTCCCAGAAATGATTAAGAATGTGTAATAAACATCTAAAGTACACGTAAATAGATTCTTACTACATTTACTGTCGAATTCAATCACGGAGGTTTCGAGTGTAAAGCTGTGAAATGACGAAAATACTGGTAATATTTACAACTCCGGGTACTTCGGGTGGATTTTCACGGGACTGTGCTTTCAATTATTAAGAGTTCATGTTTACAGAGCTCAGAATTGGTGTCTAAAGCCTTGGAATGACGAGAATAGTTTTTATGTTTACAATTTAGGAGGATTGGCTTCGTCGTTTCTTTGTTTGAATCAGTTACAATGGTGGCGGTTCCAGTAAATACTTCTAAGCAAACTGTCTAATTGTGGTAAAACTGTTAAAATACACAATGATAGTTCCCAGAAATGATTAAGAATGTGTAATAAACATCTAAAGTACACGTAAATAGATTCTTACTACATTTACTGTCGAATTCAATCACGGAGGTTTCGAGTGTAAAGCTGTGAAATGACGAAAATACTGGTAATATTTACAACTCCGGGTACTTCGGGTGGATTTTCACGGGACTGTGCTTTCAAATATTAAGAGTTCATGTTTACAGAGCTCAGAATTGGTGTCTAAAGCCTTGGAATGAGGAGAATATTGTTTATGTTTACAATTTAGGAGGATTGGCTTTGGCGTTTCTTTGTGTGAATCAGTTAAAATGGTGGCGGTTCCAGTAAATACTTCTAAACAAACTGTCTTATTGTGGTAAAACTGTTAAAATACACAATGAGAGTTCCCAGAAATGATTAAGAATGTGTAATAAACATCTAAAGTACACGTAAATAGATTCTTACTACATTTACTGTCGAATTCAATCACGGAGGTTTCGAGTGTAAAGCTGTGAAATGACGAAAATACTGGTAATGTTTACAACTCCGGGTACTTCGGGTGGATTTTCACGGGACTGTGCTTTCAAATATTAAGAGTTCATGTTTACAGAGCTCAGAACTGGTGTCTAAAGCCTTGGAATGAGGAGAATATTGTTTATGTTTACAATTTAGGAGGATTGGCTTTGGCGTGTTTTTTGTGTGAATCAGTTAAAATGGTGGCGGTTCCAGTAAATACTTCTAAGCAAACTGTCTAATTGTGGTAAAACTGTTAAAATACACAATGAGAGTTCCCAGAAATGATTAAGAACGTGTAATAAACATCTCAAGTACACGTAAATAGATTCTTACTACATTTACTGTCGAATTCAATCACGGAGGTTTCCAGTGGAAAGCTGTGAAATGATGAAATTCTGGTAATGTTTACAAGTCCGGGTACTTCGGGTGGCGTTTTCACGGGACTGTGCTTTCAATTATTAAGAGTTCATGTTTACAGAGCTCAGAATTGGTGTCTAAAGCCTTGGAATGACGAGAATAGTTTTTATGTTTACAATTTAGGAGGATTGGCTTCGTTGTTTCTTTGTATGAATCAGTTAAAATGGTGGCGGTTCCAGTAAATACTTCTAAGCAAACTGTCTAATTGTGGTAAAACTGTTAAAATACACAATGATAGTTCCCAGAAATGATTAAGAACGTGTAATAAACATCTCAAGTACACGTAAATAGATTCTTACTACCTTTACTGTCGAATTCAATCACCGAGGTTTCCAGTGGAAAGCTGTGAAATGACGAAAATACTGGTAATGTTTACAAGTACGGGTACTTCTGGTGGCGTTTTCACGGGACTGTGCTTTCAAATATTAAGAGTTCATGTTTACAGAGCTCAGAATTGGTGTCTAAAGCATTGGAATGAGGAGAATATTGTTTATGTTTACAATTTAGGAGGATTGGCTTTGGCGTTTCTTTGTGTGAATCAGTTAAAATGGTGGCGGTTCCAGTAAATACTTCTAAACAAACTGTCTTATTGTGGTAAAACTGTTAAAATACACAATGAGAGTTCCCAGAAATGATTAAGAATGTGTAATAAACATCTAAAGTACACGTAAATAGATTCTTACTACATTTACTGTCGAATTCAATCACGGAGGTTTCGAGTGTAAAGCTGTGAAATGACGAAAATACTGGTAATATTTACAACTCCGGGTACTTCGGGTGGATTTTCACGGGACTGTGCTTTCAAATATTAAGAGTTCATGTTTACAGAGCTCAGAATTGGTGTCTAAAGCCTTGGAATGAGGAGAATATTGTTTATGTTTACAATTTAGGAGGATTGGCTTTGGCGTGTTTTTTGTGTGAATCAGTTAAAATGGTGGCGGTTCCAGTAAATACTTCTAAGCAAACTGTCTAATTGTGGTAAAACTGTTAAAATACACAATGAGAGTTCCCAGAAATGATTAAGAACGTGTAATAAACACCTCAAGTACACGTAAATAGATTCTTACTACATTTACTGTCGAATTCAATCACGGAGGTTTCCAGTGGAAAGCTGTGAAATGATGAAATTCTGGTAATGTTTACAAGTCCGGGTACTTCGGGTGGCGTTTTCACGGGACTGTGCTTTCAATTATTAAGAGTTCATGTTTACAGAGCTCAGAATTGGTGTCTAAAGCCTTGGAATGACGAGAATAGTTTTTATGTTTACAATTTAGGAGGATTGGCTTCGTCGTTTCTTTGTGTGAATCAGTTACAATGGTGGCGGTTCCAGTAAATACTTCTAAGCAAACTGTCTAATTGTGGTAAAACTGTTAAAATACACAATGATAGTTCCCAGAAATGATTAAGAACGTGTAATAAACATCTCAAGTACACGTAAATAGATTCTTACTACCTTTACTGTCGAATTCAATCACCGAGGTTTCCAGTGGAAAGCTGTGAAATGACGAAAATACTGGTAATGTTTACAAGTACGGGTACTTCTGGTTGCGTTTTCACGGGACTGTGCTTTCAAATATTAAGAGTTCATGTTTACAGAGCTCAGAATTGGTGTCTAAAGCCTTGGAATGAGGAGAATATTGTTTATGTTTACAATTTAGGAGGATTGGCTTTGGCGTTTCTTTGTGTGAATCAGTTAAAATGGTGGCGGTTCCAGTAAATACTTCTAAACAAACTGTCTTATTGTGGTAAAACTGTTAAAATACACAATGAGAGTTCCCAGAAATGATTAAGAATGTGTAATAAACATCTAAAGTACACGTAAATAGATTCTTACTACATTTACTGTCGAATTCAATCACGGAGGTTTCGAGTGTAAAGCTGTGAAATGACGAAAATACTGGTAATGTTTACAACTCCGGGTACTTCGGGTGGATTTTCACGGGACTGTGCTTTCAAATATTAAGAGTTCATGTTTACAGAGCTCAGAATTGGTGTCTAAAGCCTTGGAATGAGGAGAATATTGTTTATGTTTACAATTTAGGAGGATTGGCTTTGGCGTGTTTTTTGTGTGAATCAGTTAAAATGGTGGCGGTTCCAGTAAATACTTCTAAGCAAACTGTCTAATTGTGGTAAAACTGTTAAAATACACAATGAGAGTTCCCAGAAATGATTAAGAACGTGTAATAAACACCTCAAGTACACGTAAATAGATTCTTACTACATTTACTGTCGAATTCAATCACGGAGGTTTCCAGTGGAAAGCTGTGAAATGATGAAATTCTGGTAATATTTACAAGTCCGGGTACTTCGGGTGGCGTTTTCACGGGACTGTGCTTTCAATTATTAAGAGTTCATGTTTACAGAGCTCAGAATTGGTGTCTAAAGCCTTGGAATGACGAGAATAGTTTTTATGTTTACAATTTAGGAGGATTGGCTTCGTCGTTTCTTTGTGTGAATCAGTTACAATGGTGGCGGTTCCAGTAAATACTTCTAAGCAAACTGTCTAATTGTGGTAAAACTGTTAAAATACACAATGATAGTTCCCAGAAATGATTAAGAACGTGTAATAAACATCTCAAGTACACGTAAATAGATTCTTACTACCTTTACTGTCGAATTCAATCACCGAGGTTTCCAGTGGAAAGCTGTGAAATGACGAAAATACTGGTAATGTTTACAAGTACGGGTACTTCTGGTGGCGTTTTCACGGGACTGTGCTTTCAAATATTAAGAGTTCATGTTTACAGAGCTCAGAATTGGTGTCTAAAGCCTTGGAATGAGGAGAATATTGTTTATGTTTACAATTTAGGAGGATTGGCTTTGGCGTTTCTTTGTGTGAATCAGTTAAAATGGTGGCGGTTCCAGTAAATACTTCTAAACAAACTGTCTTATTGTGGTAAAACTGTTAAAATACACAATGAGAGTTCCCAGAAATGATTAAGAATGTGTAATAAACATCTAAAGTACACGTAAATAGATTCTTACTACATTTACTGTCGAATTCAATCACGGAGGTTTCGAGTGTAAAGCTGTGAAATGACGAAAATACTGGTAATATTTACAACTCCGGGTACTTCGGGTGGATTTTCACGGGACTGTGCTTTCAAATATTAAGAGTTCATGTTTACAGAGCTCAGAATTGGTGTCTAAAGCCTTGGAATGAGGAGAATATTGTTTATGTTTACAATTTAGGAGGATTGGCTTTGGCGTGTTTTTTGTGTGAATCAGTTAAAATGGTGGCGGTTCCAGTAAATACTTCTAAGCAAACTGTCTAATTGTGGTAAAACTGTTAAAATACACAATGAGAGTTCCCAGAAATGATTAAGAACGTGTAATAAACACCTCAAGTACACGTAAATAGATTCTTACTACATTTACTGTCGAATTCAATCACGGAGGTTTCCAGTGGAAAGCTGTGAAATGATGAAATTCTGGTAATGTTTACAAGTCCGGGTACTTCTGGTGGCGTTTTCACGGGACTGTGCTTTCAAATATTAAGAGTTCATGTTTACAGAGCTCAGAATTGGTGTCTAAAGCCTTGGAATGAGGAGAATATTGTTTATGTTTACAATTTAGGAGGATTGGCTTTGGCGTTTCTTTGTGTGAATCAGTTAAAATGGTGGCGGTTCCAGTAAATACTTCTAAACAAACTGTCTTATTGTGGTAAAACTGTTAAAATACACAATGAGAGTTCCCAGAAATGATTAACAATGTGTAATAAACATCTAAAGTACACGTAAATAGATTCTTACTACATTTACTGTCGAATTCAATCACGGAGGTTTCGAGTGTAAAGCTGTGAAATGACGAAAATACTGGTAATGTTTACAACTCCGGGTACTTCGGGTGGATTTTCACGGGACTGTGCTTTCAAATATTAAGAGTTCATGTTTACAGAGCTCAGAATTGGTGTCTAAAGCCTTGGAATGAGGAGAATATTGTTTATGTTTACAATTTAGGAGGATTGGCTTTGGCGTGTTTTTTGTGTGAATCAGTTAAAATGGTGGCGGTTCCAGTAAATACTTCTAAGCAAACTGTCTAATTGTGGTAAAACTGTTAAAATACACAATGAGAGTTCCCAGAAACGATTAAGAACGTGTAATAAACACCTCAAGTACACGTAAATAGATTCTTACTACATTTACTGTCGAATTCAATCACGGAGGTTTCCAGTGGAAAGCTGTTAAATGATGAAATTCTGGTAATGTTTACAAGTCCGGGTACTTCGGGTGGCGTTTTCACGGGACTGTGCTTTCAATTATTAAGAGTTCATGTTTACAGAGCTCAGAATTGGTGTCTAAAGCCTTGGAAGGACGAGAATAGTTTTTATGTTTACAATTTAGGAGGATTGGCTTCGTCGTTTCTTTGTGTGAATCAGTTACAATGGTGGCGGTTCCAGTAAATACTTCTAAGCAAACTGTCTAATTGTGGTAAAACTGTTAAAATACACAATGTTAGTTCCCAGAAATGATTAAGAACGTGTAATAAACATCTCAAGTACACGTAAATAGATTCTTACTACCTTTACTGTCGAATTCAATCACCGAGGTTTCCAGTGGAAAGCTGTGAAATGACGAAAATACTCGTAATATTTACAAGTACGGGTACTTCTGGTGGCGTTTTCACGGGACTGTGCTTTCAAATATTAAGAGTTCATGTTTACAGAGCTCAGAATTGGTGTCTAAAGCCTTGGAATGAGGAGAATATTGTTTATGTTTACAATTTAGGAGGATTGGCTTTGGCGTGTTTTTTGTGTGAATCAGTTAAAATGGTGGCGGTTCCAGTAAATACTTCTAAGCAAACTGTCTAATTGTGGTAAAACTGTTAAAATACACAATGAGAGTTCCCAGAAATGATTAAGAACGTGTAATAAACACCTCAAGTACACGTAAATAGATTCTTACTACATTTACTGTCGAATTCAATCACGGAGGTTTCCAGTGGAAAGCTGTGAAATGATGAAATTCTGGTAATGTTTACAAGTCCGGGTACTTCGGGTGGCGTTTTCAGGGGACTGTGCTTTCAATTATTAAGAGTTCATGTTTACAGAGCTCAGAATTGGTGTCTAAAGCCTTGGAATGACGAGAATAGTTTTTATGTTTACAATTTAGGAGGATTGGCTTCGTCGTTTCTTTGTGTGAATCAGTTACAATGGTGGCGGTTCCAGTAAATACTTCTAAGCAAACTGTCTAATTGTGGTAAAACTGTTAAAATACACAATGATAGTTCCCAGAAATGATTAAGAACGTGTAATAAACATCTCAAGTACACGTAAATAGATTCTTACTACCTTTACTGTCGAATTCAATCACCGAGGTTTCCAGTGGAAAGCTGTGAAATGACGAAAATACTGGTAATGTTTACAAGTACGGGTACTTCTGGTGGCGTTTTCACGGGCCTGTGCTTTCAAATATTAAGAGTTCATGTTTACAGAGCTCAGAATTGGTGTCTAAAGCCTTGGAATGAGGAGAATATTGTTTATGTTTACAATTTAGGAGGATTGGCTTTGGCGTTTCTTTGTGTGAATCAGTTAAAATGGTGGCGGTTCCAGTAAATACTTCTAAACAAACGGTCTTATTGTGGTAAAACTGTTAAAATACACAATGAGAGTTCCCAGAAATGATTAAGAATGTGTAATAAACATCTAAAGTACACGTAAATAGATTCTTACTACATTTACTGTCGAATTCAATCACGGAGGTTTCGAGTGTAAAGCTGTGAAATGACGAAAATACTGGTAATGTTTACAACTCCGGGTACTTCGGGTGGATTTTCACGGGACTGTGCTTTCAAATATTAAGAGTTCATGTTTACAGAGCTCAGAATTGGTGTCTAAAGCCTTGGAATGAGGAGAATATTGTTTATGTTTACAATTTAGGAGGATTGGCTTTGGCGTGTTTTTTGTGTGAATCAGTTAAAATGGTGGCGGTTCCAGTAAATACTTCTAAGCAAACTGTCTAATTGTGGTAAAACTGTTAAAATACACAATGAGAGTTCCCAGAAATGATTAAGAACGTGTAATAAACACCTCAAGTACACGTAAATAGATTCTTACTACATTTACTGTCGAATTCAATCACGGAGGTTTCCAGTGGAAAGCTGTGAAATGATGAAATTCTGGTAATGTTTACAAGTCCGGGTACTTCTGGTGGCGTTTTCACGGGACTGTGCTTTCAAATATTAAGAGTTCATGTTTACAGAGCTCAGAATTGGTGTCTAAAGCCTTGGAATGAGGAGAATATTGTTTATGTTTACAATTTAGGAGGATTGGCTTTGGCGTTTCTTTGTGTGAATCAGTTAAAATGGTGGCGGTTCCAGTAAATACTTCTAAACAAACTGTCTTATTGTGGTAAAACTGTTAAAATACACAATGAGAGTTCCCAGAAATGATTAAGAATGTGTAATAAACATCTAAAGTACACGTAAATAGATTCTTACTACATTTACTGTCGAATTCAATCACGGAGGTTTCGAGTGTAAAGCTGTGAAATGACGAAAATACTGGTAATGTTTACAACTCCGGGTACTTCGGGTGGATTTTCACGGGACTGTGCTTTCAAATATTAAGAGTTCATGTTTACAGAGCTCAGAATTGGTGTCTAAAGCCTTGGAATGAGGAGAATATTGTTTATGTTTACAATTTAGGAGGATTGGCTTTGGCGTGTTTTTTGTGTGAATCAGTTAAAATGGTGGCGGTTCCAGTAAATACTTCTAAGCAAACTGTCTAATTGTGGTAAAACTGTTAAAATACACAATGAGAGTTCCCAGAAATGATTAAGAACGTGTAATAAACACCTCAAGTACACGTAAATAGATTCTTACTACATTTACTGTCGAATTCAATCACGGAGGTTTCCAGTGGAAAGCTGTGAAATGATGAAATTCTGGTAATGTTTACAAGTCCGGGTACTTCGGGTGGCGTTTTCACGGGACTGTGCTTTCAATTATTAAGAGTTCATGTTTACAGAGCTCAGAATTGGTGTCTAAAGCCTTGGAATGACGAGAATAGTTTTTATGTTTACAATTTAGGAGGATTGGCTTCGTCGTTTCTTTGTGTGAATCAGTTAAAATGGTGGCGGTTCCAGTAAATACTTCTAAGCAAACTGTCTAATTGTGGTAAAACTGTTAAAATACACAATGTTAGTTCCCAGAAATGATTAAGAACGTGTAATAAACATCTCAAGTACACGTAAATAGATTCTTACTACCTTTACTGTCGAATTCAATCACCGAGGTTTCCAGTGGAAAGCTGTGAAATGACGAAAATACTGGTAATATTTACAAGTACGGGTACTTCTGGTGGCGTTTTCACGGGACTGTGCTTTCAAATATTAAGAGTTCATGTTTACAGAGCTCAGAATTGGTGTCTAAAGCCTTGGAATGAGGAGAATATTGTTTATGTTTACAATTTAGGAGGATTGGCTTTGGCGTTTCTTTGTGTGAATCAGTTAAAATGGTGGCGGTTCCAGTAAATACTTCTAAACAAACGGACTTATTGTGGTAAAACTGTTAAAATACACAATGAGAGTTCCCAGAAATGATTAAGAATGTGTAATAAACATCTAAAGTACACGTAAATAGATTCTTACTACATTTACTGTCGAATTCAATCACGGAGGTTTCGAGTGTAAAGCTGTGAAATGACGAAAATACTGGTAATGTTTACAACTCCGGGTACTTCGGGTGGATTTTCACGGGACTGTGCTTTCAAATATTAAGAGTTCATGTTTACAGAGCTCAGAATTGGTGTCTAAAGCCTTGGAATGAGGAGAATATTGTTTATGTTTACAATTTAGGAGGATTGGCTTTGGCGTGTTTTTTGTGTGAATCAGTTAAAATGGTGGCGGTTCCAGTAAATACTTCTAAGCAAAATGTCTAATTGTGGTAAAACTGTTAAAATACACAATGAGAGTTCCCAGAAATGATTAAGAACGTGTAATAAACATCTCAAGTACACGTAAATAGATTCTTACTACATTTACTGTCGAATACAATCACGGAGGTTTCCAGTGGAAAGCTGTGAAATGATGAAATTCTGGTAATGTTTTCAAGTCCGGGTACTTCGGGTGGCGTTTTCACGGGACTGTGCTTTCAATTATTAAGAGTTCATGTTTACAGAGCTCAGAATTGGTGTCTAAAGCCTTGGAATGACGAGAATAGTTTTTATGTTTACAATTTAGGAGGATTGGCTTCGTCGTTTCTTTGTGTGAATCAGTTAAAATGGTGGCGGTTCCAGTAAATACTTCTAAGCAAACTGTCTAATTGTGGTAAAACTGTTAAAATACACAATGATAGTTCCCAGAAATGATTAAGAACGTGTAATAAACATCTCAAGTACACGTAAATAGATTCTTACTACCTTTACTGTCGAATTCAATCACCGAGGTTTCCAGTGGAAAGCTGTGAAATGACGAAAATACTGGTAATGTTTACAAGTACGGGTACTTCTGGTGGCGTTTTCACGGGACTGTGCTTTCAAATATTAAGAGTTCATGTTTACAGAGCTCAGAATTGGTGTCTAAAGCCTTGGAATGAGGAGAATATTGTTTATGTTTACAATTTAGGAGGATTGGCTTTGGCGTTTCTTTGTGTGAATCAGTTAAAATGGTGGCGGTTCCAGTAAATACTTCTAAACAAACGGTCTTATTGTGGTAAAACTGTTAAAATACACAATGAGAGTTCCCAGAAATGATTAAGAATGTGTAATAAACATCTAAAGTACACGTAAATAGATTCTTACTACATTTACTGTCGAATTCAATCACGGAGGTTTCGAGTGTAAAGCTGTGAAATGACGAAAATACTGGTAATATTTACAACTCAGGGTACTTCGGGTGAATTTTCACGGGACTGTGCTTTCAATTATTAAGAGTTCATGTTTACAGAGCTCAGAATTGGTGTCTAAAGCCTTGGAATGACGAGAATAGTTTTTATGTTTACAATTTAGGAGGATTGGGTTCGTCGTTTCTTTGTGTGAATCAGTTACAATGGTGGCGGTTCCAGTAAATACTTCTAAGCAAACTGTCTAATTGTGGTAAAACTGTTAAAATACACAATGATAGTTCCCAGAAATGATTAAGAACGTGTAATAAACATCTCAAGTACACGTAAATAGATTCTTACTACCTTTACTGTCGAATTCAATCACCGAGGTTTCCAGTGGAAAGCTGTGAAATGACGAAAATACTGGTAATGTTTACAAGTACGGGTACTTCTGGTGGCGTTTTCACGGGCCTGTGCTTTCAAATATTAAGAGTTCATGTTTACAGAGCTCAGAATTGGTGTCTAAAGCCTTGGAATGAGGAGAATATTGTTTATGTTTACAATTTAGGAGGATTGGCTTTGGCGTTTCTTTGTGTGAATCAGTTAAAATGGTGGCGGTTCCAGTAAATACTTCTAAACAAACGGTCTTATTGTGGTAAAACTGTTAAAATACACAATGAGAGTTCCCAGAAATGATTAAGAATGTGTAATAAACATCTAAAGTACACGTAAATAGATTCTTACTACATTTACTGTCGAATTCAATCACGGAGGTTTCGAGTGTAAAGCTGTGAAATGACGAAAATACTGGTAATATTTACAACTCAGGGTACTTCGGGTGGATTTTCACGGGACTGTGCTTTCAATTATTAAGAGTTCATGTTTACAGAGCTCAGAATTGGTGTCTAAAGCCTTGGAATGACGAGAATAGTTTTTATGTTTACAATTTAGGAGGATTGGCTTCGTCGTTTCTTTGTGTGAATCAGTTACAATGGTGGCGGTTCCAGTAAATACTTCTAAGCAAACTGTCTAATTGTGGTAAAACTGTTAAAATACACAATGATAGTTCCCAGAAATGATTAAGAACGTGTAATAAACATCTCAAGTACACGTAAATAGATTCTTACTACCTTTACTGTCGAATTCAATCACCGAGGTTTCCAGTGGAAAGCTGTGAAATGACGAAAATACTGGTAATGTTTACAAGTACGGGTACTTCTGGTGGCGTTTTCACGGGACTGTGCTTTCAAATATTAAGAGTTCATGTTTACAGAGCTCAGAATTGGTGTCTAAAGCCTTGGAATGAGGAGAATATTGTTTATGTTTACAATTTAGGAGGATTGGCTTTGGCGTTTCTTTGTGTGAATCAGTTAAAATGGTGGCGGTTCCAGTAAATACTTCTAAACAAACTGTCTTATTGTGGTAAAACTGTTAAAATACACAATGAGAGTTCCCAGAAATGATTAAGAATGTGTAATAAACATCTAAAGTACACGTAAATAGATTCTTACTACATTTACTGTCGAATTCAATCACGGAGGTTTCGAGTGTAAAGCTGTGAAATGACGAAAATACTGGTAATATTTACAACTCCGGGTACTTCGGGTGGATTTTCACGGGACTGTGCTTTCAAATATTAAGAGTTCATGTTTACAGAGCTCAGAATTGGTGTCTAAAGCCTTGGAATGAGGAGAATATTGTTTATGTTTACAATTTAGGAGGATTGGCTTTGGCGTGTTTTTTGTGTGAATCAGTTAAAATGGTGGCGGTTCCAGTAAATACTTCTAAGCAAACTGTCTAATTGTGGTAAAACTGTTAAAATACACAATGAGAGTTCCCAGAAATGATTAAGAACGTGTAATAAACACCTCAAGTACACGTAAATAGATTCTTACTACATTTACTGTCGAATTCAATCACGGAGGTTTCCAGTGGAAAGCTGTGAAATGATGAAATTCTGGTAATGTTTACAAGTCCGGGTACTTCGGGTGGCGTTTTCACGGGACTGTGCTTTCAATTATTAAGAGTTCATGTTTACAGAGCTCAGAATTGGTGTCTAAAGCCTTGGAATGACGAGAATAGTTTTTATGTTTACAATTTAGGAGGATTGGCTTCGTCGTTTCTTTGTGTGAATCAGTTAAAATGGTGGCGGTTCCAGTAAATACTTCTAAACAAACTGTCTTATTGTGGTAAAACTGTTAAAATACACAATGAGAGTTCCCAGAAATGATTAAGAATGTGTAATAAACATCTAAAGTACACGTAAATAGATTCTTACTACATTTACTGTCGAATTCAATCACGGAGGTTTCGAGTGTAAAGCTGTGAAATGACGAAAATACTGGTAATATTTACAACTCCGGGTACTTCGGGTGGATTTTCACGGGACTGTGCTTTCAATTATTAAGAGTTCATGTTTACAGAGCTCAGAATTGGTGTCTAAAGCCTTGGAATGACGAGAATAGTTTTTATGTTTACAATTTAGGAGGATTGGCTTCGTCGTTTCTTTGTGTGAATCAGTTAAAATGGTGGCGGTTCCAGTAAATACTTCTAAGCAAACTGTCTAATTGTGGTAAAACTGTTAAAATACACAAGGATAGTTCCCAGAAATGATTAAGAACGTGTAATAAACATCTCAAGTACACGTAAATAGATTCTTACTACCTTTACTGTCGAATTCAATCACCGAGGTTTCCAGTGGAAAGCTGTGAAATGACGAAAATACTGGTAATGTTTACAAGTACGGGTACTTCTGGTGGCGTTTTCACGGGACTGTGCTTTCAAATATTAAGAGTTCATGTTTACAGAGCTCAGAATTGGTGTCTAAAGCCTTGGAATGAGGAGAATATTGTTTATGTTTACAATTTAGGAGGATTGGCTTTGGCGTTTCTTTGTGTGAATCAGTTAAAATGGTGGCGGTTCCAGTAAATACTTCTAAACAAACTGTCTTATTGTGGTAAAACTGTTAAAATACACAATGAGAGTTCCCAGAAATGATTAAGAATGTGTAATAAACATCTAAAGTACACGTAAATAGATTCTTACTACATTTACTGTCGAATTCAATCACGGAGGTTTCGAGTGTAAAGCTGTGAAATGACGAAAATACAGGTAATATTTACAACTCCGGGTACTTCGGGTGGATTTTCACGGGACTGTGCTTTCAAATATTAAGAGTTCATGTTTACAGAGCTCAGAATTGGTGTCTAAAGCCTTGGAATGAGGAGAATATTGTTTATGTTTACAATTTAGGAGGATTGGCTTTGGCGTGTTTTTTGTGTGAATCAGTTAAAATGGTGGCGGTTCCAGTAAATACTTCTAAGCAAACTGTCTAATTGTGGTAAAACTGTTAAAATACACAATGAGAGTTCCCAGAAATGATTAAGAACGTGTAATAAACACCTCAAGTACACGTAAATAGATTCTTACTACATTTACTGTCGAATTCAATCACGGAGGTTTCCAGTGGAAAGCTGTGAAATGATGAAATTCTGGTAATGTTTACAAGTCCGGGTACTTCTGGTGGCGTTTTCACGGGACTGTGCTTTCAAATATTAAGAGTTCATGTTTACAGAGCTCAGAATTGGTGTCTAAAGCCTTGGAATGAGGAGAATATTGTTTATGTTTACAATTTAGGAGGATTGGCTTTGGCGTTTCTTTGTGTGAATCAGTTAAAATGGTGGCGGTTCCAGTAAATACTTCTAAACAAACTGTCTTATTGTGGTAAAACTGTTAAAATACACAATGAGAGTTCCCAGAAATGATTAAGAATGTGTAATAAACATCTAAAGTACACGTAAATAGATTCTTACTACATTTACTGTCGAATTCAATCACGGAGGTTTCGAGTGTAAAGCTGTGAAATGACGAAAATACTGGTAATGTTTACAACTCCGGGTACTTCGGGTGGATTTTCACGGGACTGTGCTTTCAAATATTAAGAGTTCATGTTTACAGAGCTCAGAATTGGTGTCTAAAGCCTTGGAATGAGGAGAATATTGTTTATGTTTACAATTTAGGAGGATTGGCTTTGGCGTGTTTTTTGTGTGAATCAGTTAAAATGGTGGCGGTTCCAGTAAATACTTCTAAGCAAACTGTCTAATTGTGGTAAAACTGTTAAAATACACAATGAGAGTTCCCAGAAATGATTAAGAACGTGTAATAAACACCTCAAGTACACGTAAATAGATTCTTACTACATTTACTGTCGAATTCAATCACGGAGGTTTCCAGTGGAAAGCTGTGAAATGATGAAATTCTGGTAATGTTTACAAGTCCGGGTACTTCGGGTGGCGTTTTCACGGGACTGTGCTTTCAATTATTAAGAGTTCATGTTTACAGAGCTCAGAATTGGTGTCTAAAGCCTTGGAATGACGAGAATAGTTTTTATGTTTACAATTTAGGAGGATTG
The DNA here is from genome assembly GCF_963259705.1 of Myotis daubentonii. Taxonomy (NCBI): domain Eukaryota; kingdom Metazoa; phylum Chordata; class Mammalia; order Chiroptera; family Vespertilionidae; genus Myotis; species Myotis daubentonii. The sequence goes on along the minus strand of NW_026775484.1, from coordinate 664,753 downwards.
GCTTCGTCGTTTCTTTGTGTGAATCAGTTAAAATGGTGGCGGTTCCAGTAAATACTTCTAAGCAAACTGTCTAATTGTGGTAAAACTGTTAAAATACACAATGTTAGTTCCCAGAAATGATTAAGAACGTGTAATAAACATCTCAAGTACACGTAAATAGATTCTTACTACCTTTACTGTCGAATTCAATCACCGAGGTTTCCAGTGGAAAGCTGTGAAATGACGAAAATACTGGTAATATTTACAAGTACGGGTACTTCTGGTGGCGTTTTCACGGGACTGTGCTTTCAAATATTAAGAGTTCATGTTTACAGAGCTCAGAATTGGTGTCTAAAGCCTTGGAATGAGGAGAATATTGTTTATGTTTACAATTTAGGAGGATTGGCTTTGGCGTTTCTTTGTGTGAATCAGTTAAAATGGTGGCGGTTCCAGTAAATACTTCTAAACAAACGGACTTATTGTGGTAAAACTGTTAAAATACACAATGAGAGTTCCCAGAAATGATTAAGAATGTGTAATAAACATCTAAAGTACACGTAAATAGATTCTTACTACATTTACTGTCGAATTCAATCACGGAGGTTTCGAGTGTAAAGCTGTGAAATGACGAAAATACTGGTAATGTTTACAACTCCGGGTACTTCGGGTGGATTTTCACGGGACTGTGCTTTCAAATATTAAGAGTTCATGTTTACAGAGCTCAGAATTGGTGTCTAAAGCCTTGGAATGAGGAGAATATTGTTTATGTTTACAATTTAGGAGGATTGGCTTTGGCGTGTTTTTTGTGTGAATCAGTTAAAATGGTGGCGGTTCCAGTAAATACTTCTAAGCAAAATGTCTAATTGTGGTAAAACTGTTAAAATACACAATGAGAGTTCCCAGAAATGATTAAGAACGTGTAATAAACATCTCAAGTACACGTAAATAGATTCTTACTACATTTACTGTCGAATACAATCACGGAGGTTTCCAGTGGAAAGCTGTGAAATGATGAAATTCTGGTAATGTTTACAAGTCCGGGTACTTCGGGTGGCGTTTTCACGGGACTGTGCTTTCAATTATTAAGAGTTCATGTTTACAGAGCTCAGAATTGGTGTCTAAAGCCTTGGAATGACGAGAATAGTTTTTATGTTTACAATTTAGGAGGATTGGCTTCGTCGTTTCTTTGTGTGAATCAGTTACAATGGTGGCGGTTCCAGTAAATACTTCTAAGCAAACTGTCTAATTGTGGTAAAACTGTTAAAATACACAATGATAGTTCCCAGAAATGATTAAGAACGTGTAATAAACATCTCAAGTACACGTAAATAGATTCTTACTACCTTTACTGTCGAATTCAATCACCGAGGTTTCCAGTGGAAAGCTGTGAAATGACGAAAATACTGGTAATGTTTACAAGTACGGGTACTTCTGGTGGCGTTTTCACGGGCCTGTGCTTTCAAATATTAAGAGTTCATGTTTACAGAGCTCAGAATTGGTGTCTAAAGCCTTGGAATGAGGAGAATATTGTTTATGTTTACAATTTAGGAGGATTGGCTTTGGCGTTTCTTTGTGTGAATCAGTTAAAATGGTGGCGGTTCCAGTAAATACTTCTAAACAAACGGTCTTATTGTGGTAAAACTGTTAAAATACACAATGAGAGTTCCCAGAAATGATTAAGAATGTGTAATAAACATCTAAAGTACACGTAAATAGATTCTTACTACATTTACTGTCGAATTCAATCACGGAGGTTTCGAGTGTAAAGCTGTGAAATGACGAAAATACTGGTAATATTTACAACTCAGGGTACTTCGGGTGGATTTTCACGGGACTGTGCTTTCAATTATTAAGAGTTCATGTTTACAGAGCTCAGAATTGGTGTCTAAAGCCTTGGAATGACGAGAATAGTTTTTATGTTTACAATTTAGGAGGATTGGCTTCGTCGTTTCTTTGTGTGAATCAGTTACAATGGTGGCGGTTCCAGTAAATACTTCTAAGCAAACTGTCTAATTGTGGTAAAACTGTTAAAATACACAATGATAGTTCCCAGAAATGATTAAGAACGTGTAATAAACATCTCAAGTACACGTAAATAGATTCTTACTACCTTTACTGTCGAATTCAATCACCGAGGTTTCCAGTGGAAAGCTGTGAAATGACGAAAATACTGGTAATGTTTACAAGTACGGGTACTTCTGGTGGCGTTTTCACGGGCCTGTGCTTTCAAATATTAAGAGTTCATGTTTACAGAGCTCAGAATTGGTGTCTAAAGCCTTGGAATGAGGAGAATATTGTTTATGTTTACAATTTAGGAGGATTGGCTTTGGCGTTTCTTTGTGTGAATCAGTTAAAATGGTGGCGGTTCCAGTAAATACTTCTAAACAAACGGTCTTATTGTGGTAAAACTGTTAAAATACACAATGAGAGTTCCCAGAAATGATTAAGAATGTGTAATAAACATCTAAAGTACACGTAAATAGATTCTTACTACATTTACTGTCGAATTCAATCACGGAGGTTTCGAGTGTAAAGCTGTGAAATGACGAAAATACTGGTAATATTTACAACTCAGGGTACTTCGGGTGGATTTTCACGGGACTGTGCTTTCAATTATTAAGAGTTCATGTTTACAGAGCTCAGAATTGGTGTCTAAAGCCTTGGAATGACGAGAATAGTTTTTATGTTTACAATTTAGGAGGATTGGCTTCGTCGTTTCTTTGTGTGAATCAGTTACAATGGTGGCGGTTCCAGTAAATACTTCTAAGCAAACTGTCTAATTGTGGTAAAACTGTTAAAATACACAATGATAGTTCCCAGAAATGATTAAGAACGTGTAATAAACATCTCAAGTACACGTAAATAGATTCTTACTACCTTTACTGTCGAATTCAATCACCGAGGTTTCCAGTGGAAAGCTGTGAAATGATGAAATTCTGGTAATGTTTACAAGTCCGGGTACTTCGGGTGGCGTTTTCACGGGACTGTGCTTTCAATTATTAAGAGTTCATGTTTACAGAGCTCAGAATTGGTGTCTAAAGCCTTGGAATGACGAGAATAGTTTTTATGTTTACAATTTAGGAGGATTGGCTTCGTCGTTTCTTTGTGTGAATCAGTTAAAATGGTGGCGGTTCCAGTAAATACTTCTAAACAAACTGTCTTATTGTGGTAAAACTGTTAAAATACACAATGAGAGTTCCCAGAAATGATTAAGAATGTGCAATAAACATCTAAAGTACACGTAAATAGATTCTTACTACATTTACTGTCGAATTCAATCACGGAGGTTTCGAGTGTAAAGCTGTGAAATGACGAAAATACTGGTAATATTTACAACTCCGGGTACTTCGGGTGGATTTTCACGGGACTGTGCTTTCAATTATTAAGAGTTCATGTTTACAGAGCTCAGAATTGGTGTCTAAAGCCTTGGAATGACGAGAATAGTTTTTATGTTTACAATTTAGGAGGATTGGCTTCGTCGTTTCTTTGTGTGAATCAGTTAAAATGGTGGCGGTTCCAGTAAATACTTCTAAGCAAACTGTCTAATTGTGGTAAAACTGTTAAAATACACAAGGATAGTTCCCAGAAATGATTAAGAACGTGTAATAAACATCTCAAGTACACGTAAATAGATTCTTACTACCTTTACTGTCGAATTCAATCACCGAGGTTTCCAGTGGAAAGCTGTGAAATGACGGAAATACTGGTAATGTTTACAAGTACGGGTACTTCTGGTGGCGTTTTCACGGGCCTGTGCTTTCAAATATTAAGAGTTCATGTTTACAGAGCTCAGAATTGGTGTCTAAAGCCTTGGAAAGAGGAGAATATTGTTTATGTTTACAATTTAGGAGGATTGGCTTTGGCGTTTCTTTGTGTGAATCAGTTAAAATGGTGGCGGTTCCAGTAAATACTTCTAAGCAAACTGTCTAATTGTGGTAAAACTGTTTAAATACACAATGAGAGTTCCCAGAAATGATTAAGAATGTGTAATAAACATCTAAAGTACACGTAAATAGATTCTTACTACATTTACTGTCGAATTCAATCACGGAGGTTTCGAGTGTAAAGCTGTGAAATGACGAAAATACTGGTAATATTTACAACTCCGGGTACTTCGGGTGGATTTTCACGGGACTGTGCTTTCAATTATTAAGAGTTCATGTTTACAGAGCTCAGAATTGGTGTCTAAAGCCTTGGAATGACGAGAATATTGTTTATGTTTACAATTTAGGAGGATTGGCTTTGGCGTGTTTTTTGTGTGAATCAGTTAAAATGGTGGCGGTTCCAGTAAATACTTCTAAGCAAACTGTCTAATTGTGGTAAAACTGTTAAAATACACAATGAGAGTTCCCAGAAATGATTAAGAACGTGTAATAAACACCTCAAGTACACGTAAATAGATTCTTACTACATTTACTGTCGAATTCAATCACGGAGGTTTCCAGTGGAAAGCTGTGAAATGATGAAATTCTGGTAATGTTTACAAGTCCGGGTACTTCGGGTGGCGTTTTCACGGGACTGTGCTTTCAATTATTAAGAGTTCATGTTTACAGAGCTCAGAATTGGTGTCTAAAGCCTTGGAATGACGAGAATAGTTTTTATGTTTACAATTTAGGAGGATTGGCTTCGTCGTTTCTTTGTGTGAATCAGTTAAAATGGTGGCGGTTCCAGTAAATACTTCTAAACAAACTGTCTTATTGTGGTAAAACTGTTAAAATACACAATGAGAGTTCCCAGAAATGATTAAGAATGTGTAATAAACATCTAAAGTACACGTAAATAGATTCTTACTACATTTACTGTCGAATTCAATCACGGAGGTTTCGAGTGTAAAGCTGTGAAATGACGAAAATACTGGTAATATTTACAACTCCGGGTACTTCGGGTGGATTTTCACGGGACTGTGCTTTCAATTATTAAGAGTTCATGTTTACAGAGCTCAGAATTGGTGTCTAAAGCCTTGGAATGACGAGAATAGTTTTTATGTTTACAATTTAGGAGGATTGGCTTCGTCGTTTCTTTGTGTGAATCAGTTAAAATGGTGGCGGTTCCAGTAAATACTTCTAAGCAAACTGTCTAATTGTGGTAAAACTGTTAAAATACACAAGGATAGTTCCCAGAAATGATTAAGAACGTGTAATAAACATCTCAAGTACACGTAAATAGATTCTTACTACCTTTACTGTCGAATTCAATCACCGAGGTTTCCAGTGGAAAGCTGTGAAATGACGAAAATACTGGTAATGTTTACAAGTACGGGTACTTCTGGTGGCGTTTTCACGGGCCTGTGCTTTCAAATATTAAGAGTTCATGTTTACAGAGCTCAGAATTGGTGTCTAAAGCCTTGGAAAGAGGAGAATATTGTTTATGTTTACAATTTAGGAGGATTGGCTTTGGCGTTTCTTTGTGTGAATCAGTTAAAATGATGGCGGTTCCAGTAAATACTTCTAAGCAAACTGTCTAATTGTGGTAAAACTGTTTAAATACACAATGAGAGTTCCCAGAAATGATTAAGAATGTGTAATAAACATCTAAAGTACACGTAAATAGATTCTTACTACATTTACTGTCGAATTCAATCACGGAGGTTTCGAGTGTAAAGCTGTGAAATGACGAAAATACTGGTAATATTTACAACTCCGGGTACTTCGGGTGGATTTTCACGGGACTGTGCTTTCAATTATTAAGAGTTCATGTTTACAGAGCTCAGAATTGGTGTCTAAAGCCTTGGAATGACGAGAATAGTTTTTATGTTTACAATTTAGGAGGATTGGCTTCGTCGTTTCTTTGTGTGAATCAGTTACAATGGTGGCGGTTCCAGTAAATACTTCTAAGCAAACTGTCTAATTGTGGTAAAACTGTTAAAATACACAATGATAGTTCCCAGAAATGATTAAGAACGTGTAATAAACATCTCAAGTACACGTAAATAGATTCTTACTACCTTTACTGTCGAATTCAATCACCGAGGTTTCCAGTGGAAAGCTGTGAAATGACGAAAATACTGGTAATGTTTACAAGTACGGGTACTTCTGGTGGCGTTTTCACGGGACTGTGCTTTCAAATATTAAGAGTTCATGTTTACAGAGCTCAGAATTGGTGTCTAAAGCCTTGGAATGAGGAGAATATTGTTTATGTTTACAATTTAGGAGGATTGGCTTTGGCGTTTCTTTGTGTGAATCAGTTAAAATGGTGGCGGTTCCAGTAAATACTTCTAAGCAAACTGTCTAATTGTGGTAAAACTGTTAAAATACACAATGATAGTTCCCAGAAATGATTAAGAATGTGTAATAAACATCTAAAGTACACGTAAATAGATTCTTACTACCTTTACTGTCGAATTCAATCACCGAGGTTTCCAGTGGAAAGCTGTGAAATGACGAAAATACTGGTAATGTTTACAAGTACGGGTACTTCTGGTGGCGTTTTCACGGGCCTGTGCTTTCAAATATTAAGAGTTCATGTTTACAGAGCTCAGAATTGGTGTCTAAAGCCTTGGAAAGAGGAGAATATTGTTTATGTTTACAATTTAGGAGGATTGGCTTTGGCGTTTCTTTGTGTGAATCAGTTAAAATGGTGGCGGTTCCAGTAAATACTTCTAAGCAAACTGTCTAATTGTGGTAAAACTGTTTAAATACACAATGAGAGTTCCCAGAAATGATTAAGAATGTGTAATAAACATCTAAAGTACACGTAAATAGATTCTTACTACCTTTACTGTCGAATTCAATCACCGAGGTTTCCAGTGGAAAGCTGTGAAATGACGAAAATACTGGTAATGTTTACAAGTACGGGTACTTCTGGTGGCGTTTTCACGGGACTGTGCTTTCAAATATTAAGAGTTCATGTTTACAGAGCTCAGAATTGGTGTCTAAAGCCTTGGAATGAGGAGAATATTGTTTATGTTTACAATTTAGGAGGATTGGCTTCGTCGTTTCTTTGTGTGAATCAGTTAAAATGGTGGCGGTTCCAGTAAATACTTCTAAGCAAACTGTCTAATTGTGGTAAAACTGTTAAAATACACAATGATAGTTCCCAGAAATGATTAAGAATGTGTAATAAACATCTAAAGTACACGTAAATAGATTCTTACTACATTTACTGTCGAATTCAATCACGGAGGTTTCGAGTGTAAAGCTGTGAAATGACGAAAATACTGGTAATATTTACAACTCCGGGTACTTCGGGTGGATTTTCACGGGACTGTGCTTTCAAATATTAAGAGTTCATGTTTACAGAGCTCAGAATTGGTGTCTAAAGCCTTGGAATGAGGAGAATATTGTTTATGTTTACAATTTAGGAGGATTGGCTTTGGCGTTTCTTTGTGTGAATCAGTTAAAATGGTGGCGGTTCCAGTAAATACTTCTAAACAAACTGCCTTATTGTGGTAAAACTGTTAAAATACACAATGAGAGTTCCCAGAAATGATTAAGAATGTGTAATAAACATCTAAAGTACACGTAAATAGATTCTTACTACATTTACTGTCGAATTCAATCACGGAGGTTTCGAGTGTAAAGCTGTGAAATGACGAAAATACTGGTAATGTTTACAACTCCGGGTACTTCGGGTGGATTTTCACGGGACTGTGCTTTCAAATATTAAGAGTTCATGTTTACAGAGCTCAGAACTGGTGTCTAAAGCCTTGGAATGAGGAGAATATTGTTTATGTTTACAATTTAGGAGGATTGGCTTTGGCGTGTTTTTTGTGTGAATCAGTTAAAATGGTGGCGGTTCCAGTAAATACTTCTAAGCAAACTGTCTAATTGTGGTAAAACTGTTAAAATACACAATGAGAATTCCCAGAAATGATTAAGAACGTGTAATAAACATCTCAAGTACACGTAAATAGATTCTTACTACCTTTACTGTCGAATTCAATCACCGAGGTTTCCAGTGGAAAGCTGTGAAATGACGAAAATACTGGTAATGTTTACAAGTACGGGTACTTCTGGTGGCGTTTTCACGGGACTGTGCTTTCAAATATTAAGAGTTCATGTTTACAGAGCTCAGAATTGGTGTCTAAAGCCTTGGAATGAGGAGAATATTGTTTATGTTTACAATTTAGGAGGATTGGCTTCGTCGTTTCTTTGTGTGAATCAGTTAAAATGGTGGCGGTTCCAGTAAATACTTCTAAGCAAACTGTCTAATTGTGGTAAAACTGTTAAAATACACAATGACAGTTCCCAGAAATGATTAAGAATGTGTAATAAACATCTAAAGTACACGTATATAGATTCTTACTACCTTTACTGTCGAATTCAATCACCGAGGTTTCCAGTGGAAAGCTGTGAAATGACGAAAATACTGGTAATGTTTACAAGTACGGGTACTTCTGGTGGCGTTTTCACGGGCCTGTGCTTTCAAATATTAAGAGTTCATGTTTACAGAGCTCAGAATTGGTGTCTAAAGCCTTGGAAAGAGGAGAATATTGTTTATGTTTACAATTTAGGAGGATTGGCTTTGGCGTTTCTTTGTGTGAATCAGTTAAAATGGTGGCGGTTCCAGTAAATACTTCTAAGCAAACTGTCTAATTGTGGTAAAACTGTTTAAATACACAATGAGAGTTCCCAGAAATGATTAAGAATGTGTAATAAACATCTAAAGTACACGTAAATAGATTCTTACTACATTTACTGTCGAATTCAATCACGGAGGTTTCGAGTGTAAAGCTGTGAAATGACGAAAATACTGGTAATATTTACAACTCCGGGTACTTCGGGTGGATTTTCACGGGACTGTGCTTTCAATTATTAAGAGTTCATGTTTACAGAGCTCAGAATTGGTGTCTAAAGCCTTGGAATGACGAGAATAGTTTTTATGTTTACAATTTAGGAGGATTGGCTTCGTCGTTTCTTTGTGTGAATCAGTTACAATGGTGGCGGTTCCAGTAAATACTTCTAAGCAAACTGTCTAATTGTGGTAAAACTGTTAAAATACACAATGATAGTTCCCAGAAATGATTAAGAACGTGTAATAAACATCTCAAGTACACGTAAATAGATTCTTACTACCTTTACTGTCGAATTCAATCACCGAGGTTTCCAGTGGAAAGCTGTGAAATGACGAAAATACTGGTAATGTTTACAAGTACGGGTACTTCTGGTGGCGTTTTCACGGGACTGTGCTTTCAAATATTAAGAGTTCATGTTTACAGAGCTCAGAATTGGTGTCTAAAGCCTTGGAATGAGGAGAATATTGTTTATGTTTACAATTTAGGAGGATTGGCTTCGTCGTTTCTTTGTGTGAATCAGTTAAAATGGTGGCGGTTCCAGTAAATACTTCTAAGCAAACTGTCTAATTGTGGTAAAACTGTTAAAATACACAATGATAGTTCCCAGAAATGATTAAGAATGTGTAATAAACATCTAAAGTACACGTAAATAGATTCTTACTACATTTACTGTCGAATTCAATCACGGAGGTTTCGAGTGTAAAGCTGTGAAATGACGAAAATACTGGTAATATTTACAACTCCGGGTACTTCGGGTGGATTTTCACGGGACTGTGCTTTCAAATATTAAGAGTTCATGTTTACAGAGCTCAGAATTGGTGTCTAAAGCCTTGGAATGAGGAGAATATTGTTTATGTTTACAATTTAGGAGGATTGGCTTCGTTGTTTCTTTGTGTGAATCAGTTAAAATGGTGGCGGTTCCAGTAAATACTTCTAAGCAAACTGTCTAATTGTGGTAAAACTGTTAAAATACACAATGAGAGTTCCCAGAAATGATTAAGAATGTGTAATAAACATCTAAAGTACACGTAAATAGATTCTTACTACATTTACTGTCGAATTCAATCACGGAGGTTTCGAGTGTAAAGCTGTGAAATGACGAAAATACTGGTAATATTTACAACTCCGGGTACTTCGGGTGGATTTTCACGGGACTGTGCTTTCAAATATTAAGAGTTCATGTTTACAGAGCTCAGAATTGGTGTCTAAAGCCTTGGAATGAGGAGAATATTGTTTATGTTTACAATTTAGGAGGATTGGCTTTGGCGTGTTTTTTGTGTGAATCAGTTAAAATGGTGGCGGTTCCAGTAAATACTTCTAAGCAAACTGTCTAATTGTGGTAAAACTGTTAAAATACACAATGAGAGTTCCCAGAAATGATTAAGAACGTGTAATAAACACCTCAAGTACACGTAAATAGATTCTTACTACATTTACTGTCGAATTCAATCACGGAGGTTTCCAGTGGAAAGCTGTGAAATGATGAAATTCTGGTAATGTTTACAAGTCCGGGTACTTCGGGTGGCGTTTTCACGGGACTGTGCTTTCAATTATTAAGAGTTCATGTTTACAGAGCTCAGAATTGGTGTCTAAAGCCTTGGAATGACGAGAATAGTTTTTATGTTTACAATTTAGGAGGATTGGCTTCGTCGTTTCTTTGTGTGAATCAGTTAAAATGGTGGCGGTTCCAGTAAATACTTCTAAGCAAACTGTCTAATTGTGGTAAAACTGTTAAAATACACAATGATAGTTCCCAGAAATGATTAAGAACGTTTAATAAACATCTCAAGTACACGTAAATAGATTCTTACTACCTTTACTGTCGAATTCAATCACCGAGGTTTCCAGTGGAAAGCTGTGAAATGACGAAAATACTGGTAATGTTTACAAGTACGGGTACTTCTGGTGGCGTTTTCACGGGACTGTGCTTTCAAATATTAAGAGTTCATGTTTACAGAGCTCAGAATTGGTGTCTAAAGCCTTGGAATGAGGAGAATATTGTTTATGTTTACAATTTAGGAGGATTGGCTTTGGCGTTTCTTTGTGTGAATCAGTTAAAATGGTGGCGGTTCCAGTAAATACTTCTAAACAAACGGACTTATTGTGGTAAAACTGTTAAAATACACAATGAGAGTTCCCAGAAATGATTAAGAATGTGTAATAAACATCTAAAGTACACGTAAATAGATTCTTACTACATTTACTGTCGAATTCAATCACGGAGGTTTCGAGTGTAAAGCTGTGAAATGACGAAAATACTGGTAATGTTTACAACTCCGGGTACTTCGGGTGGATTTTCACGGGACTGTGCTTTCAAATATTAAGAGTTCATGTTTACAGAGCTCAGAATTGGTGTCTAAAGCCTTGGAATGAGGAGAATATTGTTTATGTTTACAATTTAGGAGGATTGGCTTTGGCGTGTTTTTTGTGTGAATCAGTTAAAATGGTGGCGGTTCCAGTAAATACTTCTAAGCAAACTGTCTAATTGTGGTAAAACTGTTAAAATACACAATGAGAGTTCCCAGAAATGATTAAGAACGTGTAATAAACACCTCAAGTACACGTAAATAGATTCTTACTACATTTACTGTCGAATTCAATCACGGAGGTTTCCAGTGGAAAGCTGTGAAATGATGAAATTCTGGTAATGTTTACAAGTCCGGGTACTTCGGGTGGCGTTTTCACGGGACTGTGCTTTCAATTATTAAGAGTTCATGTTTACAGAGCTCAGAATTGGTGTCTAAAGCCTTGGAATGACGAGAATACTTTTTATGTTTACAATTTAGGAGGATTGGCTTCGTCGTTTCTTTGTGTGAATCAGTTACAATGGTGGCGGTTCCAGTAAATACTTCTAAGCAAACTGTCTAATTGTGATAAAACTGTTAAAATACACAATGATAGTTCCCAGAAATGATTAAGAACGTGTAATAAACATCTCAAGTACACGTAAATAGATTCTTACTACCTTTACTGTCGAATTCAATCACCGAGGTTTCCAGTGGAAAGCTGTGAAATGACGAAAATACTGGTAATGTTTACAAGTACGGGTACTTCTGGTGGCGTTTTCACGGGCCTGTGCTTTCAAATATTAAGAGTTCATGTTTACAGAGCTCAGAATTGGTGTCTAAAGCCTTGGAATGAGGAGAATATTGTTTATGTTTACAATTTAGGAGGATTGGCTTTGGCGTTTCTTTGTGTGAATCAGTTAAAATGGTGGCGGTTCCAGTAAATACTTCTAAACAAACGGTCTTATTGTGGTAAAACTGTTAAAATACACAATGAGAGTTCCCAGAAATGATTAAGAATGTGTAATAAACATCTAAAGTACACGTAAATAGATTCTTACTACATTTACTGTCGAATTCAATCACGGAGGTTTCGAGTGTAAAGCTGTGAAATGACGAAAATACTGGTAATATTTACAACTCAGGGTACTTCGGGTGGATTTTCACGGGACTGTGCTTTCAATTATTAAGAGTTCATGTTTACAGAGCTCAGAATTGGTGTCTAAAGCCTTGGAATGACGAGAATAGTTTTTATGTTTACAATTTAGGAGGATTGGCTTCGTCGTTTCTTTGTGTGAATCAGTTACAATGGTGGCGGTTCCAGTAAATACTTCTAAGCAAACTGTCTAATTGTGGTAAAACTGTTAAAATACACAATGATAGTTCCCAGAAATGATTAAGAACGTGTAATAAACATCTCAAGTACACGTAAATAGATTCTTACTACCTTTACTGTCGAATTCAATCACCGAGGTTTCCAGTGGAAAGCTGTGAAATGACGAAAATACTGGTAATGTTTACAAGTACGGGTACTTCTGGTGGCGTTTTCACGGGACTGTGCTTTCAAATATTAAGAGTTCATGTTTACAGAGCTCAGAATTGGTGTCTAAAGCCTTGGAATGAGGAGAATATTGTTTATGTTTACAATTTAGGAGGATTGGCTTTGGCGTTTCTTTGTGTGAATCAGTTAAAATGGTGGCGGTTCCAGTAAATACTTCTAAACAAACTGTCTTATTGTGGTAAAACTGTTAAAATACACAATGAGAGTTCCCAGAAATGATTAAGAATGTGTAATAAACATCTAAAGTACACGTAAATAGATTCTTACTACATTTACTGTCGAATTCAATCACGGAGGTTTCGAGTGTAAAGCTGTGAAATGACGAAAATACTGGTAATATTTACAACTCCGGGTACTTCGGGTGGATTTTCACGGGACTGTGCTTTCAAATATTAAGAGTTCATGTTTACAGAGCTCAGAATTGGTGTCTAAAGCCTTGGAATGAGGAGAATATTGTTTATGTTTACAATTTAGGAGGATTGGCTTTGGCGTGTTTTTTGTGTGAATCAGTTAAAATGGTGGCGGTTCCAGTAAATACTTCTAAGCAAACTGTCTAATTGTGGTAAAACTGTTAAAATACACAATGAGAGTTCCCAGAAATGATTAAGAACGTGTAATAAACACCTCAAGTACACGTAAATAGATTCTTACTACATTTACTGTCGAATTCAATCACCGAGGTTTCCAGTGGAAAGCTGTGAAATGATGAAATTCTGGTAATGTTTACAAGTCCGGGTACTTCGGGTGGCGTTTTCACGGGACTGTGCTTTCAATTATTAAGAGTTCATGTTTACAGAGCTCAGAATTGGTGTCTAAAGCCTTGGAATGACGAGAATAGTTTTTATGTTTACAATTTAGGAGGATTGGCTTCGTCGTTTCTTTGTGTGAATCAGTTAAAATGGTGGCGGTTCCAGTAAATACTTCTAAGCAAACTGTCTAATTGTGGTAAAGCTGTTAAAATACACAATGATAGTTCCCAGAAATGATTAAGAACGTGTAATAAACATCTCAAGTACACGTAAATAGATTCTTACTACCTTTACTGTCGAATTCAATCACCGAGGTTTCCAGTGGAAAGCTGTGAAATGACGAAAATACTGGTAATGTTTACAAGTACGGGTACTTCTGGTGGCGTTTTCACGGGACTGTGCTTTCAAATATTAAGAGTTCATGTTTACAGAGCTCAGAATTGGTGTCTAAAGCCTTGGAATGAGGAGAATATTGTTTATGTTTACAATTTAGGAGGATTGGCTTTGGCGTTTCTTTGTGTGAATCAGTTAAAATGGTGGCGGTTCCAGTAAATACTTCTAAACAAACTGTCTTATTGTGGTAAAACTGTTAAAATACACAATGAGAGTTCCCAGAAATGATTAAGAATGTGTAATAAACATCTAAAGTACACGTAAATAGATTCTTACTACATTTACTGTCGAATTCAATCACGGAGGTTTCGAGTGTAAAGCTGTGAAATGACGAAAATACTGGTAATATTTACAACTCCGGGTACTTCGGGTGGATTTTCACGGGACTGTGCTTTCAAATATTAAGAGTTCATGTTTACAGAGCTCAGAATTGGTGTCTAAAGCCTTGGAATGAGGAGAATATTGTTTATGTTTACAATTTAGGAGGATTGGCTTTGGCGTGTTTTTTGTGTGAATCAGTTAAAATGGTGGCGGTTCCAGTAAATACTTCTAAGCAAACTGTCTAATTGTGGTAAAACTGTTAAAATACACAATGAGAGTTCCCAGAAATGATTAAGAACGTGTAATAAACACCTCAAGTACACGTAAATAGATTCTTACTACATTTACTGTCGAATTCAATCACGGAGGTTTCCAGTGGAAAGCTGTGAAATGATGAAATTCTGGTAATGTTTATAAGTCCGGGTACTTCGGGTGGCGTTTTCACGGGACTGTGCTTTCAATTATTAAGAGTTCATGTTTACAGAGCTCAGAATTGGTGTCTAAAGCCTTGGAATGACGAGAATAGTTTTTATGTTTACAATTTAGGAGGATTGGCTTCGTCGTTTCTTTGTGTGAATCAGTTAAAATGGTGGCGGTTCCAGTAAATACTTCTAAGCAAACTGTCTAATTGTGGTAAAACTGTTAAAATACACAATGATAGTTCCCAGAAATGATTAAGAACGTGTAATAAACATCTCAAGTACACGTAAATAGATTCTTACTACCTTTACTGTCGAATTCAATCACCGAGGTTTCCAGTGGAAAGCTGTGAAATGACGAAAATACTGGTAATGTTCACAAGTACGGGTACTTCTGGTGGCGTTTTCACGGGACTGTGCTTTCAAATATTAAGAGTTCATGTTTACAGAGCTCAGAATTGGTGTCTAAAGCCTTGGAATGAGGAGAATATTGTTTATGTTTACAATTTAGGAGGATTGGCTTTGGCGTTTCTTTGTGTGAATCAGTTAAAATGGTGGCGGTTCCAGTAAATACTTCTAAACAAACGGTCTTATTGTGGTAAAACTGTTAAAATACACAATGAGAGTTCCCAGAAATGATTAAGAATGTGTAATAAACATCTAAAGTACACGTAAATAGATTCTTACTACATTTACTGTCGAATTCAATCACGGAGGTTTCGAGTGTAAAGCTGTGAAATGACGAAAATACTGGTAATATTTACAACTCAGGGTACTTCGGGTGGATTTTCACGGGACTGTGCTTTCAATTATTAAGAGTTCATGTTTACAGAGCTCAGAATTGGTGTCTAAAGCCTTGGAATGACGAGAATAGTTTTTATGTTTACAATTTAGGAGGATTGGCTTCGTCGTTTCTTTGTGTGAATCAGATACAATGGTGGCGGTTCCAGTAAATACTTCTAAGCAAACTGTCTAATTGTGGTAAAACTGTTAAAATACACAATGAGAGTTCCCAGAAATGATTAAGAACGTGTAATAAACATCTCAAGTACACGTAAATAGATTCTTACTACCTTTACTGTCGAATTCAATCACCGAGGTTTCCAGTGGAAAGCTGTGAAATGACGAAAATACTGGTAATGTTTACAAGTACGGGTACTTCTGGTGGCGTTTTCACGGGACTGTGCTTTCAAATATTAAGAGTTCATGTTTACAGAGCTCAGAATTGGTGTCTAAAGCCTTGGAATGAGGAGAATATTGTTTATGTTTACAATTTAGGAGGATTGGCTTCGTCGTTTCTTTGTGTGAATCAGTTAAAATGGTGGCGGTTCCAGTAAATACTTCTAAGCAAACTGTCTAATTGTGGTAAAACTGTTAAAATACACAATGATAGTTCCCAGAAATGATTAAGAACGTGTAATAAACATCTAAAGTACACGTAAATAGATTCTTACTACATTTACTGTCGAATTCAATCACGGAGGTTTCGAGTGTAAAGCTGTGAAATGACGAAAATACTGGTAATATTTACAACTCCGGGTACTTCGGGTGGCGTTTTCACGGGACTGTGCTTTCAAATATTAAGAGTTCATGTTTACAGAGCTCAGAATTGGTGTCTAAAGCCTTGGAATGAGGAGAATATTGTTTATGTTTACAATTTAGGAGGATTGGCTTTGGCGTGTTTTTTGTGTGAATCAGTTAAAATGGTGGCGGTTCCAGTAAATACTTCTAAGCAAACTGTCTAATTGTGGTAAAACTGTTAAAATACACAATGAGAGTTCCCAGAAATGATTAAGAACGTGTAATAAACACCTCAAGTACACGTAAATAGATTCTTACTACATTTACTGTCGAATTCAATCACGGAGGTTTCCAGTGGAAAGCTGTGAAATGATGAAATTCTGGTAATGTTTACAAGTCCGGGTACTTCGGGTGGCGTTTTCACGGGACTGTGCTTTCAATTATTAAGAGTTCATGTTTACAGAGCTCAGAATTGGTGTCTAAAGCCTTGGAATGACGAGAATAGTTTTTATGTTTACAATTTAGGAGGATTGGCTTCGTCGTTTCTTTGTGTGAATCAGTTAAAATGGTGGCGGTTCCAGTAAATACTTCTAAGCAAACTGTCTAATTGTGGTAAAACTGTTAAAATACACAATGATATTCCCAGAAATGATTAAGAACGTGTAATAAACATCTCAAGTACACGTAAATAGATTCTTACTACCTTTACTGTCGAATTCAATCACCGAGGTTTCCAGTGGAAAGCTGTGAAATGACGAAAATACTGGTAATGTTTACAAGTACGGGTACTTCTGGTGGCGTTTTCACGGGACTGTGCTTTCAAATATTAAGAGTTCATGTTTACAGAGCTCAGAATTGGTGTCTAAAGCCTTGGAATGAGGAGAATATTGTTTATGTTTACAATTTAGGAGGATTGGCTTTGGCGTTTCTTTGTGTGAATCAGTTAAAATGGTGGCGGTTCCAGTAAATACTTCTAAACAAACGGTCTTATTGTGGTAAAACTGTTAAAATACACAATGAGAGTTCCCAGAAATGATTAAGAATGTGTAATAAACATCTAAAGTACACGTAAATAGATTCTTACTACATTTACTGTCGAATTCAATCACGGAGGTTTCGAGTGTAAAGCTGTGAAATGACGAAAATACTGGTAATATTTACAACTCAGGGTACTTCGGGTGGATTTTCACGGGACTGTGCTTTCAATTATTAAGAGTTCATGTTTACAGAGCTCAGAATTGGTGTCTAAAGCCTTGGAATGACGAGAATAGTTTTTATGTTTACAATTTAGGAGGATTGGCTTCGTCGTTTCTTTGTGTGAATCAGTTAAAATGGTGGCGGTTCCAGTAAATACTTCTAAGCAAACTGTCTAATTGTGGTAAAACTGTTAAAATACACAATGATATTCCCAGAAATGATTAAGAACGTGTAATAAACATCTCAAGTACACGTAAATAGATTCTTACTACCTTTACTGTCGAATTCAATCACCGAGGTTTCCAGTGGAAAGCTGTGAAATGACGAAAATACTGGTAATGTTTACAAGTACGGGTACTTCTGGTGGCGTTTTCACGGGACTGTGCTTTCAAATATTAAGAGTTCATGTTTACAGAGCTCAGAATTGGTGTCTAAAGCCTTGGAATGAGGAGAATATTGTTTATGTTTACAATTTAGGAGGATTGGCTTTGGCGTTTCTTTGTGTGAATCAGTTAAAATGGTGGCGGTTCCAGTAAATACTTCTAAACAAACGGTCTTATTGTGGTAAAACTGTTAAAATACACAATGAGAGTTCCCAGAAATGATTAAGAATGTGTAATAAACATCTAAAGTACACGTAAATAGATTCTTACTACATTTACTGTCGAATTCAATCACGGAGGTTTCGAGTGTAAAGCTGTGAAATGACGAAAATACTGGTAATATTTACAACTCAGGGTACTTCGGGTGGATTTTCACGGGACTGTGCTTTCAATTATTAAGAGTTCATGTTTACAGAGCTCAGAATTGGTGTCTAAAGCCTTGGAATGACGAGAATAGTTTTTATGTTTACAATTTAGGAGGATTGGCTTCGTCGTTTCTTTGTGTGAATCAGTTACAATGGTGGCGGTTCCAGTAAATACTTCTAAGCAAACTGTCTAATTGTGGTAAAACTGTTAAAATACACAATGAGAGTTCCCAGAAATGATTAAGAACGTGTAATAAACACCTCAAGTACACGTAAATAGATTCTTACTACATTTACTGTCGAATTCAATCACGGAGGTTTCCAGTGGAAAGCTGTGAAATGATGAAATTCTGGTAATGTTTACAAGTCCGGGTACTTCGGGTGGCGTTTTCACGGGACTGTGCTTTCAATTATTAAGAGTTCATGTTTACAGAGCTCAGAATTGGTGTCTAAAGCCTTGGAATGACGAGAATAGTTTTTATGTTTACAATTTAGGAGGATTGGCTTCGTCGTTTCTTTGTGTGAATCAGTTAAAATGGTGGCGGTTCCAGTAAATACTTCTAAGCAAACTGTCTAATTGTGGTAAAACTGTTAAAATACACAATGATAGTTCCCAGAAATGATTAAGAACGTGTAATAAACATCTCAAGTACACGTAAATAGATTCTTACTACCTTTACTGTCGAATTCAATCACCGAGGTTTCCAGTGGAAAGCTGTGAAATGACGAAAATACTGGTAATGTTCACAAGTACGGGTACTTCTGGTGGCGTTTTCACGGGACTGTGCTTTCAAATATTAAGAGTTCATGTTTACAGAGCTCAGAATTGGTGTCTAAAGCCTTGGAATGAGGAGAATATTGTTTATGTTTACAATTTAGGAGGATTGGCTTTGGCGTTTCTTTGTGTGAATCAGTTAAAATGGTGGCGGTTCCAGTAAATACTTCTAAACAAACGGTCTTATTGTGGTAAAACTGTTAAAATACACAATGAGAGTTCCCAGAAATGATTAAGAATGTGTAATAAACATCTAAAGTACACGTAAATAGATTCTTACTACATTTACTGTCGAATTCAATCACGGAGGTTTCGAGTGTAAAGCTGTGAAATGACGAAAATACTGGTAATATTTACAACTCAGGGTACTTCGGGTGGATTTTCACGGGACTGTGCTTTCAATTATTAAGAGTTCATGTTTACAGAGCTCAGAATTGGTGTCTAAAGCCTTGGAATGACGAGAATAGTTTTTATGTTTACAATTTAGGAGGATTGGCTTCGTCGTTTCTTTGTGTGAATCAGATACAATGGTGGCGGTTCCAGTAAATACTTCTAAGCAAACTGTCTAATTGTGGTAAAACTGTTAAAATACACAATGAGAGTTCCCAGAAATGATTAAGAACGTGTAATAAACATCTCAAGTACACGTAAATAGATTCTTACTACCTTTACTGTCGAATTCAATCACCGAGGTTTCCAGTGGAAAGCTGTGAAATGACGAAAATACTGGTAATGTTTACAAGTACGGGTACTTCTGGTGGCGTTTTCACGGGACTGTGCTTTCAAATATTAAGAGTTCATGTTTACAGAGCTCAGAATTGGTGTCTAAAGCCTTGGAATGAGGAGAATATTGTTTATGTTTACAATTTAGGAGGATTGGCTTCGTCGTTTCTTTGTGTGAATCAGTTAAAATGGTGGCGGTTCCAGTAAATACTTCTAAGCAAACTGTCTAATTGTGGTAAAACTGTTAAAATACACAATGATAGTTCCCAGAAATGATTAAGAACGTGTAATAAACATCTAAAGTACACGTAAATAGATTCTTACTACATTTACTGTCGAATTCAATCACGGAGGTTTCGAGTGTAAAGCTGTGAAATGACGAAAATACTGGTAATATTTACAACTCCGGGTACTTCGGGTGGCGTTTTCACGGGACTGTGCTTTCAAATATTAAGAGTTCATGTTTACAGAGCTCAGAATTGGTGTCTAAAGCCTTGGAATGAGGAGAATATTGTTTATGTTTACAATTTAGGAGGATTGGCTTTGGCGTGTTTTTTGTGTGAATCAGTTAAAATGGTGGCGGTTCCAGTAAATACTTCTAAGCAAACTGTCTAATTGTGGTAAAACTGTTAAAATACACAATGAGAGTTCCCAGAAATGATTAAGAACGTGTAATAAACACCTCAAGTACACGTAAATAGATTCTTACTACATTTACTGTCGAATTCAATCACGGAGGTTTCCAGTGGAAAGCTGTGAAATGATGAAATTCTGGTAATGTTTACAAGTCCGGGTACTTCGGGTGGCGTTTTCACGGGACTGTGCTTTCAATTATTAAGAGTTCATGTTTACAGAGCTCAGAATTGGTGTCTAAAGCCTTGGAATGACGAGAATAGTTTTTATGTTTACAATTTAGGAGGATTGGCTTCGTCGTTTCTTTGTGTGAATCAGTTAAAATGGTGGCGGTTCCAGTAAATACTTCTAAGCAAACTGTCTAATTGTGGTAAAACTGTTAAAATACACAATGATATTCCCAGAAATGATTAAGAACGTGTAATAAACATCTCAAGTACACGTAAATAGATTCTTACTACCTTTACTGTCGAATTCAATCACCGAGGTTTCCAGTGGAAAGCTGTGAAATGACGAAAATACTGGTAATGTTTACAAGTACGGGTACTTCTGGTGGCGTTTTCACGGGACTGTGCTTTCAAATATTAAGAGTTCATGTTTACAGAGCTCAGAATTGGTGTCTAAAGCCTTGGAATGAGGAGAATATTGTTTATGTTTACAATTTAGGAGGATTGGCTTTGGCGTTTCTTTGTGTGAATCAGTTAAAATGGTGGCGGTTCCAGTAAATACTTCTAAACAAACGGTCTTATTGTGGTAAAACTGTTAAAATACACAATGAGAGTTCCCAGAAATGATTAAGAATGTGTAATAAACATCTAAAGTACACGTAAATAGATTCTTACTACATTTACTGTCGAATTCAATCACGGAGGTTTCGAGTGTAAAGCTGTGAAATGACGAAAATACTGGTAATATTTACAACTCAGGGTACTTCGGGTGGATTTTCACGGGACTGTGCTTTCAATTATTAAGAGTTCATGTTTACAGAGCTCAGAATTGGTGTCTAAAGCCTTGGAATGACGAGAATAGTTTTTATGTTTACAATTTAGGAGGATTGGCTTCGTCGTTTCTTTGTGTGAATCAGTTACAATGGTGGCGGTTCCAGTAAATACTTCTAAGCAAACTGTCTAATTGTGGTAAAACTGTTAAAATACACAATGAGAGTTCCCAGAAATGATTAAGAACGTGTAATAAACACCTCAAGTACACGTAAATAGATTCTTACTACATTTACTGTCGAATTCAATCACGGAGGTTTCCAGTGGAAAGCTGTGAAATGATGAAATTCTGGTAATGTTTACAAGTCCGGGTACTTCGGGTGGCGTTTTCACGGGACTGTGCTTTCAATTATTAAGAGTTCATGTTTACAGAGCTCAGAATTGGTGTCTAAAGCCTTGGAATGACGAGAATAGTTTTTATGTTTACAATTTAGGAGGATTGGCTTCGTCGTTTCTTTGTGTGAATCAGTTAAAATGGTGGCGGTTCCAGTAAATACTTCTAAGCAAACTGTCTAATTGTGGTAAAACTGTTAAAATACACAATGATAGTTCCCAGAAATGATTAAGAACGTGTAATAAACATCTCAAGTACACGTAAATAGATTCTTACTACCTTTACTGTCGAATTCAATCACCGAGGTTTCCAGTGGAAAGCTGTGAAATGACGAAAATACTGGTAATGTTCACAAGTACGGGTACTTCTGGTGGCGTTTTCACGGGACTGTGCTTTCAAATATTAAGAGTTCATGTTTACAGAGCTCAGAATTGGTGTCTAAAGCCTTGGAATGAGGAGAATATTGTTTATGTTTACAATTTAGGAGGATTGGCTTTGGCGTTTCTTTGTGTGAATCAGTTAAAATGGTGGCGGTTCCAGTAAATACTTCTAAACAAACGGTCTTATTGTGGTAAAACTGTTAAAATACACAATGAGAGTTCCCAGAAATGATTAAGAATGTGTAATAAACATCTAAAGTACACGTAAATAGATTCTTACTACATTTACTGTCGAATTCAATCACGGAGGTTTCGAGTGTAAAGCTGTGAAATGACGAAAATACTGGTAATATTTACAACTCAGGGTACTTCGGGTGGATTTTCACGGGACTGTGCTTTCAATTATTAAGAGTTCATGTTTACAGAGCTCAGAATTGGTGTCTAAAGCCTTGGAATGACGAGAATAGTTTTTATGTTTACAATTTAGGAGGATTGGCTTCGTCGTTTCTTTGTGTGAATCAGATACAATGGTGGCGGTTCCAGTAAATACTTCTAAGCAAACTGTCTAATTGTGGTAAAACTGTTAAAATACACAATGAGAGTTCCCAGAAATGATTAAGAACGTGTAATAAACATCTCAAGTACACGTAAATAGATTCTTACTACCTTTACTGTCGAATTCAATCACCGAGGTTTCCAGTGGAAAGCTGTGAAATGACGAAAATACTGGTAATGTTTACAAGTACGGGTACTTCTGGTGGCGTTTTCACGGGACTGTGCTTTCAAATATTAAGAGTTCATGTTTACAGAGCTCAGAATTGGTGTCTAAAGCCTTGGAATGAGGAGAATATTGTTTATGTTTACAATTTAGGAG
This sequence comes from Myotis daubentonii, assembly GCF_963259705.1. Classification (NCBI taxonomy): domain Eukaryota; kingdom Metazoa; phylum Chordata; class Mammalia; order Chiroptera; family Vespertilionidae; genus Myotis; species Myotis daubentonii. The sequence continues at coordinate 642,129 of NW_026775484.1, read as the reverse complement.
GATTGGCTTCGTCGTTTCTTTGTGTGAATCAGTTAAAATGGTGGCGGTTCCAGTAAATACTTCTAAGCAAACTGTCTAATTGTGGTAAAACTGTTAAAATACACAATGATAGTTCCCAGAAATGATTAAGAACGTGTAATAAACATCTAAAGTACACGTAAATAGATTCTTACTACATTTACTGTCGAATTCAATCACGGAGGTTTCGAGTGTAAAGCTGTGAAATGACGAAAATACTGGTAATATTTACAACTCCGGGTACTTCGGGTGGCGTTTTCACGGGACTGTGCTTTCAAATATTAAGAGTTCATGTTTACAGAGCTCAGAATTGGTGTCTAAAGCCTTGGAATGAGGAGAATATTGTTTATGTTTACAATTTAGGAGGATTGGCTTTGGCGTGTTTTTTGTGTGAATCAGTTAAAATGGTGGCGGTTCCAGTAAATACTTCTAAGCAAACTGTCTAATTGTGGTAAAACTGTTAAAATACACAATGAGAGTTCCCAGAAATGATTAAGAACGTGTAATAAACACCTCAAGTACACGTAAATAGATTCTTACTACATTTACTGTCGAATTCAATCACGGAGGTTTCCAGTGGAAAGCTGTGAAATGATGAAATTCTGGTAATGTTTACAAGTCCGGGTACTTCGGGTGGCGTTTTCACGGGACTGTGCTTTCAATTATTAAGAGTTCATGTTTACAGAGCTCAGAATTGGTGTCTAAAGCCTTGGAATGACGAGAATAGTTTTTATGTTTACAATTTAGGAGGATTGGCTTCGTCGTTTCTTTGTGTGAATCAGTTAAAATGGTGGCGGTTCCAGTAAATACTTCTAAGCAAACTGTCTAATTGTGGTAAAACTGTTAAAATACACAATGATATTCCCAGAAATGATTAAGAACGTGTAATAAACATCTCAAGTACACGTAAATAGATTCTTACTACCTTTACTGTCGAATTCAATCACCGAGGTTTCCAGTGGAAAGCTGTGAAATGACGAAAATACTGGTAATGTTTACAAGTACGGGTACTTCTGGTGGCGTTTTCACGGGACTGTGCTTTCAAATATTAAGAGTTCATGTTTACAGAGCTCAGAATTGGTGTCTAAAGCCTTGGAATGAGGAGAATATTGTTTATGTTTACAATTTAGGAGGATTGGCTTTGGCGTTTCTTTGTGTGAATCAGTTAAAATGGTGGCGGTTCCAGTAAATACTTCTAAACAAACGGTCTTATTGTGGTAAAACTGTTAAAATACACAATGAGAGTTCCCAGAAATGATTAAGAATGTGTAATAAACATCTAAAGTACACGTAAATAGATTCTTACTACATTTACTGTCGAATTCAATCACGGAGGTTTCGAGTGTAAAGCTGTGAAATGACGAAAATACTGGTAATATTTACAACTCAGGGTACTTCGGGTGGATTTTCACGGGACTGTGCTTTCAATTATTAAGAGTTCATGTTTACAGAGCTCAGAATTGGTGTCTAAAGCCTTGGAATGACGAGAATAGTTTTTATGTTTACAATTTAGGAGGATTGGCTTCGTCGTTTCTTTGTGTGAATCAGTTACAATGGTGGCGGTTCCAGTAAATACTTCTAAGCAAACTGTCTAATTGTGGTAAAACTGTTAAAATACACAATGAGAGTTCCCAGAAATGATTAAGAACGTGTAATAAACACCTCAAGTACACGTAAATAGATTCTTACTACATTTACTGTCGAATTCAATCACGGAGGTTTCCAGTGGAAAGCTGTGAAATGATGAAATTCTGGTAATGTTTACAAGTCCGGGTACTTCGGGTGGCGTTTTCACGGGACTGTGCTTTCAATTATTAAGAGTTCATGTTTACAGAGCTCAGAATTGGTGTCTAAAGCCTTGGAATGACGAGAATAGTTTTTATGTTTACAATTTAGGAGGATTGGCTTCGTCGTTTCTTTGTGTGAATCAGTTAAAATGGTGGCGGTTCCAGTAAATACTTCTAAGCAAACTGTCTAATTGTGGTAAAACTGTTAAAATACACAATGATAGTTCCCAGAAATGATTAAGAACGTGTAATAAACATCTCAAGTACACGTAAATAGATTCTTACTACCTTTACTGTCGAATTCAATCACCGAGGTTTCCAGTGGAAAGCTGTGAAATGACGAAAATACTGGTAATGTTCACAAGTACGGGTACTTCTGGTGGCGTTTTCACGGGACTGTGCTTTCAAATATTAAGAGTTCATGTTTACAGAGCTCAGAATTGGTGTCTAAAGCCTTTGAATGAGGAGAATATTGTTTATGTTTACAATTTAGGAGGATTGGCTTTGGCGTTTCTTTGTGTGAATCAGTTAAAATGGTGGCGGTTCCAGTAAATACTTCTAAACAAACTGCCTTATTGTGGTAAAACTGTTAAAATACACAATGAGAGTTCCCAGAAATGATTAAGAATGTGTAATAAACATCTAAAGTACACGTAAATAGATTCTTACTACATTTACTGTCGAATTCAATCACGGAGGTTTCGAGTGTAAAGCTGTGAAATGACGAAAATACTGGTAATGTTTACAACTCCGGGTACTTCGGGTGGATTTTCACGGGACTGTGCTTTCAAATATTAAGAGTTCATGTTTACAGAGCTCAGAATTGGTTTCTAAAGCCTTGGAATGAGGAGAATATTGTTTATGTTTACAATTTAGGAGGATTGGCTTTGGCGTGTTTTTTGTGTGAATCAGTTAAAATGGTGGCGGTTCCAGTAAATACTTCTAAGCAAACTGTCTAATTGTGGTAAAACTGTTAAAATACACAATGATAGTTCCCAGAAATGATTAAGAACGTGTAATAAACATCTCAAGTACACGTAAATAGATTCTTACTACCTTTACTGTCGAATTCAATCACCGAGGTTTCCAGTGGAAAGCTGTGAAATGACGAAAATACTGGTAATGTTTACAAGTACGGGTACTTCTGGTGGCGTTTTCACGGGACTGTGCTTTCAAATATTAAGAGTTCATGTTTACAGAGCTCAGAATTGGTGTCTAAAGCCTTGGAATGAGGAGAATATTGTTTATGTTTACAATTTAGGAGGATTGGCTTTGGCGTTTCTTTGTGTGAATCAGTTAAAATGGTGGCGGTTCCAGTAAATACTTCTAAACAAACTGTCTTATTGTGGTAAAACTGTTAAAATACACAATCAGAGTTCCCAGAAATGATTAAGAATGTGTAATAAACATCTAAAGTACACGTAAATAGATTCTTACTACATTTACTGTCGAATTCAATCACGGAGGTTTCGAGTGTAAAGCTGTGAAATGACGAAAATACTGGTAATGTTTACAACTCCGGGTACTTTGGGTGGATTTTCACGGGACTGTGCTTTCAAATATTAAGAGTTCATGTTTACAGAGCTCAGAATTGGTGTCTAAAGCCTTGGAATGAGGAGAATATTGTTTATGTTTACAATTTAGGAGGATTGGCTTTGGCGTGTTTTTTGTGTGAATCAGTTAAAATGGTGGCGGTTCCAGTAAATACTTCTAAGCAAACTGTCTAATTGTGGTAAAACTGTTAAAATACACAATGAGAGTTCCCAGAAATGATTAAGAACGTGTAATAAACATCTCAAGTACACGTAAATAGATTCTTACTACATTTACTGTCGAATTCAATCACGGAGGTTTCCAGTGGGTAGCTGTGAAATGATGAAATTCTGGTAATGTTTACAAGTCCGGGTACTTCGGGTGGCGTTTTCACGGGACTGTGCTTTCAATTATTAAGAGTTCATGTTTACAGAGCTCAGAATTGGTGTCTAAAGCCTTGGAATGACGAGAATAGTTTTTATGTTTACAATTTAGGAGGATTGGCTTCGTCATTTCTTTGTGTGAATCAGTTAAAATGGTGGCGGTTCCAGTAAATACTTCTAAGCAAACTGTCTAATTGTGGTAAAACTGTTAAAATACACAATGATAGTTCCCAGAAATGATTAAGAACGTGTAATAAACATCTCAAGTACACGTAAATAGATTCTTACTACCTTTACTGTCGAATTCAATCACCGAGGTTTCCAGTGGAAAGCTGTGAAATGACGAAAATACTGGTAATGTTTACAAGTACGGGTACTTCTGGTGGCGTTTTCACGGGACTGTGCTTTCAAATATTAAGAGTTCATGTTTACAGAGCTCAGAATTGGTGTCTAAAGCCTTGGAATGAGGAGAATATTGTTTATGTTTACAATTTAGGAGGATTGGCTTCGTCGTTTCTTTGTGTGAATCAGTTAAAATGGTGGCGGTTCCAGTAAATACTTCTAAGCAAACTGTCTAATTGTGGTAAAACTGTTAAAATACACAATGATAGTTCCCAGAAATGATTAAGAACGTGTAATAAACATCTAAAGTACACGTAAATAGATTCTTACTACATTTACTGTCGAATTCAATCACGGAGGTTTCGAGTGTAAAGCTGTGAAATGACGAAAATACTGGTAATGTTTACAAGTCCGGGTACTTCGGGTGGCGTTTTCACGGGACTGTGCTTTCAAATATTAAGAGTTCATGTTTACAGAGCTCAGAATTGGTGTCTAAAGCCTTGGAATGAGGAGAATATTGTTTATGTTTACAATTTAGGAGGATTGGCTTTGGCGTGTTTTTTGTGTGAATCAGTTAAAATGGTGGCGGTTCCAGTAAATACTTCTAAGCAAACTGTCTAATTGTGGTAAAACTGTTAAAATACACAATGAGAGTTCCCAGAAATGATTAAGAACGTGTAATAAACACCTCAAGTACACGTAAATAGATTCTTACTACATTTACTGTCGAATTCAATCACGGAGGTTTCCAGTGGAAAGCTGTGAAATGATGAAATTCTGGTAATGTTTACAAGTCCGGGTACTTCGGGTGGCGTTTTCACGGGACTGTGCTTTCAATTATTAAGAGTTCATGTTTACAGAGCTCAGAATTGGTGTCTAAAGCCTTGGAATGACGAGAATAGTTTTTATGTTTACAATTTAGGAGGATTGGCTTCGTCATTTCTTTGTGTGAATCAGTTAAAATGGTGGCCGTTCCAGTAAATACTTCTAAGCAAACTGTCTAATTGTGGTAAAACTGTTAAAATACACAATGATAGTTCCCAGAAATGATTAAGAACGTGTAATAAACATCTCAAGTACACGTAAATAGATTCTTACTACCTTTACTGTCGAATTCAATCACCGAGGTTTCCAGTGGAAAGCTGTGAAATGACGAAAATACTGGTAATGTTTACAAGTACGGGTACTTCTGGTGGCGTTTTCACGGGACTGTGCTTTCAAATATTAAGAGTTCATGTTTACAGAGCTCAGAATTGGTGTCTAAAGCCTTGGAATGAGGAGAATATTGTTTATGTTTACAATTTAGGAGGATTGGCTTTGGCGTTTCTTTGTGTGAATCAGTTAAAATGGTGGCGGTTCCAGTAAATACTTCTAAACAAACGGACTTATTGTGGTAAAACTGTTAAAATACACAATGAGAGTTCCCAGAAATGATTAAGAATGTGTAATAAACATCTAAAGTACACGTAAATAGATTCTTACTACATTTACTGTCGAATTCAATCACGGAGGTTTCGAGTGTAAAGCTGTGAAATGACGAAAATACTGGTAATGTTTACAACTCCGGGTACTTCGGGTGGATTTTCACGGGACTGTGCTTTCAAATATTAAGAGTTCATGTTTACAGAGCTCAGAATTGGTGTCTAAAGCCTTGGAATGAGGAGAATATTGTTTATGTTTACAATTTAGGAGGATTGGCTTTGGCGTGTTTTTTGTGTGAATCAGTTAAAATGGTGGCGGTTCCAGTAAATACTTCTAAGCAAACTGTCTAATTGTGGTAAAACTGTTAAAATACACAATGAGAGTTCCCAGAAATGATTAAGAACGTGTAATAAACATCTCAAGTACACGTAAATAGATTCTTACTACATTTACTGTCGAATTCAATCACGGAGGTTTCGAGTGTAAAGCTGTGAAATGACGAAAATACTGGTAATATTTACAACTCAGGGTACTTCGGGTGGATTTTCACGGGACTGTGCTTTCAATTATTAAGAGTTCATGTTTACAGAGCTCAGAATTGGTGTCTAAAGCCTTGGAATGACGAGAATAGTTTTTATGTTTACAATTTAGGAGGATTGGCTTCGTCGTTTCTTTGTGTGAATCAGTTACAATGGTGGCGGTTCCAGTAAATACTTCTAAGCAAACTGTCTAATTGTGGTAAAACTGTTAAAATACACAATGATAGTTCCCAGAAATGATTAAGAACGTGTAATAAACATCTCAAGTACACGTAAATAGATTCTTACTACCTTTACTGTCGAATTCAATCACCGAGGTTTCCAGTGGAAAGCTGTGAAATGACGAAAATACTGGTAATGTTTACAAGTACGGGTACTTCTGGTGGCGTTTTCACGGGACTGTGCTTTCAAATATTAAGAGTTCATGTTTACAGAGCTCAGAATTGGTGTCTAAAGCCTTTGAATGAGGAGAATATTGTTTATGTTTACAATTTAGGAGGATTGGCTTTGGCGTTTCTTTGTGTGAATCAGTTAAAATGGTGGCGGTTCCAGTAAATACTTCTAAACAAACTGCCTTATTGTGGTAAAACTGTTAAAATACACAATGAGAGTTCCCAGAAATGATTAAGAATGTGTAATAAACATCTAAAGTACACGTAAATAGATTCTTACTACATTTACTGTCGAATTCAATCACGGAGGTTTCGAGTGTAAAGCTGTGAAATGACGAAAATACTGGTAATGTTTACAACTCCGGGTACTTCGGGTGGATTTTCACGGGACTGTGCTTTCAAATATTAAGAGTTCATGTTTACAGAGCTCAGAATTGGTTTCTAAAGCCTTGGAATGAGGAGAATATTGTTTATGTTTACAATTTAGGAGGATTGGCTTTGGCGTGTTTTTTGTGTGAATCAGTTAAAATGGTGGCGGTTCCAGTAAATACTTCTAAGCAAACTGTCTAATTGTGGTAAAACTGTTAAAATACACAATGATAGTTCCCAGAAATGATTAAGAACGTGTAATAAACATCTCAAGTACACGTAAATAGATTCTTACTACCTTTACTGTCGAATTCAATCACCGAGGTTTCCAGTGGAAAGCTGTGAAATGACGAAAATACTGGTAATGTTTACAAGTACGGGTACTTCTGGTGGCGTTTTCACGGGACTGTGCTTTCAAATATTAAGAGTTCATGTTTACAGAGCTCAGAATTGGTGTCTAAAGCCTTGGAATGAGGAGAATATTGTTTATGTTTACAATTTAGGAGGATTGGCTTTGGCGTTTCTTTGTGTGAATCAGTTAAAATGGTGGCGGTTCCAGTAAATACTTCTAAACAAACTGTCTTATTGTGGTAAAACTGTTAAAATACACAATCAGAGTTCCCAGAAATGATTAAGAATGTGTAATAAACATCTAAAGTACACGTAAATAGATTCTTACTACATTTACTGTCGAATTCAATCACGGAGGTTTCGAGTGTAAAGCTGTGAAATGACGAAAATACTGGTAATGTTTACAACTCCGGGTACTTTGGGTGGATTTTCACGGGACTGTGCTTTCAAATATTAAGAGTTCATGTTTACAGAGCTCAGAATTGGTGTCTAAAGCCTTGGAATGAGGAGAATATTGTTTATGTTTACAATTTAGGAGGATTGGCTTTGGCGTGTTTTTTGTGTGAATCAGTTAAAATGGTGGCGGTTCCAGTAAATACTTCTAAGCAAACTGTCTAATTGTGGTAAAACTGTTAAAATACACAATGAGAGTTCCCAGAAATGATTAAGAACGTGTAATAAACATCTCAAGTACACGTAAATAGATTCTTACTACATTTACTGTCGAATTCAATCACGGAGGTTTCCAGTGGATAGCTGTGAAATGATGAAATTCTGGTAATGTTTACAAGTCCGGGTACTTCGGGTGGCGTTTTCACGGGACTGTGCTTTCAATTATTAAGAGTTCATGTTTACAGAGCTCAGAATTGGTGTCTAAAGCCTTGGAATGACGAGAATAGTTTTTATGTTTACAATTTAGGAGGATTGGCTTCGTCATTTCTTTGTGTGAATCAGTTAAAATGGTGGCGGTTCCAGTAAATACTTCTAAGCAAACTGTCTAATTGTGGTAAAACTGTTAAAATACACAATGATAGTTCCCAGAAATGATTAAGAACGTGTAATAAACATCTCAAGTACACGTAAATAGATTCTTACTACCTTTACTGTCGAATTCAATCACCGAGGTTTCCAGTGGAAAGCTGTGAAATGACGAAAATACTGGTAATGTTTACAAGTACGGGTACTTCTGGTGGCGTTTTCACGGGCCTGTGCTTTCAAATATTAAGAGTTCATGTTTACAGAGCTCAGAATTGGTGTCTAAAGCCTTGGAATGAGGAGAATATTGTTTATGTTTACAATTTAGGAGGATTGGCTTTGGCGTTTCTTTGTGTGAATCAGTTAAAATGGTGGCGGTTCCAGTAAATACTTCTAAACAAACGGTCTTATTGTGGTAAAACTGTTAAAATACACAATGAGAGTTCCCAGAAATGATTAAGAATGTGTAATAAACATCTAAAGTACACGTAAATAGATTCTTACTACATTTACTGTCGAATTCAATCACGGAGGTTTCGAGTGTAAAGCTGTGAAATGACGAAAATACTGGTAATATTTACAACTCCAGGTACTTCGGGTGGATTTTCACGGGACTGTGCTTTCAATTATTAAGAGTTCATGTTTACAGAGCTCAGAATTGGTGTCTAAAGCCTTGGAATGAGGAGAATATTGTTTATGTTTACAATTTAGGAGGATTGGCTTCGTCGATTCTTTGTGTGAATCAGTTACAATGGTGGCGGTTCCAGTAAATACTTCTAAGCAAACTGTCTAATTGTGGTAAAACTGTTAAAATACACAATGATAGTTCCCAGAAATGATTAAGAACGTGTAATAAACATCTCAAGTACACGTAAATAGATTCTTACTACCTTTACTGTCGAATTCAATCACCGAGGTTTCCAGTGGAAAGCTGTGAAATGAAGAAAATACTGGTAATGTTTACAAGTACGGGTACTTCTGGTGGCGTTTTCACAGGACTGTGCTTTCAAATATTAAGAGTTCATGTTTACAGAGCTCAGAATTGGTGTCTAAAGCCTTGGAATGAGGAGAATATTGTTTATGTTTACAATTTAGGAGGATTGGCTTCGTCGTTTCTTTGTGTGAATCAGTTAAAATGGTGGCGGTTCCAGTAAATACTTCTAAGCAAACTGTCTAATTGTGGTAAAACTGTTAAAATACACAATGATAGTTCCCAGAAATGATTAAGAATGTGTAATAAACATCTAAAGTACACGTAAATAGATTCTTACTACATTTACTGTCGAATTCAATCACGGAGGTTTCGAGTGTAAAGCTGTGAAATGACGAAAATACTGGTAATATTTACAACTCCGGGTACTTCGGGTGGATTTTCACGGGACTGTGCTTTCAAATATTAAGAGTTCATGTTTACAGAGCTCAGAATTGGTGTCTAAAGCCTTGGAATGAGGAGAATATTGTTTATGTTTACAATTTAGGAGGATTGGCTTTGGCGTGTTTTTTGTGTGAATCAGTTAAAATGGTGGCGGTTCCAGTAAATACTTCTAAGCAAACTGTCTAATTGTGGTAAAACTGTTAAAATACACAATGAGAGTTCCCAGAAATGATTAAGAACGTGTAATAAACACCTCAAGTACACGTAAATAGATTCTTACTACATTTACTGTCGAATTCAATCACGGAGGTTTCCAGTGGAAAGCTGTGAAATGATGAAATTCTGGTAATGTTTACAAGTCCGGGTACTTCGGGTGGCGTTTTCACGGGACTGTGCTTTCAATTATTAAGAGTTCATGTTTACAGAGCTCAGAATTGGTGTCTAAAGCCTTGGAATGACGAGAATAGTTTTTATGTTTACAATTTAGGAGGATTGGCTTCGTCGTTTCTTTGTGTGAATCAGTTAAAATGGTGGCGGTTCCAGTAAATACTTCTAAGCAAACTGTCTAATTGTGGTAAAACTGTTAAAATACACAATGATAGTTCCCAGAAATGATTAAGAACGTGTAATAAACATCTCAAGTACACGTAAATAGATTCTTACTACCTTTACTGTCGAATTCAATCACCGAGGTTTCCAGTGGAAAGCTGTGAAATGACGAAAATACTGGTAATGTTTACAAGTACGGGTACTTCTGGTGGCGTTTTCACGGGACTGTGCTTTCAAATATTAAGAGTTCATGTTTACAGAGCTCAGAATTGGTGTCTAAAGCCTTGGAATGAGGAGAATATTGTTTATGTTTACAATTTAGGAGGATTGGCTTTGGCGTTTCTTTGTGTGAATCAGTTAAAATGGTGGCGGTTCCAGTAAATACTTCTAAACAAACGGTCTTATTGTGGTAAAACTGTTAAAATACACAATGAGAGTTCCCAGAAATGATTAAGAATGTGTAATAAACATCTAAAGTACACGTAAATAGATTCTTACTACATTTACTGTCGAATTCAATCACGGAGGTTTCGAGTGTTAAGCTGTGAAATGACGAAAATACTGGTAATATTTACAACTCAGGGTACTTCGGGTGGATTTTCACGGGACTGTGCTTTCAATTATTAAGAGTTCATGTTTACAGAGCTCAGAATTGGTGTCTAAAGCCTTGGAATGACGAGAATAGTTTTTATGTTTACAATTTAGGAGGATTGGCTTCGTCGTTTCTTTGTGTGAATCAGTTACAATGGTGGCGGTTCCAGTAAATACTTCTAAGCAAACTGTCTAATTGTGGTAAAACTGTTAAAATACACAATGATAGTTCCCAGAAATGATTAAGAACGTGTAATAAACATCTCAAGTACACGTAAATAGATTCTTACTACCTTTACTGTCGAATTCAATCACCGAGGTTTCCAGTGGAAAGCTGTGAAATGACGAAAATACTGGTAATGTTTACAAGTACGGGTACTTCTGGTGGCGTTTTCACGGGACTGTGCTTTCAAATATTAAGAGTTCATGTTTACAGAGCTCAGAATTGGTGTCTAAAGCCTTGGAATGAGGAGAATATTGTTTATGTTTACAATTTAGGAGGATTGGCTTCGTCGTTTCTTTGTGTGAATCAGTTAAAATGGTGGCGGTTCCAGTAAATACTTCTAAGCAAACTGTCTAATTGTGGTAAAACTGTTAAAATACACAATGATAGTTCCCAGAAATGATTAAGAACGTGTAATAAACATCTAAAGTACACGTAAATAGATTCTTACTACATTTACTGTCGAATTCAATCACGGAGGTTTCGAGTGTAAAGCTGTGAAATGACGAAAATACTGGTAATGTTTACAAGTCCGGGTACTTCGGGTGGCGTTTTCACGGGACTGTGCTTTCAAATATTAAGAGTTCATGTTTACAGAGCTCAGAATTGGTGTCTAAAGCCTTGGAATGAGGAGAATATTGTTTATGTTTACAATTTAGGAGGATTGGCTTTGGCGTGTTTTTTGTGTGAATCAGTTAAAATGGTGGCGGTTCCAGTAAATACTTCTAAGCAAACTGTCTAATTGTGGTAAAACTGTTAAAATACACAATGAGAGTTCCCAGAAATGATTAAGAACGTGTAATAAACACCTCAAGTACACGTAAATAGATTCTTACTACATTTACTGTCGAATTCAATCACGGAGGTTTCCAGTGGAAAGCTGTGAAATGATGAAATTCTGGTAATGTTTACAAGTCCGGGTACTTCGGGTGGCGTTTTCACGGGACTGTGCTTTCAATTATTAAGAGTTCATGTTTACAGAGCTCAGAATTGGTGTCTAAAGCCTTGGAATGACGAGAATAGTTTTTATGTTTACAATTTAGGAGGATTGGCTTCGTCGTTTCTTTGTGTGAATCAGTTAAAATGGTGGCGGTTCCAGTAAATACTTCTAAGCAAACTGTCTAATTGTGGTAAAACTGTTAAAATACACAATGATAGTTCCCAGAAATGATTAAGAACGTGTAATAAACATCTCAAGTACACGTAAATAGATTCTTACTACCTTTACTGTCGAATTCAATCACCGAGGTTTCCAGTGGAAAGCTGTGAAATGACGAAAATACTGGTAATGTTTACAAGTACGGGTACTTCTGGTGGCGTTTTCACGGGACTGTGCTTTCAAATATTAAGAGTTCATGTTTACAGAGCTCAGAATTGGTGTCTAAAGCCTTGGAATGAGGAGAATATTGTTTATGTTTACAATTTAGGAGGATTGGCTTTGGCGTTTCTTTGTGTGAATCAGTTAAAATGGTGGCGGTTCCAGTAAATACTTCTAAACAAACGGTCTTATTGTGGTAAAACTGTTAAAATACACAATGAGAGTTCCCAGAAATGATTAAGAATGTGTAATAAACATCTAAACTACACGTAAATAGATTCTTACTACATTTACTGTCGAATTCAATCACGGAGGTTTCGAGTGTAAAGCTGTGAAATGACGAAAATACTGGTAATATTTACAACTCAGGGTACTTCGGGTGGATTTTCACGGGACTGTGCTTTCAATTATTAAGAGTTCATGTTTACAGAGCTCAGAATTGGTGTCTAAAGCCTTGGAATGACGAGAATAGTTTTTATGTTTACAATTTAGGAGGATTGGCTTCGTCGTTTCTTTGTGTGAATCAGTTACAATGGTGGCGGTTCCAGTAAATACTTCTAAGCAAACTGTCTAATTGTGGTAAAACTGTTAAAATACACAATGATAGTTCCCAGAAATGATTAAGAACGTGTAATAAACATCTCAAGTACACGTAAATAGATTCTTACTACCTTTACTGTCGAATTCAATCACCGAGGTTTCCAGTGGAAAGCTGTGAAATGACGAAAATACTGGTAATGTTTACAAGTACGGGTACTTCTGGTGGCGTTTTCACGGGACTGTGCTTTCAAATATTAAGAGTTCATGTTTACAGAGCTCAGAATTGGTGTCTAAAGCCTTGGAATGAGGAGAATATTGTTTATGTTTACAATTTAGGAGGATTGGCTTCGTCGTTTCTTTGTGTGAATCAGTTAAAATGGTGGCGGTTCCAGTAAATACTTCTAAGCAAACTGTCTAATTGTGGTAAAACTGTTAAAATACACAATGATAGTTCCCAGAAATGATTAAGAACGTGTAATAAACATCTAAAGTACACGTAAATAGATTCTTACTACATTTACTGTCGAATTCAATCACGGAGGTTTCGAGTGTAAAGCTGTGAAATGACGAAAATACTGGTAATGTTTACAAGTCCGGGTACTTCGGGTGGCGTTTTCACGGGACTGTGCTTTCAAATATTAAGAGTTCATGTTTACAGAGCTCAGAATTGGTGTCTAAAGCCTTGGAATGAGGAGAATATTGTTTATGTTTACAATTTAGGAGGATTGGCTTTGGCGTGTTTTTTGTGTGAATCAGTTAAAATGGTGGCGGTTCCAGTAAATACTTCTAAGCAAACTGTCTAATTGTGGTAAAACTGTTAAAATACACAATGAGAGTTCCCAGAAATGATTAAGAACGTGTAATAAACACCTCAAGTACACGTAAATAGATTCTTACTACATTTACTGTCGAATTCAATCACGGAGGTTTCCAGTGGAAAGCTGTGAAATGATGAAATTCTGGTAATGTTTACAAGTCCGGGTACTTCGGGTGGCGTTTTCACGGGACTGTGCTTTCAATTATTAAGAGTTCATGTTTACAGAGCTCAGAATTGGTGTCTAAAGCCTTGGAATGAGGAGAATATTGTTTATGTTTACAATTTAGGAGGATTGGCTTTGGCGTTTCTTTGTGTGAATCAGTTAAAATGGTGGCGGTTCCAGTAAATACTTCTAAACAAACGGTCTTATTGTGGTAAAACTGTTAAAATACACAATGAGAGTTCCCAGAAATGATTAAGAATGTGTAATAAACATCTAAAGTACACGTAAATAGATTCTTACTACATTTACTGTCGAATTCAATCACGGAGGTTTCGAGTGTAAAGCTGTGAAATGACGAAAATACTGGTAATATTTACAACTCCGGGTACTTCGGGTGGATTTTCACGGGACTGTGCTTTCAATTATTAAGAGTTCATGTTTACAGAGCTCAGAATTGGTGTCTAAAGCCTTGGAATGAGGAGAATATTGTTTATGTTTACAATTTAGGAGGATTGGCTTCGTCGATTCTTTGTGTGAATCAGTTACAATGGTGGCGGTTCCAGTAAATACTTCTAAGCAAACTGTCTAATTGTGGTAAAACTGTTAAAATACACAATGATAGTTCCCAGAAATGATTAAGAACGTGTAATAAACATCTCAAGTACACGTAAATAGATTCTTACTACCTTTACTGTCGAATTCAATCACCGAGGTTTCCAGTGGAAAGCTGTGAAATGAAGAAAATACTGGTAATGTTTACAAGTACGGGTACTTCTGGTGGCGTTTTCACAGGACTGTGCTTTCAAATATTAAGAGTTCATGTTTACAGAGCTCAGAATTGGTGTCTAAAGCCTTGGAATGAGGAGAATATTGTTTATGTTTACAATTTAGGAGGATTGGCTTCGTCGTTTCTTTGTGTGAATCAGTTAAAATGGTGGCGGTTCCAGTAAATACTTCTAAGCAAACTGTCTAATTGTGGTAAAACTGTTAAAATACACAATGATAGTTCCCAGAAATGATTAAGAATGTGTAATAAACATCTAAAGTACACGTAAATAGATTCTTACTACATTTACTGTCGAATTCAATCACGGAGGTTTCGAGTGTAAAGCTGTGAAATGACGAAAATACTGGTAATATTTACAACTCCGGGTACTTCGGGTGGATTTTCACGGGACTGTGCTTTCAAATATTAAGAGTTCATGTTTACAGAGCTCAGAATTGGTGTCTAAAGCCTTGGAATGAGGAGAATATTGTTTATGTTTACAATTTAGGAGGATTGGCTTTGGCGTGTTTTTTGTGTGAATCAGTTAAAATGGTGGCGGTTCCAGTAAATACTTCTAAGCAAACTGTCTAATTGTGGTAAAACTGTTAAAATACACAATGAGAGTTCCCAGAAATGATTAAGAACGTGTAATAAACACCTCAAGTACACGTAAATAGATTCTTACTACATTTACTGTCGAATTCAATCACGGAGGTTTCCAGTGGAAAGCTGTGAAATGATGAAATTCTGGTAATGTTTACAAGTCCGGGTACTTCGGGTGGCGTTTTCACGGGACTGTGCTTTCAATTATTAAGAGTTCATGTTTACAGAGCTCAGAATTGGTGTCTAAAGCCTTGGAATGACGAGAATAGTTTTTATGTTTACAATTTAGGAGGATTGGCTTCGTCGTTTCTTTGTGTGAATCAGTTACAATGGTGGCGGTTCCAGTAAATACTTCTAAGCAAACTGTCTAATTGTGGTAAAACTGTTAAAATACACAATGATAGTTCCCAGAAATGATTAAGAACGTGTAATAAACATCTCAAGTACACGTAAATAGATTCTTACTACCTTTACTGTCGAATTCAATCACCGAGGTTTCCAGTGGAAAGCTGTGAAATGACGAAAATACTGGTAATGTTTACAAGTACGGGTACTTCTGGTGGCGTTTTCACGGGACTGTGCTTTCAAATATTAAGAGTTCATGTTTACAGAGCTCAGAATTGGTGTCTAAAGCCTTGGAATGAGGAGAATATTGTTTATGTTTACAATTTAGGAGGATTGGCTTTGGCGTTTCTTTGTGTGAATCAGTTAAAATGGTGGCGGTTCCAGTAAATACTTCTAAACAAACGGTCTTATTGTGGTAAAACTGTTAAAATACACAATGAGAGTTCCCAGAAATGATTAAGAATGTGTAATAAACATCTAAAGTACACGTAAATAGATTCTTACTACATTTACTGTCGAATTCAATCACGGAGGTTTCGAGTGTAAAGCTGTGAAATGACGAAAATACTGGTAATATTTACAACTCAGGGTACTTCGGGTGGATTTTCACGGGACTGTGCTTTCAATTATTAAGAGTTCATGTTTACAGAGCTCAGAATTGGTGTCTAAAGCCTTGGAATGACGAGAATAGTTTTTATGTTTACAATTTAGGAGGATTGGCTTCGTCGTTTCTTTGTGTGAATCAGTTACAATGGTGGCGGTTCCAGTAAATACTTCTAAGCAAACTGTCTAATTGTGGTAAAACTGTTAAAATACACAATGATAGTTCCCAGAAATGATTAAGAACGTGTAATAAACATCTCAAGTACACGTAAATAGATTCTTACTACCTTTACTGTCGAATTCAATCACCGAGGTTTCCAGTGGAAAGCTGTGAAATGACGAAAATACTGGTAATGTTTACAAGTACGGGTACTTCTGGTGGCGTTTTCACGGGACTGTGCTTTCAAATATTAAGAGTTCATGTTTACAGAGCTCAGAATTGGTGTCTAAAGCCTTGGAATGAGGAGAATATTGTTTATGTTTACAATTTAGGAGGATTGGCTTCGTCGTTTCTTTGTGTGAATCAGTTAAAATGGTGGCGGTTCCAGTAAATACTTCTAAGCAAACTGTCTAATTGTGGTAAAACTGTTAAAATACACAATGATAGTTCCCAGAAATGATTAAGAACGTGTAATAAACATCTAAAGTACACGTAAATAGATTCTTACTACATTTACTGTCGAATTCAATCACGGAGGTTTCGAGTGTAAAGCTGTGAAATGACGAAAATACTGGTAATGTTTACAAGTCCGGGTACTTCGGGTGGCGTTTTCACGGGACTGTGCTTTCAAATATTAAGAGTTCATGTTTACAGAGCTCAGAATTGGTGTCTAAAGCCTTGGAATGAGGAGAATATTGTTTATGTTTACAATTTAGGAGGATTGGCTTTGGCGTGTTTTTTGTGTGAATCAGTTAAAATGGTGGCGGTTCCAGTAAATACTTCTAAGCAAACTGTCTAATTGTGGTAAAACTGTTAAAATACACAATGAGAGTTCCCAGAAATGATTAAGAACGTGTAATAAACACCTCAAGTACACGTAAATAGATTCTTACTACATTTACTGTCGAATTCAATCACGGAGGTTTCCAGTGGAAAGCTGTGAAATGATGAAATTCTGGTAATGTTTACAAGTCCGGGTACTTCGGGTGGCGTTTTCACGGGACTGTGCTTTCAATTATTAAGAGTTCATGTTTACAGAGCTCAGAATTGGTGTCTAAAGCCTTGGAATGACGAGAATAGTTTTTATGTTTACAATTTAGGAGGATTGGCTTCGTCGTTTCTTTGTGTGAATCAGTTAAAATGGTGGCGGTTCCAGTAAATACTTCTAAGCAAACTGTCTAATTGTGGTAAAACTGTTAAAATACACAATGATAGTTCCCAGAAATGATTAAGAACGTGTAATAAACATCTCAAGTACACGTAAATAGATTCTTACTACCTTTACTGTCGAATTCAATCACCGAGGTTTCCAGTGGAAAGCTGTGAAATGACGAAAATACTGGTAATGTTTACAAGTACGGGTACTTCTGGTGGCGTTTTCACGGGACTGTGCTTTCAAATATTAAGAGTTCATGTTTACAGAGCTCAGAATTGGTGTCTAAAGCCTTGGAATGAGGAGAATATTGTTTATGTTTACAATTTAGGAGGATTGGCTTTGGCGTTTCTTTGTGTGAATCAGTTAAAATGGTGGCGGTTCCAGTAAATACTTCTAAACAAACGGTCTTATTGTGGTAAAACTGTTAAAATACACAATGAGAGTTCCCAGAAATGATTAAGAATGTGTAATAAACATCTAAACTACACGTAAATAGATTCTTACTACATTTACTGTCGAATTCAATCACGGAGGTTTCGAGTGTAAAGCTGTGAAATGACGAAAATACTGGTAATATTTACAACTCAGGGTACTTCGGGTGGATTTTCACGGGACTGTGCTTTCAATTATTAAGAGTTCATGTTTACAGAGCTCAGAATTGGTGTCTAAAGCCTTGGAATGAC
Source organism: Myotis daubentonii (assembly GCF_963259705.1). NCBI lineage: Eukaryota > Metazoa > Chordata > Mammalia > Chiroptera > Vespertilionidae > Myotis > Myotis daubentonii. The sequence goes on along the minus strand of NW_026775484.1, from coordinate 624,126 downwards.
GAGAATAGTTTTTATGTTTACAATTTAGGAGGATTGGCTTCGTCGTTTCTTTGTGTGAATCAGTTACAATGGTGGCGGTTCCAGTAAATACTTCTAAGCAAACTGTCTAATTGTGGTAAAACTGTTAAAATACACAATGATAGTTCCCAGAAATGATTAAGAACGTGTAATAAACATCTCAAGTACACGTAAATAGATTCTTACTACCTTTACTGTCGAATTCAATCACCGAGGTTTCCAGTGGAAAGCTGTGAAATGACGAAAATACTGGTAATGTTTACAAGTACGGGTACTTCTGGTGGCGTTTTCACGGGACTGTGCTTTCAAATATTAAGAGTTCATGTTTACAGAGCTCAGAATTGGTGTCTAAAGCCTTGGAATGAGGAGAATATTGTTTATGTTTACAATTTAGGAGGATTGGCTTCGTCGTTTCTTTGTGTGAATCAGTTAAAATGGTGGCGGTTCCAGTAAATACTTCTAAGCAAACTGTCTAATTGTGGTAAAACTGTTAAAATACACAATGATAGTTCCCAGAAATGATTAAGAACGTGTAATAAACATCTAAAGTACACGTAAATAGATTCTTACTACATTTACTGTCGAATTCAATCACGGAGGTTTCGAGTGTAAAGCTGTGAAATGACGAAAATACTGGTAATGTTTACAAGTCCGGGTACTTCGGGTGGCGTTTTCACGGGACTGTGCTTTCAAATATTAAGAGTTCATGTTTACAGAGCTCAGAATTGGTGTCTAAAGCCTTGGAATGAGGAGAATATTGTTTATGTTTACAATTTAGGAGGATTGGCTTTGGCGTGTTTTTTGTGTGAATCAGTTAAAATGGTGGCGGTTCCAGTAAATACTTCTAAGCAAACTGTCTAATTGTGGTAAAACTGTTAAAATACACAATGAGAGTTCCCAGAAATGATTAAGAACGTGTAATAAACACCTCAAGTACACGTAAATAGATTCTTACTACATTTACTGTCGAATTCAATTACGGAGGTTTCCAGTGGAAAGCTGTGAAATGATGAAATTCTGGTAATGTTTACAAGTCCGGGTACTTCGGGTGGCGTTTTCACGGGACTGTGCTTTCAATTATTAAGAGTTCATGTTTACAGAGCTCAGAATTGGTGTCTAAAGCCTTGGAATGAGGAGAATATTGTTTATGTTTACAATTTAGGAGGATTGGCTTTGGCGTTTCTTTGTGTGAATCAGTTAAAATGGTGGCGGTTCCAGTAAATACTTCTAAACAAACGGTCTTATTGTGGTAAAACTGTTAAAATACACAATGAGAGTTCCCAGAAATGATTAAGAATGTGTAATAAACATCTAAAGTACACGTAAATAGATTCTTACTACATTTACTGTCGAATTCAATCACGGAGGTTTCGAGTGTAAAGCTGTGAAATGACGAAAATACTGGTAATATTTACAACTCCGGGTACTTCGGGTGGATTTTCACGGGACTGTGCTTTCAATTATTAAGAGTTCATGTTTACAGAGCTCAGAATTGGTGTCTAAAGCCTTGGAATGAGGAGAATATTGTTTATGTTTACAATTTAGGAGGATTGGCTTCGTCGATTCTTTGTGTGAATCAGTTACAATGGTGGCGGTTCCAGTAAATACTTCTAAGCAAACTGTCTAATTGTGGTAAAACTGTTAAAATACACAATGATAGTTCCCAGAAATGATTAAGAACGTGTAATAAACATCTCAAGTACACGTAAATAGATTCTTACTACCTTTACTGTCGAATTCAATCACCGAGGTTTCCAGTGGAAAGCTGTGAAATGAAGAAAATACTGGTAATGTTTACAAGTACGGGTACTTCTGGTGGCGTTTTCACAGGACTGTGCTTTCAAATATTAAGAGTTCATGTTTACAGAGCTCAGAATTGGTGTCTAAAGCCTTGGAATGAGGAGAATATTGTTTATGTTTACAATTTAGGAGGATTGGCTTCGTCGTTTCTTTGTGTGAATCAGTTACAATGGTGGCGGTTCCAGTAAATACTTCTAAGCAAACTGTCTAATTGTGGTAAAACTGTTAAAATACACAATGATAGTTCCCAGAAATGATTAAGAATGTGTAATAAACTTCTAAAGTACACGTAAATAGATTCTTACTACATTTACTGTCGAATTCAATCACGGAGGTTTCGAGTGTAAAGCTGTGAAATGACGAAAATACTGGTAATATTTACAACTCCGGGTACTTCGGGTGGATTTTCACGGGACTGTGCTTTCAAATATTAAGAGTTCATGTTTACAGAGCTCAGAATTGGTGTCTAAAGCCTTGGAATGAGGAGAATATTGTTTATGTTTACAATTTAGGAGGATTGGCTTTGGCGTGTTTTTTGTGTGAATCAGTTAAAATGGTGGCGGTTCCAGTAAATACTTCTAAGCAAACTGTCTAATTGTGGTAAAACTGTTAAAATACACAATGAGAGTTCCCAGAAATGATTAAGAACGTGTAATAAACACCTCAAGTACACGTAAATAGATTCTTACTACATTTACTGTCGAATTCAATCACGGAGGTTTCCAGTGGAAAGCTGTGAAATGATGAAATTCTGGTAATGTTTACAAGTCCGGGTACTTCGGGTGGCGTTTTCACAGGACTGTGCTTTCAATTATTAAGAGTTCATGTTTACAGAGCTCAGAATTGGTGTCTAAAGCCTTGGAATGACGAGAATAGTTTTTATGTTTACAATTTAGGAGGATTGGCTTCGTCGTTTCTTTGTGTGAATCAGTTAAAATGGTGGCGGTTCCAGTAAATACTTCTAAGCAAACTGTCTAATTGTGGTAAAACTGTTAAAATACACAATGATAGTTCCCAGAAATGATTAAGAACGTGTAATAAACATCTCAAGTACACGTAAATAGATTCTTACTACCTTTACTGTCGAATTCAATCACCGAGGTTTCCAGTGGAAAGCTGTGAAATGACGAAAATACTGGTAATGTTTACAAGTACGGGTACTTCTGGTGGCGTTTTCACGGGACTGTGCTTTCAAATATTAAGAGTTCATGTTTACAGAGCTCAGAATTGGTGTCTAAAGCCTTGGAATGAGGAGAATATTGTTTATGTTTACAATTTAGGAGGATTGGCTTTGGCGTTTCTTTGTGTGAATCAGTTAAAATGGTGGCGGTTCCAGTAAATACTTCTAAACAAACGGTCTTATTGTGGTAAAACTGTTAAAATACACAATGAGAGTTCCCAGAAATGATTAAGAATGTGTAATAAACATCTAAAGTACACGTAAATAGATTCTTACTACATTTACTGTCGAATTCAATCACGGAGGTTTCGAGTGTAAAGCTGTGAAATGACGAAAATACTGGTAATATTTACAACTCAGGGTACTTCGGGTGGATTTTCACGGGACTGTGCTTTCAATTATTAAGAGTTCATGTTTACAGAGCTCAGAATTGGTGTCTAAAGCCTTGGAATGACGAGAAATTTTTTATGTTTACAATTTAGGAGGATTGGCTTCGTCGTTTCTTTGTGTGAATCAGTTACAATGGTGGCGGTTCCAGTAAATACTTCTAAGCAAACTGTCTAATTGTGGTAAAACTGTTAAAATACACAATGATAGTTCCCAGAAATGATTAAGAACGTGTAATAAACATCTCAAGTACACGTAAATAGATTCTTACTACCTTTACTGTCGAATTCAATCACCGAGGTTTCCAGTGGAAAGCTGTGAAATGACGAAAATACTGGTAATGTTTACAAGTACGGGTACTTCTGGTGGCGTTTTCACGGGACTGTGCTTTCAAATATTAAGAGTTCATGTTTACAGAGCTCAGAATTGGTGTCTAAAGCCTTGGAATGAGGAGAATATTGTTTATGTTTACAATTTAGGAGGATTGGCTTCGTCGTTTCTTTGTGTGAATCAGTTAAAATGGTGGCGGTTCCAGTAAATACTTCTAAGCAAACTGTCTAATTGTGGTAAAACTGTTAAAATACACAATGATAGTTCCCAGAAATGATTAAGAACGTGTAATAAACATCTAAAGTACACGTAAATAGATTCTTACTACATTTACTGTCGAATTCAATCACGGAGGTTTCGAGTGTAAAGCTGTGAAATGACGAAAATACTGGTAATGTTTACAAGTCCGGGTACTTCGGGTGGCGTTTTCACGGGACTGTGCTTTCAAATATTAAGAGTTCATGTTTACAGAGCTCAGAATTGGTGTCTAAAGCCTTGGAATGAGGAGAATATTGTTTATGTTTACAATTTAGGAGGATTGGCTTTGGCGTGTTTTTTGTGTGAATCAGTTAAAATGGTGGCGGTTCCAGTAAATACTTCTAAGCAAACTGTCTAATTGTGGTAAAACTGTTAAAATACACAATGAGAGTTCCCAGAAATGATTAAGAACGTGTAATAAACACCTCAAGTACACGTAAATAGATTCTTACTACATTTACTGTCGAATTCAATCACGGAGGTTTCCAGTGGAAAGCTGTGAAATGATGAAATTCTGGTAATGTTTACAAGTCCGGGTACTTCGGGTGGCGTTTTCACGGGACTGTGCTTTCAATTATTAAGAGTTCATGTTTACAGAGCTCAGAATTGGTGTCTAAAGCCTTGGAATGACGAGAATAGTTTTTATGTTTACAATTTAGGAGGATTGGCTTCGTCGTTTCTTTGTGTGAATCAGTTAAAATGGTGGCGGTTCCAGTAAATACTTCTAAGCAAACTGTCTAATTGTGGTAAAACTGTTAAAATACACAATGATAGTTCCCAGAAATGATTAAGAACGTGTAATAAACATCTCAAGTACACGTAAATAGATTCTTACTACCTTTACTGTCGAATTCAATCACCGAGGTTTCCAGTGGAAAGCTGTGAAATGACGAAAATACTGGTAATGTTTACAAGTACGGGTACTTCTGGTGGCGTTTTCACGGGACTGTGCTTTCAAATATTAAGAGTTCATGTTTACAGAGCTCAGAATTGGTGTCTAAAGCCTTGGAATGAGGAGAATATTGTTTATGTTTACAATTTAGGAGGATTGGCTTTGGCGTTTCTTTGTGTGAATCAGTTAAAATGGTGGCGGTTCCAGTAAATACTTCTAAACAAACGGTCTTATTGTGGTAAAACTGTTAAAATACACAATGAGAGTTCCCAGAAATGATTAAGAATGTGTAATAAACATCTAAACTACACGTAAATAGATTCTTACTACATTTACTGTCGAATTCAATCACGGAGGTTTCGAGTGTAAAGCTGTGAAATGACGAAAATACTGGTAATATTTACAACTCAGGGTACTTCGGGTGGATTTTCACGGGACTGTGCTTTCAATTATTAAGAGTTCATGTTTACAGAGCTCAGAATTGGTGTCTAAAGCCTTGGAATGACGAGAATAGTTTTTATGTTTACAATTTAGGAGGATTGGCTTCGTCGTTTCTTTGTGTGAATCAGTTACAATGGTGGCGGTTCCAGTAAATACTTCTAAGCAAACTGTCTAATTGTGGTAAAACTGTTAAAATACACAATGATAGTTCCCAGAAATGATTAAGAACGTGTAATAAACATCTCAAGTACACGTAAATAGATTCTTACTACCTTTACTGTCGAATTCAATCACCGAGGTTTCCAGTGGAAAGCTGTGAAATGACGAAAATACTGGTAATGTTTACAAGTACGGGTACTTCTGGTGGCGTTTTCACGGGACTGTGCTTTCAAATATTAAGAGTTCATGTTTACAGAGCTCAGAATTGGTGTCTAAAGCCTTGGAATGAGGAGAATATTGTTTATGTTTACAATTTAGGAGGATTGGCTTCGTCGTTTCTTTGTGTGAATCAGTTAAAATGGTGGCGGTTCCAGTAAATACTTCTAAGCAAACTGTCTAATTGTGGTAAAACTGTTAAAATACACAATGATAGTTCCCAGAAATGATTAAGAACGTGTAATAAACATCTAAAGTACACGTAAATAGATTCTTACTACATTTACTGTCGAATTCAATCACGGAGGTTTCGAGTGTAAAGCTGTGAAATGACGAAAATACTGGTAATGTTTACAAGTCCGGGTACTTCGGGTGGCGTTTTCACGGGACTGTGCTTTCAAATATTAAGAGTTCATGTTTACAGAGCTCAGAATTGGTGTCTAAAGCCTTGGAATGAGGAGAATATTGTTTATGTTTACAATTTAGGAGGATTGGCTTTGGCGTGTTTTTTGTGTGAATCAGTTAAAATGGTGGCGGTTCCAGTAAATACTTCTAAGCAAACTGTCTAATTGTGGTAAAACTGTTAAAATACACAATGAGAGTTCCCAGAAATGATTAAGAACGTGTAATAAACACCTCAAGTACACGTAAATAGATTCTTACTACATTTACTGTCGAATTCAATCACGGAGGTTTCCAGTGGAAAGCTGTGAAATGATGAAATTCTGGTAATGTTTACAAGTCCGGGTACTTCGGGTGGCGTTTTCACGGGACTGTGCTTTCAATTATTAAGAGTTCATGTTTACAGAGCTCAGAATTGGTGTCTAAAGCCTTGGAATGAGGAGAATATTGTTTATGTTTACAATTTAGGAGGATTGGCTTTGGCGTTTCTTTGTGTGAATCAGTTAAAATGGTGGCGGTTCCAGTAAATACTTCTAAACAAACGGTCTTATTGTGGTAAAACTGTTAAAATACACAATGAGAGTTCCCAGAAATGATTAAGAATGTGTAATAAACATCTAAAGTACACGTAAATAGATTCTTACTACATTTACTGTCGAATTCAATCACGGAGGTTTCGAGTGTAAAGCTGTGAAATGACGAAAATACTGGTAATATTTACAACTCCGGGTACTTCGGGTGGATTTTCACGGGACTGTGCTTTCAATTATTAAGAGTTCATGTTTACAGAGCTCAGAATTGGTGTCTAAAGCCTTGGAATGAGGAGAATATTGTTTATGTTTACAATTTAGGAGGATTGGCTTCGTCGATTCTTTGTGTGAATCAGTTACAATGGTGGCGGTTCCAGTAAATACTTCTAAGCAAACTGTCTAATTGTGGTAAAACTGTTAAAATACACAATGATAGTTCCCAGAAATGATTAAGAACGTGTAATAAACATCTCAAGTACACGTAAATAGATTCTTACTACCTTTACTGTCGAATTCAATCACCGAGGTTTCCAGTGGAAAGCTGTGAAATGAAGAAAATACTGGTAATGTTTACAAGTACGGGTACTTCTGGTGGCGTTTTCACAGGACTGTGCTTTCAAATATTAAGAGTTCATGTTTACAGAGCTCAGAATTGGTGTCTAAAGCCTTGGAATGAGGAGAATATTGTTTATGTTTACAATTTAGGAGGATTGGCTTCGTCGTTTCTTTGTGTGAATCAGTTACAATGGTGGCGGTTCCAGTAAATACTTCTAAGCAAACTGTCTAATTGTGGTAAAACTGTTAAAATACACAATGATAGTTCCCAGAAATGATTAAGAATGTGTAATAAACATCTAAAGTACACGTAAATAGATTCTTACTACATTTACTGTCGAATTCAATCACGGAGGTTTCGAGTGTAAAGCTGTGAAATGACGAAAATACTGGTAATATTTACAACTCCGGGTACTTCGGGTGGATTTTCACGGGACTGTGCTTTCAAATATTAAGAGTTCATGTTTACAGAGCTCAGAATTGGTGTCTAAAGCCTTGGAATGAGGAGAATATTGTTTATGTTTACAATTTAGGAGGATTGGCTTTGGCGTGTTTTTTGTGTGAATCAGTTAAAATGGTGGCGGTTCCAGTAAATACTTCTAAGCAAACTGTCTAATTGTGGTAAAACTGTTAAAATACACAATGAGAGTTCCCAGAAATGATTAAGAACGTGTAATAAACACCTCAAGTACACGTAAATAGATTCTTACTACATTTACTGTCGAATTCAATCACGGAGGTTTCCAGTGGAAAGCTGTGAAATGATGAAATTCTGGTAATGTTTACAAGTCCGGGTACTTCGGGTGGCGTTTTCACAGGACTGTGCTTTCAATTATTAAGAGTTCATGTTTACAGAGCTCAGAATTGGTGTCTAAAGCCTTGGAATGACGAGAATAGTTTTTATGTTTACAATTTAGGAGGATTGGCTTCGTCGTTTCTTTGTGTGAATCAGTTAAAATGGTGGCGGTTCCAGTAAATACTTCTAAGCAAACTGTCTAATTGTGGTAAAACTGTTAAAATACACAATGATAGTTCCCAGAAATGATTAAGAACGTGTAATAAACATCTCAAGTACACGTAAATAGATTCTTACTACCTTTACTGTCGAATTCAATCACCGAGGTTTCCAGTGGAAAGCTGTGAAATGACGAAAATACTGGTAATGTTTACAAGTACGGGTACTTCTGGTGGCGTTTTCACGGGACTGTGCCTTCAAATATTAAGAGTTCATGTTTACAGAGCTCAGAATTGGTGTCTAAAGCCTTGGAATGAGGAGAATATTGTTTATGTTTACAATTTAGGAGGATTGGCTTTGGCGTTTCTTTGTGTGAATCAGTTAAAATGGTGGCGGTTCCAGTAAATACTTCTAAACAAACGGTCTTATTGTGGTAAAACTGTTAAAATACACAATGAGAGTTCCCAGAAATGATTAAGAATGTGTAATAAACATCTAAAGTACACGTAAATAGATTCTTACTACATTTACTGTCGAATTCAATCACGGAGGTTTCGAGTGTAAAGCTGTGAAATGACGAAAATACTGGTAATATTTACAACTCAGGGTACTTCGGGTGGATTTTCACGGGACTGTGCTTTCAATTATTAAGAGTTCATGTTTACAGAGCTCAGAATTGGTGTCTAAAGCCTTGGAATGACGAGAATAGTTTTTATGTTTACAATTTAGGAGGATTGGCTTCGTCGTTTCTTTGTGTGAATCAGTTACAATGGTGGCGGTTCCAGTAAATACTTCTAAGCAAACTGTCTAATTGTGGTAAAACTGTTAAAATACACAATGATAGTTCCCAGAAATGATTAAGAACGTGTAATAAACATCTCAAGTACACGTAAATAGATTCTTACTACCTTTACTGTCGAATTCAATCACCGAGGTTTCCAGTGGAAAGCTGTGAAATGACGAAAATACTGGTAATGTTTACAAGTACGGGTACTTCTGGTGGCGTTTTCACGGGACTGTGCTTTCAAATATTAAGAGTTCATGTTTACAGAGCTCAGAATTGGTGTCTAAAGCCTTGGAATGAGGAGAATATTGTTTATGTTTACAATTTAGGAGGATTGGCTTCGTCGTTTCTTTGTGTGAATCAGTTAAAATGGTGGCGGTTCCAGTAAATACTTCTAAGCAAACTGTCTAATTGTGGTAAAACTGTTAAAATACACAATGATAGTTCCCAGAAATGATTAAGAACGTGTAATAAACATCTAAAGTACACGTAAATAGATTCTTACTACATTTACTGTCGAATTCAATCACGGAGGTTTCGAGTGTAAAGCTGTGAAATGACGAAAATACTGGTAATGTTTACAAGTCCGGGTACTTCGGGTGGCGTTTTCACGGGACTGTGCTTTCAAATATTAAGAGTTCATGTTTACAGAGCTCAGAATTGGTGTCTAAAGCCTTGGAATGAGGAGAATATTGTTTATGTTTACAATTTAGGAGGATTGGCTTTGGCGTGTTTTTTGTGTGAATCAGTTAAAATGGTGGCGGTTCCAGTAAATACTTCTAAGCAAACTGTCTAATTGTGGTAAAACTGTTAAAATACACAATGAGAGTTCCCAGAAATGATTAAGAACGTGTAATAAACACCTCAAGTACACGTAAATAGATTCTTACTACATTTACTGTCGAATTCAATCACGGAGGTTTCCAGTGGAAAGCTGTGAAATGATGAAATTCTGGTAATGTTTACAAGTCCGGGTACTTCGGGTGGCGTTTTCACGGGACTGTGCTTTCAATTATTAAGAGTTCATGTTTACAGAGCTCAGAATTGGTGTCTAAAGCCTTGGAATGACGAGAATAGTTTTTATGTTTACAATTTAGGAGGATTGGCTTCGTCGTTTCTTTGTGTGAATCAGTTAAAATGGTGGCGGTTCCAGTAAATACTTCTAAGCAAACTGTCTAATTGTGGTAAAACTGTTAAAATACACAATGATAGTTCCCAGAAATGATTAAGAACGTGTAATAAACATCTCAAGTACACGTAAATAGATTCTTACTACCTTTACTGTCGAATTCAATCACCGAGGTTTCCAGTGGAAAGCTGTGAAATGACGAAAATACTGGTAATGTTTACAAGTACGGGTACTTCTGGTGGCGTTTTCACGGGACTGTGCTTTCAAATATTAAGAGTTCATGTTTACAGAGCTCAGAATTGGTGTCTAAAGCCTTGGAATGAGGAGAATATTGTTTATGTTTACAATTTAGGAGGATTGGCTTTGGCGTTTCTTTGTGTGAATCAGTTAAAATGGTGGCGGTTCCAGTAAATACTTCTAAACAAACGGTCTTATTGTGGTAAAACTGTTAAAATACACAATGAGAGTTCCCAGAAATGATTAAGAATGTGTAATAAACATCTAAAGTACACGTAAATAGATTCTTACTACATTTACTGTCGAATTCAATCACGGAGGTTTCGAGTGTAAAGCTGTGAAATGACGAAAATACTGGTAATATTTACAACTCAGGGTACTTCGGGTGGATTTTCACGGGACTGTGCTTTCAATTATTAAGAGTTCATGTTTACAGAGCTCAGAATTGGTGTCTAAAGCCTTGGAATGACGAGAATAGTTTTTATGTTTACAATTTAGGAGGATTGGCTTCGTCGTTTCTTTGTGTGAATCAGTTACAATGGTGGCGGTTCCAGTAAATACTTCTAAGCAAACTGTCTAATTGTGGTAAAACTGTTAAAATACACAATGATAGTTCCCAGAAATGATTAAGAACGTGTAATAAACATCTCAAGTACACGTAAATAGATTCTTACTACCTTTACTGTCGAATTCAATCACCGAGGTTTCCAGTGGAAAGCTGTGAAATGACGAAAATACTGGTAATGTTTACAAGTACGGGTACTTCTGGTGGCGTTTTCACGGGACTGTGCTTTCAAATATTAAGAGTTCATGTTTACAGAGCTCAGAATTGGTGTCTAAAGCCTTGGAATGAGGAGAATATTGTTTATGTTTACAATTTAGGAGGATTGGCTTCGTCGTTTCTTTGTGTGAATCAGTTAAAATGGTGGCGGTTCCAGTAAATACTTCTAAGCAAACTGTCTAATTGTGGTAAAACTGTTAAAATACACAATGATAGTTCCCAGAAATGATTAAGAACGTGTAATAAACATCTAAAGTACACGTAAATAGATTCTTACTACATTTACTGTCGAATTCAATCACGGAGGTTTCGAGTGTAAAGCTGTGAAATGACGAAAATACTGGTAATGTTTACAAGTCCGGGTACTTCGGGTGGCGTTTTCACGGGACTGTGCTTTCAAATATTAAGAGTTCATGTTTACAGAGCTCAGAATTGGTGTCTAAAGCCTTGGAATGAGGAGAATATTGTTTATGTTTACAATTTAGGAGGATTGGCTTTGGCGTGTTTTTTGTGTGAATCAGTTAAAATGGTGGCGGTTCCAGTAAATACTTCTAAGCAAACTGTCTAATTGTGGTAAAACTGTTAAAATACACAATGAGAGTTCCCAGAAATGATTAAGAACGTGTAATAAACACCTCAAGTACACGTAAATAGATTCTTACTACATTTACTGTCGAATTCAATCACGGAGGTTTCCAGTGGAAAGCTGTGAAATGATGAAATTCTGGTAATGTTTACAAGTCCGGGTACTTCGGGTGGCGTTTTCACGGGACTGTGCTTTCAATTATTAAGAGTTCATGTTTACAGAGCTCAGAATTGGTGTCTAAAGCCTTGGAATGACGAGAATAGTTTTTATGTTTACAATTTAGGAGGATTGGCTTCGTCGTTTCTTTGTGTGAATCAGTTAAAATGGTGGCGGTTCCAGTAAATACTTCTAAGCAAACTGTCTAATTGTGGTAAAACTGTTAAAATACACAATGATAGTTCCCAGAAATGATTAAGAACGTGTAATAAACATCTCAAGTACACGTAAATAGATTCTTACTACCTTTACTGTCGAATTCAATCACCGAGGTTTCCAGTGGAAAGCTGTGAAATGACGAAAATACTGGTAATGTTTACAAGTACGGGTACTTCTGGTGGCGTTTTCACGGGACTGTGCTTTCAAATATTAAGAGTTCATGTTTACAGAGCTCAGAATTGGTGTCTAAAGCCTTGGAATGAGGAGAATATTGTTTATGTTTACAATTTAGGAGGATTGGCTTTGGCGTTTCTTTGTGTGAATCAGTTAAAATGGTGGCGGTTCCAGTAAATACTTCTAAACAAACGGTCTTATTGTGGTAAAACTGTTAAAATACACAATGAGAGTTCCCAGAAATGATTAAGAATGTGTAATAAACATCTAAACTACACGTAAATAGATTCTTACTACATTTACTGTCGAATTCAATCACGGAGGTTTCGAGTGTAAAGCTGTGAAATGACGAAAATACTGGTAATATTTACAACTCAGGGTACTTCGGGTGGATTTTCACGGGACTGTGCTTTCAATTATTAAGAGTTCATGTTTACAGAGCTCAGAATTGGTGTCTAAAGCCTTGGAATGACGAGAATAGTTTTTATGTTTACAATTTAGGAGGATTGGCTTCGTCGTTTCTTTGTGTGAATCAGTTACAATGGTGGCGGTTCCAGTAAATACTTCTAAGCAAACTGTCTAATTGTGGTAAAACTGTTAAAATACACAATGATAGTTCCCAGAAATGATTAAGAACGTGTAATAAACATCTCAAGTACACGTAAATAGATTCTTACTACCTTTACTGTCGAATTCAATCACCGAGGTTTCCAGTGGAAAGCTGTGAAATGACGAAAATACTGGTAATGTTTACAAGTACGGGTACTTCTGGTGGCGTTTTCACGGGACTGTGCTTTCAAATATTAAGAGTTCATGTTTACAGAGCTCAGAATTGGTGTCTAAAGCCTTGGAATGAGGAGAATATTGTTTATGTTTACAATTTAGGAGGATTGGCTTCGTCGTTTCTTTGTGTGAATCAGTTAAAATGGTGGCGGTTCCAGTAAATACTTCTAAGCAAACTGTCTAATTGTGGTAAAACTGTTAAAATACACAATGATAGTTCCCAGAAATGATTAAGAACGTGTAATAAACATCTAAAGTACACGTAAATAGATTCTTACTACATTTACTGTCGAATTCAATCACGGAGGTTTCGAGTGTAAAGCTCTGAAATGACGAAAATACTGGTAATGTTTACAAGTCCGGGTACTTCGGGTGGCGTTTTCACGGGACTGTGCTTTCAAATATTAAGAGTTCATGTTTACAGAGCTCAGAATTGGTGTCTAAAGCCTTGGAATGAGGAGAATATTGTTTATGTTTACAATTTAGGAGGATTGGCTTTGGCGTGTTTTTTGTGTGAATCAGTTAAAATGGTGGCGGTTCCAGTAAATACTTCTAAGCAAACTGTCTAATTGTGGTAAAACTGTTAAAATACACAATGAGAGTTCCCAGAAATGATTAAGAACGTGTAATAAACACCTCAAGTACACGTAAATAGATTCTTACTACATTTACTGTCGAATTCAATCACGGAGGTTTCCAGTGGAAAGCTGTGAAATGATGAAATTCTGGTAATGTTTACAAGTCCGGGTACTTCGGGTGGCGTTTTCACGGGACTGTGCTTTCAATTATTAAGAGTTCATGTTTACAGAGCTCAGAATTGGTGTCTAAAGCCTTGGAATGACGAGAATAGTTTTTATGTTTACAATTTAGGAGGATTGGCTTTGGCGTTTCTTTGTGTGAATCAGTTAAAATGGTGGCGGTTCCAGTAAATACTTCTAAACAAACGGACTTATTGTGGTAAAACTGTTAAAATACACAATGAGAGTTCCCAGAAATGATTAAGAATGTGTAATAAACATCTAAAGTACACGTAAATAGATTCTTACTACATTTACTGTCGAATTCAATCACGGAGGTTTCGAGTGTAAAGCTGTGAAATGACGAAAATACTGGTAATGTTTACAACTCCGGGTACTTCGGGTGGATTTTCACGGGACTGTGCTTTCAATTATTAAGAGTTCATGTTTACAGAGCTCAGAATTGGTGTCTAAAGCCTTGGAATGACGAGAATAGTTTTTATGTTTACAATTTAGGAGGATTGGCTTTGGCGTTTCTTTGTGTGAATCAGTTAAAATGGTGGCGGTTCCAGTAAATACTTCTAAACAAACGGACTTATTGTGGTAAAACTGTTAAAATACACAATGAGAGTTCCCAGAAATGATTAAGAATGTGTAATAAACATCTAAAGTACACGTAAATAGATTCTTACTACATTTACTGTCGAATTCAATCACGGAGGTTTCGAGTGTAAAGCTGTGAAATGACGAAAATACTGGTAATGTTTACAACTCCGGGTACTTCGGGTGGATTTTCACGGGACTGTGCTTTCAAATATTAAGAGTTCATGTTTACAGAGCTCAGAATTGGTGTCTAAAGCCTTGGAATGAGGAGAATATTGTTTATGTTTACAATTTAGGAGGATTGGCTTTGGCGTGTTTTTTGTGTGAATCAGTTAAAATGGTGGCGGTTCCAGTAAATACTTCTAAACAAACTGTCTAATTGTGGTAAAACTGTTAAAATACACAATGAGAGTTCCCAGAAATGATTAAGAACGTGTAATAAACATCTCAAGTACACGTAAATAGATTCTTACTACATTTACTGTCGAATTCAATCACGGAGGTTTCCAGTGGAAAGCTGTGAAATGATGAAATTCTGGTAATGTTTACAAGTCCGGGTACTTCGGGTGGCGTTTTCACGGGACTGTGCTTTCAATTATTAAGAGTTCATGTTTACAGAGCTCAGAATTGGTGTCTAAAGTCTTGGAATGACGAGAATAGTTTTTATGTTTACAATTTAGGAGGATTGGCTTCGTCGTTTCTTTGTGTGAATCAGTTACAATGGTGGCGGTTCCAGTAAATACTTCTAAGCAAACTGTCTAATTGTGGTAAAACTGTTAAAATACACAATGAGAGTTCCCAGAAATGATTAAGAACGTGTAATAAACATCTCAAGTACACGTAAATAGATTCTTACTACCTTTACTGTCGAATTCAATCACCGAGGTTTCCAGTGGAAAGCTGTGAAATGACGAAAATACTGGTAATGTTTACAAGTACGGGTACTTCTGGTGGCGTTTTCACGGGACTGTGCTTTCAAATATTAAGAGTTCATGTTTACAGAGCTCAGAATTGGTGTCTAAAGCCTTGGAATGAGGAGAATATTGTTTATGTTTACAATTTAGGAGGATTGGCTTTGGCGTTTCTTTGTGTGAATCAGTTAAAATGGTGGCGGTTCCAGTAAATACTTCTAAACAAACGGACTTATTGTGGTAAAACTGTTAAAATACACAATGAGAGTTCCCAGAAATGATTAAGAATGTGTAATAAACATCTAAAGTACACGTAAATAGATTCTTACTACATTTACTGTCGAATTCAATCACGGAGGTTTCGAGTGTAAAGCTGTGAAATGACGAAAATACTGGTAATGTTTACAACTCCGGGTACTTCGGGTGGATTTTCACGGGACTGTGCTTTCAAATATTAAGAGTTCATGTTTACAGAGCTCAGAATTGGTGTCTAAAGCCTTGGAATGAGGAGAATATTGTTTATGTTTACAATTTAGGAGGATTGGCTTTGGCGTGTTTTTTGTGTGAATCAGTTAAAATGGTGGCGGTTCCAGTAAATACTTCTAAACAAACTGTCTAATTGTGGTAAAACTGTTAAAATACACAATGAGAGTTTCCAGAAATGATTAAGAACGTGTAATAAACATCTCAAGTACACGTAAATAGATTCTTACTACATTTACTGTCGAATTCAATCACGGAGGTTTCCAGTGGAAAGCTGTGAAATGATGAAATTCTGGTAATGTTTACAAGTCCGGGTACTTCGGGTGGCGTTTTCACGGGACTGTGCTTTCAATTATTAAGAGTTCATGTTTACAGAGCTCAGAATTGGTGTCTAAAGCCTTGGAATGACGAGAATAGTTTTTATGTTTACAATTTAGGAGGATTGGCTTCGTCGTTTCTTTGTGTGAATCAGTTACAATGGTGGCGGTTCCAGTAAATACTTCTAAGCAAACTGTCTAATTGTGGTAAAACTGTTAAAATACACAATGATAGTTCCCAGAAATGATTAAGAACGTGTAATAAACATCTCAAGTACACGTAAATAGATTCTTACTACCTTTACTGTCGAATTCAATCACCGAGGTTTCCAGTGGAAAGCTGTGAAATGACGAAAATACTGGTAATGTTTACAAGTACGGGTACTTCTGGTGGCGTTTTCACGGGCCTGTGCTTTCAAATATTAAGAGTTCATGTTTACAGAGCTCAGAATTGGTGTCTAAAGCCTTGGAATGAGGAGAATATTGTTTATGTTTACAATTTAGGAGGATTGGCTTTGGCGTTTCTTTGTGTGAATCAGTTAAAATGGTGGCGGTTCCAGTAAATACTTCTAAACAAACGGTCTTATTGTGGTAAAACTGTTAAAATACACAATGAGAGTTCCCAGAAATGATTAAGAATGTGTAATAAACATCTAAAGTACACGTAAATAGATTCTTACTACATTTACTGTCGAATTCAATCACGGAGGTTTCGAGTGTAAAGCTGTGAAATGACGAAAATACTGGTAATATTTACAACTCAGGGTACTTCGGGTGGATTTTCACGGGACTGTGCTTTCAATTATTAAGAGTTCATGTTTACAGAGCTCAGAATTGGTGTCTAAAGCCTTGGAATGACGAGAATAGTTTTTATGTTTACAATTTAGGAGGATTGGCTTCGTCGTCTCTTTGTGTGAATCAGTTACAATGGTGGCGGTTCCAGTAAATACTTCTAAGCAAACTGTCTAATTGTGGTAAAACTGTTAAAATACACAATGATAGTTCCCAGAAATGATTAAGAACGTGTAATAAACATCTCAAGTACACGTAAATAGATTCTTACTACCTTTACTGTCGAATTCAATCACCGAGGTTTCCAGTGGAAAGCTGTGAAATGACGAAAATACTGGTAATGTTTACAAGTACGGGTACTTCTGGTGGCGTTTTCACGGGACTGTGCTTTCAAATATTAAGAGTTCATGTTTACAGAGCTCAGAATTGGTGTCTAAAGCCTTTGAATGAGGAGAATATTGTTTATGTTTACAATTTAGGAGGATTGGCTTTGGCGTTTCTTTGTGTGAATCAGTTAAAATGGTGGCGGTTCCAGTAAATACTTCTAAACAAACTGCCTTATTGTGGTAAAACTGTTAAAATACACAATGAGAGTTCCCAGAAATGATTAAGAATGTGTAATAAACATCTAAAGTACACGTAAATAGATTCTTACTACATTTACTGTCGAATTCAATCACGGAGGTTTCGAGTGTAAAGCTGTGAAATGACGAAAATACTGGTAATGTTTACAACTCCGGGTACTTCGGGTGGATTTTCACGGGACTGTGCTTTCAAATATTAAGAGTTCATGTTTACAGAGCTCAGAATTGGTGTCTAAAGCCTTGGAATGAGGAGAATATTGTTTATGTTTACAATTTAGGAGGATTGGCTTTGGCGTGTTTTTTGTGTGAATCAGTTAAAATGGTGGCGGTTCCAGTAAATACTTCTAAGCAAACTGTCTAATTGTGGTAAAACTGTTAAAATACACAATGAGAGTTCCCAGAAATGATTAAGAACGTGTAATAAACACCTCAAGTACACGTAAATAGATTCTTACTACATTTACTGTCGAATTCAATCACGGAGGTTTCCAGTGGAAAGCTGTGAAATGATGAAATTCTGGTAATGTTTACAAGTCCGGGTACTTCGGGTGGCGTTTTCACGGGACTGTGCTTTCAATTATTAAGAGTTCATGTTTACAGAGCTCAGAATTGGTGTCTAAAGCCTTGGAATGACGAGAATAGTTTTTATGTTTACAATTTAGGAGGATTGGCTTCGTCGTTTCTTTGTGTGAATCAGTTAAAATGGTGGCGGTTCCAGTAAATACTTCTAAGCAAACTGTCTAATTGTGGTAAAACTGTTAAAATACACAATGATAGTTCCCAGAAATGATTAAGAACGTGTAATAAACATCTCAAGTACACGTAAATAGATTCTTACTACCTTTACTGTCGAATTCAATCACCGAGGTTTCCAGTGGAAAGCTGTGAAATGACGAAAATACTGGTAATGTTTACAAGTACGGGTACTTCTGGTGGCGTTTTCACGGGACTGTGCTTTCAAATATTAAGAGTTCATGTTTACAGAGCTCAGAATTGGTGTCTAAAGCCTTGGAATGAGGAGAATATTGTTTATGTTTACAATTTAGGAGGATTGGCTTTGGCGTTTCTTTGTGTGAATCAGTTAAAATGGTGGCGGTTCCAGTAAATACTTCTAAACAAACGGTCTTATTGTGGTAAAACTGTTAAAATACACAATGAGAGTTCCCAGAAATGATTAAGAATGTGTAATAAACATCTAAAGTACACGTAAATAGATTCTTACTACATTTACTGTCGAATTCAATCACGGAGGTTTCGAGTGTAAAGCTGTGAAATGACGAAAATACTGGTAATATTTACAACTCAGGGTACTTCGGGTGGATTTTCACGGGACTGTGCTTTCAATTATTAAGAGTTCATGTTTACAGAGCTCAGAATTGGTGTCTAAAGCCTTGGAATGACGAGAATAGTTTTTATGTTTACAATTTAGGAGGATTGGCTTCGTCGTTTCTTTGTGTGAATCAGTTACAATGGTGGCGGTTCCAGTAAATACTTCTAAGCAAACTGTCTAATTGTGGTAAAACTGTTAAAATACACAATGATAGTTCCCAGAAATGATTAAGAACGTGTAATAAACATCTCAAGTACACGTAAATAGATTCTTACTACCTTTACTGTCGAATTCAATCACCGAGGTTTCCAGTGTAAAGCTGTGAAATGACGAAAATACTGGTAATGTTTACAAGTACGGGTACTTCTGGTGGCGTTTTCACGGGACTGTGCTTTCAAATATTAAGAGTTCATGTTTACAGAGCTCAGAATTGGTGTCTAAAGCCTTGGAATGAGGAGAATATTGTTTATGTTTACAATTTAGGAGGATTGGCTTCGTCGTTTCTTTGTGTGAATCAGTTAAAATGGTGGCGGTTCCAGTAAATACTTCTAAGCAAACTGTCTAATTGTGGTAAAACTGTTAAAATACACAATGATAGTTCCCAGAAATGATTAAGAACGTGTAATAAACATCTAAAGTACACGTAAATAGATTCTTACTACATTTACTGTCGAATTCAATCACGGAGGTTTCGAGTGTAAAGCTCTGAAATGACGAAAATACTGGTAATGTTTACAAGTCCGGGTACTTCGGGTGGCGTTTTCACGGGACTGTGCTTTCAAATATTAAGAGTTCATGTTTACAGAGCTCAGAATTGGTGTCTAAAGCCTTGGAATGAGGAGAATATTGTTTATGTTTACAATTTAGGAGGATTGGCTTTGGCGTGTTTTTTGTGTGAATCAGTTAAAATGGTGGCGGTTCCAGTAAATACTTCTAAGCAAACTGTCTAATTGTGGTAAAACTGTTAAAATACACAATGAGAGTTCCCAGAAATGATTAAGAACGTGTAATAAACACCTCAAGTACACGTAAATAGATTCTTACTACATTTACTGTCGAATTCAATCACGGAGGTTTCCAGTGGAAAGCTGTGAAATGATGAAATTCTGGTAATGTTTACAAGTCCGGGTACTTCGGGTGGCGTTTTCACGGGACTGTGCTTTCAATTATTAAGAGTTCATGTTTACAGAGCTCAGAATTGGTGTCTAAAGCCTTGGAATGACGAGAATAGTTTTTATGTTTACAATTTAGGAGGATTGGCTTCGTCGTTTCTTTGTGTGAATCAGTTAAAATGGTGGCGGTTCCAGTAAATACTTCTAAGCAAACTGTCTAATTGTGGTAAAACTGTTAAAATACACAATGAGAGTTCCCAGAAATGATTAAGAACGTGTAATAAACATCTCAAGTACACGTAAATAGATTCTTACTACCTTTACTGTCGAATTCAATCACCGAGGTTTCCAGTGGAAAGCTGTGAAATGACGAAAATACTGGTAATGTTTACAAGTACGGGTACTTCTGGTGGCGTTTTCACGGGACTGTGCTTTCAAATATTAAGAGTTCATGTTTACAGAGCTCAGAATTGGTGTCTAAAGCCTTGGAATGAGGAGAATATTGTTTATGTTTACAATTTAGGAGGATTGGCTTTGGCGTTTCTTTGTGTGAATCAGTTAAAATGGTGGCGGTTCCAGTAAATACTTCTAAACAAACGGACTTATTGTGGTAAAACTGTTAAAATACACAATGAGAGTTCCCAGAAATGATTAAGAATGTGTAATAAACATCTAAAGTACACGTAAATAGATTCTTACTACATTTACTGTCGAATTCAATCACGGAGGTTTCGAGTGTAAAGCTGTGAAATGACGAAAATACTGGTAATGTTTACAACTCCGGGTACTTCGGGTGGATTTTCACGGGACTGTGCTTTCAAATATTAAGAGTTCATGTTTACAGAGCTCAGAATTGGTGTCTAAAGCCTTGGAATGAGGAGAATATTGTTTATGTTTACAATTTAGGAGGATTGGCTTTGGCGTGTTTTTTGTGTGAATCAGTTAAAATGGTGGCGGTTCCAGTAAATACTTCTAAACAAACTGTCTAATTGTGGTAAAACTGTTAAAATACACAATGAGAGTTCCCAGAAATGATTAAGAACGTGTAATAAACATCTCAAGTACACGTAAATAGATTCTTACTACATTTACTGTCGAATTCAATCACGGAGGTTTCCAGTGGAAAGCTGTGAAATGATGAAATTCTGGTAATGTTTACAAGTCCGGGTACTTCGGGTGGCGTTTTCACGGGACTGTGCTTTCAATTATTAAGAGTTCATGTTTACAGAGCTCAGAATTGGTGTCTAAAGCCTTGGAATGACGAGAATAGTTTTTATGTTTACAATTTAGGAGGATTGGCTTCGTCGTTTCTTTGTGTGAATCAGTTAAAATGGTGGCGGTTCCAGTAAATACTTCTAAGCAAACTGTCTAATTGTGGTAAAACTGTTAAAATACACAATGATAGTTCCCAGAAATGATTAAGAACGTGTAATAAACATCTCAAGTACACGTAAATAGATTCTTACTACCTTTACTGTCGAATTCAATCACCGAGGTTTCCAGTGGAAAGCTGTGAAATGACGAAAATACTGGTAATGTTTACAAGTACGGGTACTTCTGGTGGCGTTTTCACGGGACTGTGCTTTCAAATATTAAGAGTTCATGTTTACAGAGCTCAGAATTGGTGTCTAAAGCCTTGGAATGAGGAGAATATTGTTTATGTTTACAATTTAGGAGGATTGGCTTTGGCGTTTCTTTGTGTGAATCAGTTAAAATGGTGGCGGTTCCAGTAAATACTTCTAAACAAACGGACTTATTGTGGTAAAACTGTTAAAATACACAATGAGAGTTCCCAGAAATGATTAAGAATGTGTAATAAACATCTAAAGTACACGTAAATAGATTCTTACTACATTTACTGTCGAATTCAATCACGGAGGTTTCGAGTGTAAAGCTGTGAAATGACGAAAATACTGGTAATGTTTACAACTCCGGGTACTTCGGGTGGATTTTCACGGGACTGTGCTTTCAAATATTAAGAGTTCATGTTTACAGAGCTCAGAATTGGTGTCTAAAGCCTTGGAATGAGGAGAATATTGTTTATGTTTACAATTTAGGAGGATTGGCTTTGGCGTGTTTTTTGTGTGAATCAGTTAAAATGGTGGCGGTTCCAGTAAATACTTCTAAACAAACTGTCTAATTGTGGTAAAACTGTTAAAATACACAATGAGAGTTCCCAGAAATGATTAAGAACGTGTAATAAACATCTCAAGTACACGTAAATAGATTCTTACTACATTTACTGTCGAATTCAATCACGGAGGTTTCCAGTGGAAAGCTGTGAAATGATGAAATTCTGGTAATGTTTACAAGTCCGGGTACTTCGGGTGGCGTTTTCACGGGACTGTGCTTTCAATTATTAAGAGTTCATGTTTACAGAGCTCAGAATTGGTGTCTAAAGCCTTGGAATGACGAGAATAGTTTTTATGTTTACAATTTAGGAGGATTGGCTTCGTCGTTTCTTTGTGTGAATCAGTTACAATGGTGGCGGTTCCAGTAAATACTTCTAAGCAAACTGTCTAATTGTGGTAAAACTGTTAAAATACACAATGAGAGTTCCCAGAAATGATTAAGAATGTGTAATAAACATCTAAAGTACACGTAAATAGATTCTTACTACATTTACTGTCGAATTCAATCACGGAGGTTTCGAGTGTAAAGCTGTGAAATGACGAAAATACTGGTAATATTTACAACTCAGGGTACTTCGGGTGGATTTTCACGGGACTGTGCTTTCAATTATTAAGAGTTCATGTTTACAGAGCTCAGAATTGGTGTCTAAAGCCTTGGAATGACGAGAATAGTTTTTATGTTTACAATTTAGGAGGATTGGCTTCGTCGTTTCTTTGTGTGAATCAGTTACAATGGTGGCGGTTCCAGTAAATACTTCTAAGCAAACTGTCTAATTGTGGTAAAACTGTTAAAATACACAATGATAGTTCCCAGAAATGATTAAGAACGTGTAATAAACATCTCAAGTACACGTAAATAGATTCTTACTACCTTTACTGTCGAATTCAATCACCGAGGTTTCCAGTGGAAAGCTGTGAAATGACGAAAATACTGGTAATGTTTACAAGTACGGGTACTTCTGGTGGCGTTTTCACGGGACTGTGCTTTCAAATATTAAGAGTTCATGTTTACAGAGCTCAGAATTGGTGTCTAAAGCCTTTGAATGAGGAGAATATTGTTTATGTTTACAATTTAGGAGGATTGGCTTTGGCGTTTCTTTGTGTGAATCAGTTAAAATGGTGGCGGTTCCAGTAAATACTTCTAAACAAACTGCCTTATTGTGGTAAAACTGTTAAAATACACAATGAGAGTTCCCAGAAATGATTAAGAATGTGTAATAAACATCTAAAGTACACGTAAATAGATTCTTACTACATTTACTGTCGAATTCAATCACGGAGGTTTCGAGTGTAAAGCTGTGAAATGACGAAAATACTGGTAATGTTTACAACTCCGGGTACTTCGGGTGGATTTTCACGGGACTGTGCTTTCAAATATTAAGAGTTCATGTTTACAGAGCTCAGAATTGGTGTCTAAAGCCTTGGAATGAGGAGAATATTGTTTATGTTTACAATTTAGGAGGATTGGCTTTGGCGTGTTTTTTGTGTGAATCAGTTAAAATGGTGGCGGTTCCAGTAAATACTTCTAAGCAAACTGTCTAATTGTGGTAAAACTGTTAAAATACACAATGATAGTTCCCAGAAATGATTAAGAACGTGTAATAAACATCTCAAGTACACGTAAATAGATTCTTACTACCTTTACTGTCGAATTCAATCACCGAGGTTTCCAGTGGAAAGCTGTGAAATGACGAAAATACTGGTAATGTTTACAAGTACGGGTACTTCTGGTGGCGTTTTCACGGGACTGTGCTTTCAAATATTAAGAGTTCATGTTTACAGAGCTCAGAATTGGTGTCTAAAGCCTTGGAATGAGGAGAATATTGTTTATGTTTACAATTTAGGAGGATTGGCTTTGGCGTGTTTTTTGTGTGAATCAGTTAAAATGGTGGCGGTTCCAGTAAATACTTCTAAGCAAACTGTCTAATTGTGGTAAAACTGTTAAAATACACAATGAGAGTTCCCAGAAATGATTAAGAACGTGTAATAAACATCTCAAGTACACGTAAATAGATTCTTACTACATTTACTGTCGAATTCAATCACGGAGGTTTCCAGTGGAAAGCTGTGAAATGATGAAATTCTGGTAATGTTTACAAGTCCGGGTACTTCGGGTGGCGTTTTCACGGGACTGTGCTTTCAATTATTAAGAGTTCATGTTTACAGAGCTCAGAATTGGTGTCTAAAGCCTTGGAATGACGAGAATAGTTTTTATGTTTACAATTTAGGAGGATTGGCTTCGTCATTTCTTTGTGTGAATCAGTTAAAATGGTGGCCGTTCCAGTAAATACTTCTAAGCAAACTGTCTAATTGTGGTAAAACTGTTAAAATACACAATGATAGTTCCCAGAAATGATTAAGAACGTGTAATAAACATCTCAAGTACACGTAAATAGATTCTTACTACCTTTACTGTCGAATTCAATCACCGAGGTTTCCAGTGGAAAGCTGTGAAATGACGAAAATACTGGTAATGTTTACAAGTACGGGTACTTCTGGTGGCGTTTTCACGGGCCTGTGCTTTCAAATATTAACAGTTCATGTTTACAGAGCTCAGAATTGGTGTCTAAAGCCTTGGAATGAGGAGAATATTGTTTATGTTTACAATTTAGGAGGATTGGCTTCGTCGTTTCTTTGTGTGAATCAGTTAAAATGGTGGCGGTTCCAGTAAATACTTCTAAACAAACGGTCTTATTGTGGTAAAACTGTTAAAATACACAATGAGAGTTCCCAGAAATGATTAAGAATGTGTAATAAACATCTAAAGTACACGTAAATAGATTCTTACTACATTTACTGTCGAATTCAATCACGGAGGTTTCGAGTGTAAAGCTGTGAAATGACGAAAATACTGGTAATATTTACAACTCCGGGTACTTCGGGTGGATTTTCACGGGACTGTGCTTTCAATTATTAAGAGTTCATGTTTACAGAGCTCAGAATTGGTGTCTAAAGCCTTGGAATGACGAGAATAGTTTTTATGTTTACAATTTAGGAGGATTGGCTTCGTCGTTTCTTTGTGTGAATCAGTTAAAATGGTGGCGGTTCCAGTAAATACTTCTAAACAAACGGTCTTATTGTGGTAAAACTGTTAAAATACACAATGAGAGTTCCCAGAAATGATTAAGAATGTGTAATAAACATCTAAAGTACACGTAAATAGATTCTTACTACATTTACTGTCGAATTCAATCACGGAGGTTTCGAGTGTAAAGCTGTGAAATGACGAAAATACTGGTAATATTTACAACTCCGGGTACTTCGGGTGGATTTTCACGGGACTGTGCTTTCAAATATTAAGAGTTCATGTTTACAGAGCTCAGAATTGGTGTCTAAAGCCTTGGAATGACGAGAATAGTTTTTATGTTTACAATTTAGGAGGATTGGCTTCGTCGTTTCTTTGTGTGAATCAGTTAAAATGGTGGCGGTTCCAGTAAATACTTCTAAGCAAACTGTCTAATTGTGGTAAAACTGTTAAAATACACAATGAGAGTTCCCAGAAATGATTAAGAACGTGTAATAAACATCTCAAGTACACGTAAATAGATTCTTACTACCTTTACTGTCGAATTCAATCACCGAGGTTTCCAGTGGAAAGCTGGGAAATGACGAAAATACTGGTAATGTTTACAAGTACGGGTACTTCTGGTGGCGTTTTCACGGGACTGTGCTTTCAAATATTAAGAGTTCATGTTTACAGAGCTCAGAATTGGTGTCTAAAGCCTTGGAATGAGGAGAATATTGTTTATGTTTACAATTTAGGAGGATTGGCTTTGGCGTTTCTTTGTGTGAATCAGTTAAAATGGTGGCGGTTCCAGTAAATACTTCTAAACAAACTGTCTTATTGTGGTAAAACTGTTAAAATACACAATGAGAGTTCCCAGAAATGATTAAGAACGTGTAATAAACATCTCAAGTACACGTAAATAGATTCTTACTACATTTACTGTCGAATTCAATCACGGAAGTTTCCAGTGGAAAGCTGTGAAATGACGAAAATACTGGTAATGTTTACAAGTCCGGGTACTTCGGGTGGCGTTTTCACGGGACTGTGCTTTCAATTATTAAGAGTTCATGTTTACAGAGCTCAGAATTGGTGTCTAAAGCCTTGGAATGACGAGAATAGTTTTTATGTTTACAATTTAGGAGCATTGGCTTCGTCGTTTCTTTGTGTGAATCAGTTAAAATGGTGGCGGTTCCAGTAAATACTTCTAAGCAAACTGTCTAATTGTGGTAAAACTGTTAAAATACACAATGATAGTTCCCAGAAATGATTAAGAATGTGTAATAAACATCTAAAGTACACGTAAATAGATTCTTACTACCTTTACTGTCGAATTCAATCACCGAGGTTTCGAGTGTAAAGCTGTGAAATGACGAAAATACTGGTAATATTTACAACTCCGGGTACTTCGGGTGGATTTTCACGGGACTGTGCTTTCAAATATTAAGAGTTCATGTTTACAGAGCTCAGAATTGGTGTCTAAAGCCTTGGAATGAGGAGAATATTGTTTATGTTTACAATTTAGGAGGATTGGCTTTGGCGTTTCTTTGTGTGAATCAGTTAAAATGGTGGCGGTTCCAGTAAATACTTCTAAACAAACTGTCTTATTGTGGTAAAACTGTTAAAATACACAATGAGAGTTCCCAGAAATGATTAAGAATGTGTAATAAACATCTAAAGTACACGTAAATAGATTCTTACTACATTTACTGTCGAATTCAATCACGGAGGTTTCGAGTGTAAAGCTGTGAAATGACGAAAATACTGGTAATGTTTACAACTCCGGGTACTTCGGGTGGATTTTCACGGGACTGTGCTTTCAAATATTAAGAGTTCATGTTTACAGAGCTCAGAATTGGTGTCTAAAGCCTTGGAATGAGGAGACTATTGTTTATGTTTACAATTTAGGAGGATTGGCTTTGGCGTGTTTTTTGTGTGAATCAGTTAAAATGGTGGCGGTTCCAGTAAATACTTCTAAGCAAACTGTCTAATTGTGGTAAAACTGTTAAAATACACAATGAGAGTTCCCAGAAATGATTAAGAACGTGTAATAAACATCTCAAGTACACGTAAATAGATTCTTACTACATTTACTGTCGAATTCAATCACGGAGGTTTCCAGTGGAAAGCTGTGAAATGATGAAATTCTGGTAATGTTTACAAGTCCGGGTACTTCGGGTGGCGTTTTCACGGGACTGTGCTTTCAATTATTAAGAGTTCATGTTTACAGAGCTCAGAATTGGTGTCTAAAGCCTTGGAATGACGAGAATAGTTTTTATGTTTACAATTTAGGAGGATTGGCTTCGTCATTTCTTTGTGTGAATCAGTTAAAATGGTGGCGGTTCCAGTAAATACTTCTAAGCAAACTGTCTAATTGTGGTAAAACTGTTAAAATACACAATGATAGTTCCCAGAAATGATTAAGAACGTGTAATAAACATCTCAAGTACACGTAAATAGATTCTTACTACCTTTACTGTCGAATTCAATCACCGAGGTTTCCAGTGGAAAGCTGTGAAATGACGA
Source organism: Myotis daubentonii (assembly GCF_963259705.1). Classification (NCBI taxonomy): domain Eukaryota; kingdom Metazoa; phylum Chordata; class Mammalia; order Chiroptera; family Vespertilionidae; genus Myotis; species Myotis daubentonii. Next base: position 596,623 of record NW_026775484.1, on the reverse strand, counting down.
AAATACTGGTAATGTTTACAAGTACGGGTACTTCTGGTGGCGTTTTCACGGGCCTGTGCTTTCAAATATTAAGAGTTCATGTTTACAGAGCTCAGAATTGGTGTCTAAAGCCTTGGAATGAGGAGAATATTGTTTATGTTTACAATTTAGGAGGATTGGCTTTGGCGTGTTTTTTGTGTGAATCAGTTAAAATGGTGGCGGTTCCAGTAAATACTTCTAAACAAACTGTCTAATTGTGGTAAAACTTTTAAAATACACAATGAGAGTTCCCAGAAATGATTAAGAACGTGTAATAAACATCTCAAGTACACGTAAATAGATTCTTACTACATTTACTGTCGAATTCAATCACGGAGGTTTCCAGTGGAAAGCTGTGAAATGATGAAATTCTGGTAATGTTTACAAGTCCGGGTACTTCGGGTGGCGTTTTCACGGGACTGTGATTTCAATTATTAAGAGTTCATGTTTACAGAGCTCAGAATTGGTGTCTAAAGCCTTGCAATGACGAGAATAGTTTTTATGTTTACAATTTAGGAGGATTGGCTTCGTCATTTCTTTGTGTGAATCAGTTAAAATGGTGGCGGTTCCAGTAAATACTTCTAAGCAAACTGTCTAATTGTGGTAAAACTGTTAAAATACACAATGATAGTTCCCAGAAATGATTAAGAACGTGTAATAAACATCTCAAGTACACGTAAATAGATTCTTACTACCTTTACTGTCGAATTCAATCACCGAGGTTTCCAGTGGAAAGCTGTGAAATGACGAAAATACTGGTAATGTTTACAAGTACGGGTACTTCTGGTGGCGTTTTCACGGGCCTGTGCTTTCAAATATTAAGAGTTCATGTTTAGAGAGCTCAGAATTGGTGTCTAAAGCCTTGGAATGAGGAGAATATTGTTTATGTTTACAATTTAGGAGGATTGGCTTTGGCGTGTTTTTTGTGTGAATCAGTTAAAATGGTGGCGGTTCCAGTAAATACTTCTAAACAAACTGTCTAATTGTGGTAAAACTGTTAAAATACACAATGAGAGTTCCCAGAAATGATTAAGAACGTGTAATAAACATCTCAAGTACACGTAAATAGATTCTTACTACATTTACTGTCGAATTCAATCACGGAGGTTTCCAGTGGAAAGCTGTGAAATGATGAAATTCTGGTAATGTTTACAAGTCCGGGTACTTCGGGTGGCGTTTTCACGGGACTGTGCTTTCAATTATTAAGAGTTCATGTTTACAGAGCTCAGAATTGGTGTCTAAAGCCTTGGAATGACGAGAATAGTTTTTATGTTTACAATTTAGGAGGATTGGCTTCGTCGTTTCTTTGTGTGAATCAGTTACAATGGTGGCGGTTCCAGTAAATACTTCTAAGCAAACTGTCTAATTGTGGTAAAACTGTTAAAATACACAATGATAGTTCCCAGAAATGATTAAGAACGTGTAATAAACATCTCAAGTACACGTAAATAGATTCTTACTACCTTTACTGTCGAATTCAATCACCGAGGTTTCCAGTGGAAAGCTGTGAAATGACGAAAATACTGGTAATGTTTACAAGTACGGGTACTTCTGGTGGCGTTTTCACGGGCCTGTGCTTTCAAATATTAAGAGTTCATGTTTACAGAGCTCAGAATTGGTGTCTAAAGCCTTGGAATGAGGAGAATATTGTTTATGTTTACAATTTAGGAGGATTGGCTTTGGCGTTTCTTTGTGTGAATCAGTTAAAATGGTGGCGGTTCCAGTAAATACTTCTAAACAAACGGTCTTATTGTGGTAAAACTGTTAAAATACACAATGAGAGTTCCCAGAAATGATTAAGAATGTGTAATAAACATCTAAAGTACACGTAAATAGATTCTTACTACATTTACTGTCGAATTCAATCACGGAGGTTTCGAGTGTAAAGCTGTGAAATGACGAAAATACTGGTAATATTTACAACTCAGGGTACTTCGGGTGGATTTTCACGGGACTGTGCTTTCAATTATTAAGAGTTCATGTTTACAGAGCTCAGAATTGGTGTCTAAAGCCTTGGAATGACGAGAATAGTTTTTATGTTTACAATTTAGGAGGATTGGCTTCGTCGTTTCTTTGTGTGAATCAGTTACAATGGTGGCGGTTCCAGTAAATACTTCTAAGCAAACTGTCTAATTGTGGTAAAACTGTTAAAATACACAATGATAGTTCCCAGAAATGATTAAGAACGTGTAATAAACATCTAAAGTACACGTAAATAGATTCTTACTACCTTTACTGTCGAATTCAATCACCGAGGTTTCCAGTGGAAAGCTGTGAAATGACGAAAATACTGGTAATGTTTACAAGTACGGGTACTTCTGGTGGCGTTTTCACGGGACTGTGCTTTCAAATATTAAGAGTTCATGTTTACAGAGCTCAGAATTGGTGTCTAAAGCCTTTGAATGAGGAGAATATTGTTTATGTTTACAATTTAGGAGGATTGGCTTTGGCGTTTCTTTGTGTGAATCAGTTAAAATGGTGGCGGTTCCAGTAAATACTTCTAAACAAACTGCCTTATTGTGGTAAAACTGTTAAAATACACAATGAGAGTTCCCAGAAATGATTAAGAATGTCTAATAAACATCTAAAGTACACGTAAATAGATTCTTACTACATTTACTGTCGAATTCAATCACCGAGGTTTCCAGTGGAAAGCTGTGAAATGACGAAAATACTGGTAATGTTTACAAGTACGGGTACTTCTGGTGGCGTTTTCACGGGACTGTGCTTTCAAATATTAAGAGTTCATGTTTACAGAGCTCAGAATTGGTGTCTAAAGCCTTGGAATGAGGAGAATATTGTTTATGTTTACAATTTAGGAGGATTGGCTTTGGCGTTTCTTTGTGTGAATCAGTTAAAATGGTGGCGGTTCCAGTAAATACTTCTAAACAAACTGTCTTATTGTGGTAAAACTGTTAAAATACACAATGAGAGTTCCCAGAAATGATTAAGAATGTGTAATAAACATCTAAAGTACACGTAAATAGATTCTTACTACATTTACTGTCGAATTCAATCACGGAGGTTTCGAGTGTAAAGCTGTGAAATGACGAAAATACTGGTAATGTTTACAACTCCGGGTACTTTGGGTGGATTTTCACGGGACTGTGCTTTCAAATATTAAGAGTTCATGTTTACAGAGCTCAGAATTGGTGTCTAAAGCCTTGGAATGAGGAGAATATTGTTTATGTTTACAATTTAGGAGGATTGGCTTTGGCGTGTTTTTTGTGTGAATCAGTTAAAATGGTGGCGGTTCCAGTAAATACTTCTAAGCAAACTGTCTAATTGTGGTAAAACTGTTAAAATACACAATGAGAGTTCCCAGAAATGATTAAGAACGTGTAATAAACATCTCAAGTACACGTAAATAGATTCTTACTACATTTACTGTCGAATTCAATCACGGAGGTTTCCAGTGGAAAGCTGTGAAATGATGAAATTCTGGTAATGTTTACAAGTCCGGGTACTTCGGGTGGCGTTTTCACGGGACTGTGCTTTCAATTATTAAGAGTTCATGTTTACAGAGCTCAGAATTGGTGTCTAAAGCCTTGGAATGACGAGAATAGTTTTTATGTTTACAATTTAGGAGGATTGGCTTCGTCATTTCTTTGTGTGAATCAGTTAAAATGGTGGCGGTTCCAGTAAATACTTCTAAGCAAACTGTCTAATTGTGGTAAAACTGTTAAAATACACAATGATAGTTCCCAGAAATGATTAAGAACGTGTAATAAACATCTCAAGTACACGTAAATAGATTCTTACTACCTTTACTGTCGAATTCAATCACCGAGGTTTCCAGTGGAAAGCTGTGAAATGACGAAAATACTGGTAATGTTTACAAGTACGGGTACTTCTGGTGGCGTTTTCACGGGCCTGTGCTTTCAAATATTAAGAGTTCATGTTTACAGAGCTCAGAATTGGTGTCTAAAGCCTTGGAATGAGGAGAATATTGTTTATGTTTACAATTTAGGAGGATTGGCTTTGGCGTTTTTTTTGTGTGAATCAGTTAAAATGGTGGCGGTTCCAGTAAATACTTCTAAACAAACGGTCTTATTGTGGTAAAACTGTTAAAATACACAATGAGAGTTCCCAGAAATGATTAAGAATGTGTAATAAACATCTAAAGTACACGTAAATAGATTCTTACTACATTTACTGTCGAATTCAATCACGGAGGTTTCGAGTGTAAAGCTGTGAAATGACGAAAATACTGGTAATATTTACAACTCCGGGTACTTCGGGTGGATTTTCACGGGACTGTGCTTTCAATTATTAAGAGTTCATGTTTACAGAGCTCAGAATTGGTGTCTAAAGCCTTGGAATGAGGAGAATATTGTTTATGTTTACAATTTAGGAGGATTGGCTTCGTCGTATCTTTGTGTGAATCAGTTACAATGGTGGCGGTTCCAGTAAATACTTCTAAGCAAACTGTCTAATTGTGGTAAAACTGTTAAAATACACAATGATAGTTCCCAGAAATGATTAAGAACGTGTAATAAACATCTCAAGTACACGTAAATAGATTCTTACTACCTTTACTGTCGAATTCAATCACCGAGGTTTCCAGTGGAAAGCTGTGAAATGACGAAAATACTGGTAATGTTTACAAGTACGGGTACTTCTGGTGGCGTTTTCACAGGACTGTGCTTTCAAATATTAAGAGTTCATGTTTACAGAGCTCAGAATTGGTGTCTAAAGCCTTGGAATGAGGAGAATATTGTTTATGTTTACAATTTAGGAGGATTGGCTTCGTCGTTTCTTTGTGTGAATCAGTTAAAATGGTGGCGGTTCCAGTAAATACTTCTAAGCAAACTGTCTAATTGTGGTAAAACTGTTAAAATACACAATGATAGTTCCCAGAAATGATTAAGAATGTGTAATAAACATCTAAAGTACACGTAAATAGATTCTTACTACATTTACTGTCGAATTCAATCACGGAGGTTTCGAGTGTAAAGCTGTGAAATGACGAAAATACTGGTAATATTTACAACTCCGGGTACTTCGGGTGGATTTTCACGGGACTGTGCTTTCAAATATTAAGAGTTCATGTTTACAGAGCTCAGAATTGGTGTCTAAAGCCTTTGAATGAGGAGAATATTGTTTATGTTTACAATTTAGGAGGATTGGCTTTGGCGTTTCTTTGTGTGAATCAGTTAAAATGGTGGCGGTTCCAGTAAATACTTCTAAACAAACTGTCTTATTGTGGTAAAACTGTTAAAATACACAATGAGAGTTCCCAGAAATGATTAAGAATGTGTAATAAACATCTAAAGTACACGTAAATAGATTCTTACTACATTTACTGTCGAATTCAATCACGGAGGTTTCGAGTGTAAAGCTGTGAAATGACGAAAATACTGGTAATATTTACAACTCCGGGTACTTCGGGTGGATTTTCACGGGACTGTGCTTTCAAATATTAAGAGTTCATGTTTACAGAGCTCAGAATTGGTGTCTAAAGCCTTGGAATGACGAGAATAGTTTTTATGTTTACAATTTAGGAGGATTGGCTTCGTCGTTTCTTTGTGTGAATCAGTTAAAATGGTGGCGGTTCCAGTAAATACTTCTAAGCAAACTGTCTAATTGTGGTAAAACTGTTAAAATACACAATGATAGTTCCCAGAAATGATTAAGAACGTGTAATAAACATCTCAAGTACACGTAAATAGATTCTTACTACCTTTACTGTCGAATTCAATCACCGAGGTTTCCAGTGGAAAGCTGTGAAATGACGAAAATACTGGTAATGTTTACAAGTACGGGTACTTCTGGTGGCGTTTTCACGGGACTGTGCTTTCAAATATTAAGAGTTCATGTTTACAGAGCTCAGAATTGGTGTCTAAAGCCTTGGAATGAGGAGAATATTGTTTATGTTTACAATTTAGGAGGATTGGCTTTGGCGTTTCTTTGTGTGAATCAGTTAAAATGGTGGCGGTTCCAGTAAATACTTCTAAACAAACTGCTTATTGTGGTAAAACTGTTAAAATACACAATGAGAGTTCCCAGAAATGATTAAGAACGTGTAATAAACATCTCAAGTACACGTAAATAGATTCTTACTACATTTACTGTCGAATTCAATCACGGAAGTTTCCAGTGGAAAGCTGTGAAATGACGAAAATACTGGTAATGTTTACAAGTCCGGGTACTTCGGGTGGCGTTTTCACGGGACTGTGCTTTCAATTATTAAGAGTTCATGTTTACAGAGCTCAGAATTGGTGTCTAAAGCCTTGGAATGACGAGAATAGTTTTTATGTTTACAATTTAGGAGCATTGGCTTCGTCGTTTCTTTGTGTGAATCAGTTACAATGGTGGCGGTTCCAGTAAATACTTCTAAGCAAACTGTCTAATTGTGGTAAAACTGTTAAAATACACAATGATAGTTCCCAGAAATGATTAAGAATGTGTAATAAACATCTAAAGTACACGTAAATAGATTCTTACTACCTTTACTGTCGAATTCAATCACCGAGGTTTCGAGTGTAAAGCTGTGAAATGACGAAAATACTGGTAATATTTACAACTCCGGGTACTTCGGGTGGATTTTCACGGGACTGTGCTTTCAAATATTAAGAGTTCATGTTTACAGAGCTCAGAATTGGTGTCTAAAGCCTTGGAATGAGGAGAATATTGTTTATGTTTACAATTTAGGAGGATTGGCTTTGGCGTTTCTTTGTGTGAATCAGTTAAAATGGTGGCGGTTCCAGTAAATACTTCTAAACAAACTGTCTTATTGTGGTAAAACTGTTAAAATACACAATGAGAGTTCCCAGAAATGATTAAGAATGTGTAATAAACATCTAAAGTACACGTAAATAGATTCTTACTACATTTACTGTCGAATTCAATCACGGAGGTTTCGAGTGTAAAGCTGTGAAATGACGAAAATACTGGTAATGTTTACAACTCCGGGTACTTCGGGTGGATTTTCACGGGACTGTGCTTTCAAATATTAAGAGTTCATGTTTACAGAGCTCAGAATTGGTGTCTAAAGCCTTGGAATGAGGAGACTATTGTTTATGTTTACAATTTAGGAGGATTGGCTTTGGCGTGTTTTTTGTGTGAATCAGTTAAAATGGTGGCGGTTCCAGTAAATACTTCTAAGCAAACTGTCTAATTGTGGTAAAACTGTTAAAATACACAATGAGAGTTCCCAGAAATGATTAAGAACGTGTAATAAACATCTCAAGTACACGTAAATAGATTCTTACTACATTTACTGTCGAATTCAATCACGGAGGTTTCCAGTGGAAAGCTGTGAAATGATGAAATTCTGGTAATGTTTACAAGTCCGGGTACTTCGGGTGGCGTTTTCACGGGACTGTGCTTTCAATTATTAAGAGTTCATGTTTACAGAGCTCAGAATTGGTGTCTAAAGCCTTGGAATGACGAGAATAGTTTTTATGTTTACAATTTAGGAGGATTGGCTTTGGCGTTTCTTTGTGTGAATCAGTTAAAATGGTGGCGGTTCCAGTAAATACTTCTAAACAAACGGTCTTATTGTGGTAAAACTGTTTAAAATACACAATGAGAGTTCCCAGAAATGATTAAGAATGTGTAATAAACATCTAAAGTACACGTAAATAGATTCTTACTACATTTACTGTCGAATTCAATCACGGAGGTTTCGAGTGTAAAGCTGTGAAATGACGAAAATACTGGTAATATTTACAACTCCGGGTACTTCGGGTGGATTTTCACGGGACTGTGCTTTCAATTATTAAGAGTTCATGTTTACAGAGCTCAGAATTGGTGTCTAAATCCTTGGAATGAGGAGAATATTGTTTATGTTTACAATTTAGGAGGATTGGCTTCGTCGTTTCTTTGTGTGAATCAGTTACAATGGTGGCGGTTCCAGTAAATACTTCTAAGCAAACTGTCTAATTGTGGTAAAACTGTTAAAATACACAATGATAGTTCCCAGAAATGATTAAGAACGTGTAATAAACATCTCAAGTACACGTAAATAGATTCTTACTACCTTTACTGTCGAATTCAATCACCGAGGTTTCCAGTGGAAAGCTGTGAAATGACGAAAATACTGGTAATGTTTACAAGTACGGGTACTTCTGGTGGCGTTTTCACGGGACTGTGCTTTCAAATATTAAGAGTTCATGTTTACAGAGCTCAGAATTGGTGTCTAAAGCCTTGGAATGAGGAGAATATTGTTTATGTTTACAATTTAGGAGGATTGGCTTCGTCGTTTCTTTGTGTGAATCAGTTAAAATGGTGGCGGTTCCAGTAAATACTTCTAAGCAAACTGTCTAATTGTGGTAAAACTGTTAAAATACACAATGATAGTTCCCAGAAATGATTAAGAATGTGTAATAAACATCTAAAGTACACGTAAATAGATTCTTACTACATTTACTGTCGAATTCAATCACGGAGGTTTCGAGTGTAAAGCTGTGAAATGACGAAAATACTGGTAATATTTACAACTCCGGGTACTTCGGGTGGATTTTCACGGGACTGTGCTTTCAAATATTAAGAGTTCATGTTTACAGAGCTCAGAATTGGTGTCTAAAGCCTTTGAATGAGGAGAATATTGTTTATGTTTACAATTTAGGAGGATTGGCTTTGGCGTTTCTTTGTGTGAATCAGTTAAAATGGTGGCGGTTCCAGTAAATACTTCTAAACAAACTGTCTTATTGTGGTAAAACTGTTAAAATACACAATGAGAGTTCCCAGAAATGATTAAGAATGTGTAATAAACATCTAAAGTACACGTAAATAGATTCTTACTACATTTACTGTCGAATTCAATCACGGAGGTTTCGAGTGTAAAGCTGTGAAATGACGAAAATACTGGTAATATTTACAACTCCGGGTACTTCGGGTGGATTTTCACGGGACTGTGCTTTCAAATATTAAGAGTTCATGTTTACAGAGCTCAGAATTGGTGTCTAAAGCCTTGGAATGAGGAGAATATTGTTTATGTTTACAATTTAGGAGGATTGGCTTTGGCGTTTCTTTGTGTGAATCAGTTAAAATGGTGGCGGTTCCAGTAAATACTTCTAAACAAACTGTCTTATTGTGGTAAAACTGTTAAAATACACAATGAGAGTTCCCAGAAATGATTAAGAACGTGTAATAAACATCTCAAGTACACGTAAATAGATTCTTACTACATTTACTGTCGAATTCAATCACGGAAGTTTCCAGTGGAAAGCTGTGAAATGACGAAAATACTGGTAATGTTTACAAGTCCGGGTACTTCGGGTGGCGTTTTCACGGGACTGTGCTTTCAATTATTAAGAGTTCATGTTTACAGAGCTCAGAATTGGTGTCTAAAGCCTTGGAATGACGAGAATAGTTTTTATGTTTACAATTTAGGAGCATTGGCTTCGTCGTTTCTTTGTGTGAATCAGTTAAAATGGTGGCGGTTCCAGTAAATACTTCTAAGCAAACTGTCTAATTGTGGTAAAACTGTTAAAATACACAATGATAGTTCCCAGAAATGATTAAGAATGTGTAATAAACATCTAAAGTACACGTAAATAGATTCTTACTACCTTTACTGTCGAATTCAATCACCGAGGTTTCGAGTGTAAAGCTGTGAAATGACGAAAATACTGGTAATATTTACAACTCCGGGTACTTCGGGTGGATTTTCACGGGACTGTGCTTTCAAATATTAAGAGTTCATGTTTACAGAGCTCAGAATTGGTGTCTAAAGCCTTGGAATGAGGAGAATATTGTTTATGTTTACAATTTAGGAGGATTGGCTTTGGCGTTTCTTTGTGTGAATCAGTTAAAATGGTGGCGGTTCCAGTAAATACTTCTAAACAAACGGTCTTATTGTGGTAAAACTGTTAAAATACACAATGAGAGTTCCCAGAAATGATTAAGAATGTGTAATAAACATCTAAAGTACACGTAAATAGATTCTTACTACATTTACTGTCGAATTCAATCACGGAGGTTTCGAGTGTAAAGCTGTGAAATGACGAAAATACTGGTAATGTTTACAACTCCGGGTACTTCGGGTGGATTTTCACGGGACTGTGCTTTCAAATATTAAGAGTTCATGTTTACAGAGCTCAGAATTGGTGTCTAAAGCCTTGGAATGAGGAGACTATTGTTTATGTTTACAATTTAGGAGGATTGGCTTTGGCGTGTTTTTTGTGTGAATCAGTTAAAATGGTGGCGGTTCCAGTAAATACTTCTAAGCAAACTGTCTAATTGTGGTAAAACTGTTAAAATACACAATGAGAGTTCCCAGAAATGATTAAGAACGTGTAATAAACATCTCAAGTACACGTAAATAGATTCTTACTACATTTACTGTCGAATTCAATCACGGAGGTTTCCAGTGGAAAGCTGTGAAATGATGAAATTCTGGTAATGTTTACAAGTCCGGGTACTTCGGGTGGCGTTTTCACGGGACTGTGCTTTCAATTATTAAGAGTTCATGTTTACAGAGCTCAGAATTGGTGTCTAAAGCCTTGGAATGACGAGAATAGTTTTTATGTTTACAATTTAGGAGGATTGGCTTCGTCATTTCTTTGTGTGAATCAGTTAAAATGGTGGCGGTTCCAGTAAATACTTCTAAGCAAACTGTCTAATTGTGGTAAAACTGTTAAAATACACAATGATAGTTCCCAGAAATGATTAAGAACGTGTAATAAACATCTCAAGTACACGTAAATAGATTCTTACTACCTTTACTGTCGAATTCAATCACCGAGGTTTCCAGTGGAAAGCTGTGAAATGACGAAAATACTGGTAATGTTTACAAGTACGGGTACTTCTGGTGGCGTTTTCACGGGCCTGTGCTTTCAAATATTAAGAGTTCATGTTTACAGAGCTCAGAATTGGTGTCTAAAGCCTTGGAATGAGGAGAATATTGTTTATGTTTACAATTTAGGAGGATTGGCTTTGGCGTGTTTTTTGTGTGAATCAGTTAAAATGGTGGCGGTTCCAGTAAATACTTCTAAACAAACTGTCTAATTGTGGTAAAACTGTTAAAATACACAATGAGAGTTCCCAGAAATGATTAAGAACGTGTAATAAACATCTCAAGTACACGTAAATAGATTCTTACTACATTTACTGTCGAATTCAATCACGGAGGTTTCCAGTGGAAAGCTGTGAAATGATGAAATTCTGGTAATGTTTACAAGTCCGGGTACTTCGGGTGGCGTTTTCACGGGACTGTGATTTCAATTATTAAGAGTTCATGTTTACAGAGCTCAGAATTGGTGTCTAAAGCCTTGCAATGACGAGAATAGTTTTTATGTTTACAATTTAGGAGGATTGGCTTCGTCATTTCTTTGTGTGAATCAGTTAAAATGGTGGCGGTTCCAGTAAATACTTCTAAGCAAACTGTCTAATTGTGGTAAAACTGTTAAAATACACAATGATAGTTCCCAGAAATGATTAAGAACGTGTAATAAACATCTCAAGTACACGTAAATAGATTCTTACTACCTTTACTGTCGAATTCAATCACCGAGGTTTCCAGTGGAAAGCTGTGAAATGACGAAAATACTGGTAATGTTTACAAGTACGGGTACTTCTGGTGGCGTTTTCACGGGCCTGTGCTTTCAAATATTAAGAGTTCATGTTTACAGAGCTCAGAATTGGTGTCTAAAGCCTTGGAATGAGGAGAATATTGTTTATGTTTACAATTTAGGAGGATTGGCTTTGGCGTGTTTTTTGTGTGAATCAGTTAAAATGGTGGCGGTTCCAGTAAATACTTCTAAACAAACTGTCTAATTGTGGTAAAACTGTTAAAATACACAATGAGAGTTCCCAGAAATGATTAAGAACGTGTAATAAACATCTCAAGTACACGTAAATAGATTCTTACTACATTTACTGTCGAATTCAATCACGGAGGTTTCCAGTGGAAAGCTGTGAAATGATGAAATTCTGGTAATGTTTACAAGTCCGGGTACTTCGGGTGGCGTTTTCACGGGACTGTGCTTTCAATTATTAAGAGTTCATGTTTACAGAGCTCAGAATTGGTGTCTAAAGCCTTGGAATGACGAGAATAGTTTTTATGTTTACAATTTAGGAGGATTGGCTTCGTCGTTTCTTTGTGTGAATCAGTTACAATGGTGGCGGTTCCAGTAAATACTTCTAAGCAAACTGTCTAATTGTGGTAAAACTGTTAAAATACACAATGATAGTTCCCAGAAATGATTAAGAACGTGTAATAAACATCTCAAGTACACGTAAATAGATTCTTACTACCTTTACTGTCGAATTCAATCACCGAGGTTTCCAGTGGAAAGCTGTGAAATGACGAAAATACTGGTAATGTTTACAAGTACGGGTACTTCTGGTGGCGTTTTCACGGGCCTGTGCTTTCAAATATTAAGAGTTCATGTTTACAGAGCTCAGAATTGGTGTCTAAAGCCTTGGAATGAGGAGAATATTGTTTATGTTTACAATTTAGGAGGATTGGCTTTGGCGTTTCTTTGTGTGAATCAGTTAAAATGGTGGCGGTTCCAGTAAATACTTCTAAACAAACGGTCTTATTGTGGTAAAACTGTTAAAATACACAATGAGAGTTCCCAGAAATGATTAAGAATGTGTAATAAACATCTAAAGTACACGTAAATAGATTCTTACTACATTTACTGTCGAATTCAATCACGGAGGTTTCGAGTGTAAAGCTGTGAAATGACGAAAATACTGGTAATATTTACAACTCAGGGTACTTCGGGTGGATTTTCACGGGACTGTGCTTTCAATTATTAAGAGTTCATGTTTACAGAGCTCAGAATTGGTGTCTAAAGCCTTGGAATGACGAGAATAGTTTTTATGTTTACAATTTAGGAGGATTGGCTTCGTCGTTTCTTTGTGTGAATCAGTTACAATGGTGGCGGTTCCAGTAAATACTTCTAAGCAAACTGTCTAATTGTGGTAAAACTGTTAAAATACACAATGATAGTTCCCAGAAATGATTAAGAACGTGTAATAAACATCTAAAGTACACGTAAATAGATTCTTACTACCTTTACTGTCGAATTCAATCACCGAGGTTTCCAGTGGAAAGCTGTGAAATGACGAAAATACTGGTAATGTTTACAAGTACGGGTACTTCTGGTGGCGTTTTCACGGGACTGTGCTTTCAAATATTAAGAGTTCATGTTTACAGAGCTCAGAATTGGTGTCTAAAGCCTTTGAATGAGGAGAATATTGTTTATGTTTACAATTTAGGAGGATTGGCTTTGGCGTTTCTTTGTGTGAATCAGTTAAAATGGTGGCGGTTCCAGTAAATACTTCTAAACAAACTGCCTTATTGTGGTAAAACTGTTAAAATACACAATGAGAGTTCCCAGAAATGATTAAGAATGTCTAATAAACATCTAAAGTACACGTAAATAGATTCTTACTACATTTACTGTCGAATTCAATCACGGAGGTTTCGAGTGTAAAGCTGTGAAATGACGAAAATACTGGTAATGTTTACAACTCCGGGTACTTCGGGTGGATTTTCACGGGACTGTGCTTTCAAATATTAAGAGTTCATGTTTACAGAGCTCAGAATTGGTGTCTAAAGCCTTGGAATGAGGAGAATATTGTTTATGTTTACAATTTAGGAGGATTGGCTTTGGCGTGTTTTTTGTGTGAATCAGTTAAAATGGTGGCGGTTCCAGTAAATACTTCTAAGCAAACTGTCTAATTGTGGTAAAACTGTTAAAATACACAATGATAGTTCCCAGAAATGATTAAGAACGTGTAATAAACATCTCAAGTACACGTAAATAGATTCTTACTACCTTTACTGTCGAATTCAATCACCGAGGTTTCCAGTGGAAAGCTGTGAAATGACGAAAATACTGGTAATGTTTACAAGTACGGGTACTTCTGGTGGCGTTTTCACGGGACTGTGCTTTCAAATATTAAGAGTTCATGTTTACAGAGCTCAGAATTGGTGTCTAAAGCCTTGGAATGAGGAGAATATTGTTTATGTTTACAATTTAGGAGGATTGGCTTTGGCGTTTCTTTGTGTGAATCAGTTAAAATGGTGGCGGTTCCAGTAAATACTTCTAAACAAACTGTCTTATTGTGGTAAAACTGTTAAAATACACAATGAGAGTTCCCAGAAATGATTAAGAATGTGTAATAAACATCTAAAGTACACGTAAATAGATTCTTACTACATTTACTGTCGAATTCAATCACGGAGGTTTCGAGTGTAAAGCTGTGAAATGACGAAAATACTGGTAATGTTTACAACTCCGGGTACTTTGGGTGGATTTTCACGGGACTGTGCTTTCAAATATTAAGAGTTCATGTTTACAGAGCTCAGAATTGGTGTCTAAAGCCTTGGAATGAGGAGAATATTGTTTATGTTTACAATTTAGGAGGATTGGCTTTGGCGTGTTTTTTGTGTGAATCAGTTAAAATGGTGGCGGTTCCAGTAAATACTTCTAAGCAAACTGTCTAATTGTGGTAAAACTGTTAAAATACACAATGAGAGTTCCCAGAAATGATTAAGAACGTGTAATAAACATCTCAAGTACACGTAAATAGATTCTTACTACATTTACTGTCGAATTCAATCACGGAGGTTTCCAGTGGAAAGCTGTGAAATGATGAAATTCTGGTAATGTTTACAAGTCCGGGTACTTCGGGTGGCGTTTTCACGGGACTGTGCTTTCAATTATTAAGAGTTCATGTTTACAGAGCTCAGAATTGGTGTCTAAAGCCTTGGAATGACGAGAATAGTTTTTATGTTTACAATTTAGGAGGATTGGCTTCGTCATTTCTTTGTGTGAATCAGTTAAAATGGTGGCGGTTCCAGTAAATACTTCTAAGCAAACTGTCTAATTGTGGTAAAACTGTTAAAATACACAATGATAGTTCCCAGAAATGATTAAGAACGTGTAATAAACATCTCAAGTACACGTAAATAGATTCTTACTACCTTTACTGTCGAATTCAATCACCGAGGTTTCCAGTGGAAAGCTGTGAAATGACGAAAATACTGGTAATGTTTACAAGTACGGGTACTTCTGGTGGCGTTTTCACGGGCCTGTGCTTTCAAATATTAAGAGTTCATGTTTACAGAGCTCAGAATTGGTGTCTAAAGCCTTGGAATGAGGAGAATATTGTTTATGTTTACAATTTAGGAGGATTGGCTTTGGCGTTTTTTTTGTGTGAATCAGTTAAAATGGTGGCGGTTCCAGTAAATACTTCTAAACAAACGGTCTTATTGTGGTAAAACTGTTAAAATACACAATGAGAGTTCCCAGAAATGATTAAGAATGTGTAATAAACATCTAAAGTACACGTAAATAGATTCTTACTACATTTACTGTCGAATTCAATCACGGAGGTTTCGAGTGTAAAGCTGTGAAATGACGAAAATACTGGTAATATTTACAACTCCGGGTACTTCGGGTGGATTTTCACGGGACTGTGCTTTCAATTATTAAGAGTTCATGTTTACAGAGCTCAGAATTGGTGTCTAAAGCCTTGGAATGAGGAGAATATTGTTTATGTTTACAATTTAGGAGGATTGGCTTCGTCGTATCTTTGTGTGAATCAGTTACAATGGTGGCGGTTCCAGTAAATACTTCTAAGCAAACTGTCTAATTGTGGTAAAACTGTTAAAATACACAATGATAGTTCCCAGAAATGATTAAGAACGTGTAATAAACATCTCAAGTACACGTAAATAGATTCTTACTACCTTTACTGTCGAATTCAATCACCGAGGTTTCCAGTGGAAAGCTGTGAAATGACGAAAATACTGGTAATGTTTACAAGTACGGGTACTTCTGGTGGCGTTTTCACAGGACTGTGCTTTCAAATATTAAGAGTTCATGTTTACAGAGCTCAGAATTGGTGTCTAAAGCCTTGGAATGAGGAGAATATTGTTTATGTTTACAATTTAGGAGGATTGGCTTCGTCGTTTCTTTGTGTGAATCAGTTAAAATGGTGGCGGTTCCAGTAAATACTTCTAAGCAAACTGTCTAATTGTGGTAAAACTGTTAAAATACACAATGATAGTTCCCAGAAATGATTAAGAATGTGTAATAAACATCTAAAGTACACGTAAATAGATTCTTACTACATTTACTGTCGAATTCAATCACGGAGGTTTCGAGTGTAAAGCTGTGAAATGACGAAAATACTGGTAATATTTACAACTCCGGGTACTTCGGGTGGATTTTCACAGGACTGTGCTTTCAAATATTAAGAGTTCATGTTTACAGAGCTCAGAATTGGTGTCTAAAGCCTTTGAATGAGGAGAATATTGTTTATGTTTACAATTTAGGAGGATTGGCTTTGGCGTTTCTTTGTGTGAATCAGTTAAAATGGTGGCGGTTCCAGTAAATACTTCTAAACAAACTGTCTTATTGTGGTAAAACTGTTAAAATACACAATGAGAGTTCCCAGAAATGATTAAGAATGTGTAATAAACATCTAAAGTACACGTAAATAGATTCTTACTACATTTACTGTCGAATTCAATCACGGAGGTTTCGAGTGTAAAGCTGTGAAATGACGAAAATACTGGTAATGTTTACAAGTCCGGGTACTTCGGGTGGCATTTTCACGGGACTGTGCTTTCAAATATTAAGAGTTCATGTTTACAGAGCTCAGAATTGGTGTCTAAAGCCTTGGAATGACGAGAATAGTTTTTATGTTTACAATTTAGGAGGATTGGCTTCGTCATTTCTTTGTGTGAATCAGTTAAAATGGTGGCGGTTCCAGTAAATACTTCTAAGCAAACTGTCTAATTGTGGTAAAACTGTTAAAATACACAATGATAGTTCCCAGAAATGATTAAGAACGTGTAATAAACATCTCAAGTACACGTAAATAGATTCTTACTACCTTTACTGTCGAATTCAATCACCGAGGTTTCCAGTGGAAAGCTGTGAAATGACGAAAATACTGGTAATGTTTACAAGTACGGGTACTTCTGGTGGCGTTTTCACGGGACTGTGCTTTCAAATATTAAGAGTTCATGTTTACAGAGCTCAGAATTGGTGTCTAAAGCCTTGGAATGAGGAGAATATTGTTTATGTTTACAATTTAGGAGGATTGGCTTTGGCGTTTCTTTGTGTGAATCAGTTAAAATGGTGGCGGTTCCAGTAAATACTTCTAAACAAACTGTCTTATTGTGGTAAAACTGTTAAAATACACAATGAGAGTTCCCAGAAATGATTAAGAACGTGTAATAAACATCTCAAGTACACGTAAATAGATTCTTACTACATTTACTGTCGAATTCAATCACGGAAGTTTCCAGTGGAAAGCTGTGAAATGACGAAAATACTGGTAATGTTTACAAGTCCGGGTACTTCGGGTGGCGTTTTCACGGGACTGTGCTTTCAATTATTAAGAGTTCATGTTTACAGAGCTCAGAATTGGTGTCTAAAGCCTTGGAATGACGAGAATAGTTTTTATGTTTACAATTTAGGAGCATTGGCTTCGTCGTTTCTTTGTGTGAATCAGTTACAATGGTGGCGGTTCCAGTAAATACTTCTAAGCAAACTGTCTAATTGTGGTAAAACTGTTAAAATACACAATGATAGTTCCCAGAAATGATTAAGAATGTGTAATAAACATCTAAAGTACACGTAAATAGATTCTTACTACCTTTACTGTCGAATTCAATCACCGAGGTTTCGAGTGTAAAGCTGTGAAATGACGAAAATACTGGTAATATTTACAACTCCGGGTACTTCGGGTGGATTTTCACGGGACTGTGCTTTCAAATATTAAGAGTTCATGTTTACAGAGCTCAGAATTGGTGTCTAAAGCCTTGGAATGAGGAGAATATTGTTTATGTTTACAATTTAGGAGGATTGGCTTTGGCGTTTCTTTGTGTGAATCAGTTAAAATGGTGGCGGTTCCAGTAAATACTTCTAAACAAACTGTCTTATTGTGGTAAAACTGTTAAAATACACAATGAGAGTTCCCAGAAATGATTAAGAATGTGTAATAAACATCTAAAGTACACGTAAATAGATTCTTACTACATTTACTGTCGAATTCAATCACGGAGGTTTCGAGTGTAAAGCTGTGAAATGACGAAAATACTGGTAATGTTTACAACTCCGGGTACTTCGGGTGGATTTTCACGGGACTGTGCTTTCAAATATTAAGAGTTCATGTTTACAGAGCTCAGAATTGGTGTCTAAAGCCTTGGAATGAGGAGACTATTGTTTATGTTTACAATTTAGGAGGATTGGCTTTGGCGTGTTTTTTGTGTGAATCAGTTAAAATGGTGGCGGTTCCAGTAAATACTTCTAAGCAAACTGTCTAATTGTGGTAAAACTGTTAAAATACACAATGAGAGTTCCCAGAAATGATTAAGAACGTGTAATAAACATCTCAAGTACACGTAAATAGATTCTTACTACATTTACTGTCGAATTCAATCACGGAGGTTTCCAGTGGAAAGCTGTGAAATGATGAAATTCTGGTAATGTTTACAAGTCCGGGTACTTCGGGTGGCGTTTTCACGGGACTGTGCTTTCAATTATTAAGAGTTCATGTTTACAGAGCTCAGAATTGGTGTCTAAAGCCTTGGAATGACGAGAATAGTTTTTATGTTTACAATTTAGGAGGATTGGCTTTGGCGTTTCTTTGTGAGAATCAGTTAAAATGGTGGCGGTTCCAGTAAATACTTCTAAACAAACGGTCTTATTGTGGTAAAACTGTTTAAAATACACAATGAGAGTTCCCAGAAATGATTAAGAATGTGTAATAAACATCTAAAGTACACGTAAATAGATTCTTACTACATTTACTGTCGAATTCAATCACGGAGGTTTCGAGTGTAAAGCTGTGAAATGACGAAAATACTGGTAATATTTACAACTCCGGGTACTTCGGGTGGATTTTCACGGGACTGTGCTTTCAATTATTAAGAGTTCATGTTTACAGAGCTCAGAATTGGTGTCTAAATCCTTGGAATGAGGAGAATATTGTTTATGTTTACAATTTAGGAGGATTGGCTTCGTCGTTTCTTTGTGTGAATCAGTTACAATGGTGGCGGTTCCAGTAAATACTTCTAAGCAAACTGTCTAATTGTGGTAAAACTGTTAAAATACACAATGATAGTTCCCAGAAATGATTAAGAACGTGTAATAAACATCTCAAGTACACGTAAATAGATTCTTACTACCTTTACTGTCGAATTCAATCACCGAGGTTTCCAGTGGAAAGCTGTGAAATGACGAAAATACTGGTAATGTTTACAAGTACGGGTACTTCTGGTGGCGTTTTCACGGGACTGTGCTTTCAAATATTAAGAGTTCATGTTTACAGAGCTCAGAATTGGTGTCTAAAGCCTTGGAATGAGGAGAATATGGTTTATGTTTACAATTTAGGAGGATTCGCTTCGTCGTTTCTTTGTGTGAATCAGTTAAAATGGTGGCGGTTCCAGTAAATACTTCTAAGCAAACTGTCTAATTGTGGTAAAACTGTTAAAATACACAATGATAGTTCCCAGAAATGATTAAGAATGTGTAATAAACATCTAAAGTACACGTAAATAGATTCTTACTACATTTACTGTCGAATTCAATCACGGAGGTTTCGAGTGTAAAGCTGTGAAATGACGAAAATACTGGTAATATTTACAACTCCGGGTACTTCGGGTGGATTTTCACGGGACTGTGCTTTCAAATATTAAGAGTTCATGTTTACAGAGCTCAGAATTGGTGTCTAAAGCCTTTGAATGAGGAGAATATTGTTTATGTTTACAATTTAGGAGGATTGGCTTTGGCGTTTCTTTGTGTGAATCAGTTAAAATGGTGGCGGTTCCAGTAAATACTTCTAAACAAACTGTCTTATTGTGGTAAAACTGTTAAAATACACAATGAGAGTTCCCAGAAATGATTAAGAATGTGTAATAAACATCTAAAGTACACGTAAATAGATTCTTACTACATTTACTGTCGAATTCAATCACGGAGGTTTCGAGTGTAAAGCTGTGAAATGACGAAAATACTGGTAATATTTACAACTCCGGGTACTTCGGGTGGATTTTCACGGGACTGTGCTTTCAAATATTAAGAGTTCATGTTTACAGAGCTCAGAATTGGTGTCTAAAGCCTTGGAATGAGGAGAATATTGTTTATGTTTACAATTTAGGAGGATTGGCTTTGGCGTGTTTTTTGTGTGAATCAGTTAAAATGGTGGCGGTTCCAGTAAATACTTCTAAGCAAACTGTCTAATTGTGGTAAAACTGTTAAAATACACAATGAGAGTTCCCAGAAATGATTAAGAACGTGTAATAAACACCTCAAGTACACGTAAATAGATTCTTACTACATTTACTGTCGAATTCAATCACGGAGGTTTCCAGTGGAAAGCTGTGAAATGATGAAATTCTGGTAATGTTTACAAGTCCGGGTACTTCGGGTGGCGTTTTCACGGGACTGTGCTTTCAATTATTAAGAGTTCATGTTTACAGAGCTCAGAATTGGTGTCTAAAGCCTTGGAATGACGAGAATAGTTTTTATGTTTACAATTTAGGAGGATTGGCTTCGTCGTTTCTTTGTGTGAATCAGTTAAAATGGTGGCGGTTCCAGTAAATACTTCTAAGCAAACTGTCTAATTGTGGTAAAACTGTTAAAATACACAATGATAGTTCCCAGAAATGATTAAGAACGTGTAATAAACATCTCAAGTACACGTAAATAGATTCTTACTACCTTTACTGTCGAATTCAATCACGGAGGTTTCCAGTGGAAAGCTGTGAAATGACGAAAATACTGGTAATGTTTACAAGTACGGGTACATCTGGTGGCGTTTTCACGGGACTGTGCTTTCAAATATTAAGAGTTCATGTTTACAGAGCTCAGAATTGGTGTCTAAAGCCTTGGAATGAGGAGAATATTGTTTATGTTTACAATTTAGGAGGATTGGCTTTGGCGTTTCTTTGTGTGAATCAGTTAAAATGGTGGCGGTTCCAGTAAATACTTCTAAACAAACTGTCTTATTGTGGTAAAACTGTTAAAATACACAATGAGAGTTCCCAGAAATGATTAAGAACGTGTAATAAACATCTCAAGTACACGTAAATAGATTCTTACTACATTTACTGTCGAATTCAATCACGGAAGTTTCCAGTGGAAAGCTGTGAAATGACGAAAATACTGGTAATGTTTACAAGTCCGGGTACTTCGGGTGGCGTTTTCACGGGACTGTGCTTTCAATTATTAAGAGTTCATGTTTACAGAGCTCAGAATTGGTGTCTAAAGCCTTGGAATGACGAGAATAGTTTTTATGTTTACAATTTAGGAGCATTGGCTTCGTCGTTTCTTTGTGTGAATCAGTTAAAATGGTGGCGGTTCCAGTAAATACTTCTAAGCAAACTGTCTAATTGTGGTAAAACTGTTAAAATACACAATGATAGTTCCCAGAAATGATTAAGAATGTGTAATAAACATCTAAAGTACACGTAAATAGATTCTTACTACCTTTACTGTCGAATTCAATCACCGAGGTTTCGAGTGTAAAGCTGTGAAATGACGAAAATACTGGTAATGTTTACAAGTCCGGGTACTTCTGGTGGCGTTTTCACGGGACTGTGCTTTCAAATATTAAGAGTTCATGTTTACAGAGCTCAGAATTGGTGTCTAAAGCCTTGGAATGAGGAGAATATTGTTTATGTTTACAATTTAGGAGGATTGGCTTTGGCGTGTTTTTTGTGTGAATCAGTTAAAATGGTGGCGGTTCCAGTAAATACTTCTAAGCAAACTGTCTAATTGTGGTAAAACTGTTAAAATACACAATGAGAGTTCCCAGAAATGATTAAGAACGTGTAATAAACACCTCAAGTACACGTAAATAGATTCTTACTACATTTACTGTTGAATTCAATCACGGAGGTTCCCCTTGGAAAGCTGTGAAATGAGGAAAATACTGGGAATATTTACAACTCCGGGTACTTCGGGTGGCGTTTTCACGGGACTGTGCTTTCAATTATTAAGAGTTCATGTTTACAGAGCCCAGAATTGGTGTCTAAAGCCTTGGAATCACGAGAATAGTTTTTATGTTTACAATTTAGGAGGATTGGCTTTGGCGTTTTTTTTGTGTGAATCAGTTAAAATGGTGGCGGTTCCAGTAAATACTTCTAAGCAAATGTCTAATTGTGGTAAAACTGTTAAAATACACAATGAGAGTTCCCAGAAATGATTAAGAACGTGTAATAAACATCTCAAGTACACGTAAATAGATTCTTACTACATTTACTGTCGAATTCAATCACGGAGGTTTCCAGTGGAATGCTGTGAAATGACGAAAATACTGGTAATGTTTACAAGTCCGGGTACTTCGGGTGGCGTTTTCACGGGACTGTGCTTTCAATTATTAAGAGTTCATGTTTACAGAGCTCAGAATTGGTGTCTAAAGCCTTGGAATGACGAGAATAGTTTTTATGTTTACAATTTAGGAGCATTGGCTTCGTCGTTTCTTTGTGTGAATCAGTTAAAATGGTGGCGGTTCCAGTAAATACTTCTAAGCAAACTGTCTAATTGTGGTAAAACTGTTAAAATACACAATGATAGTTCCCAGAAATGATTAAGAATGTGTAATAAACATCTAAAGTACACGTAAATAGATTCTTACTACCTTTACTGTCGAATTCAATCACCGAGGTTTCGAGTGTAAAGCTGTGAAATGACGAAAATACTGGTAATATTTACAACTCCGGGTACTTCGGGTGGATTTTCACGGGACTGTGCTTTCAAATATTAAGAGTTCGTGTTTACAGAGCTCAGAATTGGTGTCTAAAGCCTTGGAATGAGGAGAATATTGTTTATGTTTACAATTTAGGAGGATTGGCTTTGGCGTGTTTTTTGTGTGAATCAGTTAAAATGGTGGCGGTTCCAGTAAATACTTCTAAGCAAACTGTCTAATTGTGGTAAAACTGTTAAAATACACAATGAGAGTTCCCAGAAATGATTAAGAACGTGTAATAAACACCTCAAGTACACGTAAATAGATTCTTACTACATTTACTGTTGAATTCAATCACGGAGGTTTCCCTTGGAAAGCTGTGAAATGAGGAAAATACTGGGAATATTTACAACTCCGGGTACTTCGGGTGGCGTTTTCACGGGACTGTGCTTTCGATTATTAAGAGTTCATGTTTACAGAGCCCAGAATTGGTGTCTAAAGCCTTGGAATCACGAGAATAGTTTTTATGTTTACAATATAGGAGGATTGGCTTTGGCGTTTTTTTTGTGTGAATCAGTTAAAATGGTGGCGGTTCCAGTAAATACTTCTAAGCAAACTGTCTAATTGTGGTAAAACTGTTAAAATACACAATGAGAGTTCCCAGAAATGATTAAGAACGTGTAATAAACATCTCAAGTACACGTAAATAGATTCTTACTACATTTACTGTCGAATTCAATCACCGAGGTTTCCAGTGGAAAGCTGTGAAATGACGAAAATACTGGTAATGTTTACAAGTACGGGTACTTCTGGTGGCGTTTTCACGGGACTGTGCTTTCAAATATTAAGAGTTCATGTTTACAGAGCTCAGAATTGGTGTCTAAAGCCTTGGAATGAGGAGAATATTGTTTATGTTTACAATTTAGGAGGATTGGCTTTGGCGTGTTTTTTGTGTGAATCAGTTAAAATGGTGGCGGTTCCAGTAAATACTTCTAAGCAAACTGTCTAATTGTGGTAAAACTGTTAAAATACACAATGAGAGTTCCCAGAAATGATTAAGAACGTGTAATAAACATCTCAAGTACACGTAAATAGATTCTTACTACCTTTACTGTCGAATTCAATCACCGAGGTTTCCAGTGGAAAGCTGTGAAATGACGAAAATACTGGTAATGTTTACAAGTACGGGTACTTCTGGTGGCGTTTTCACGGGACTGTGCTTTCAAATATTAAGAGTTCATGTTTACAGAGCTCAGAATTGGTGTCTAAAGCCTTGGAATGAGGAGAATATTGTTTATGTTTACAATTTAGGAGGATTGGCTTCGTCGTTTCTTTGTGTGAATCAGTTAAAATGGTGGCGGTTCCAGTAAATACTTCTAAGCAAACTGTCTAATTGTGGTAAAACTGTTAAAATACACAATGATAGTTCCCAGAAATGATTAAGAATGTGTAATAAACATCTAAAGTACACGTAAATAGATTCTTACTACATTTACTGTCGAATTCAATCACGGAGGTTTCGAGTGTAAAGCTGTGAAATGACGAAAATACTGGTAATATTTACAACTCCGGGTACTTCGGGTGGATTTTCACGGGACTGTGCTTTCAAATATTAAGAGTTCATGTTTACAGAGCTCAGAATTGGTGTCTAAAGCCTTTGAATGAGGAGAATATTGTTTATGTTTACAATTTAGGAGGATTGGCTTTGGCGTTTCTTTGTGTGAATCAGTTAAAATGGTGGCGGTTCCAGTAAATACTTCTAAACAAACTGCCTTATTGTGGTAAAACTGTTAAAATACACAATGAGAGTTCCCAGAAATGATTAAGAATGTGTAATAAACATCTAAAGTACACGTAAATAGATTCTTACTACATTTACTGTCGAATTCAATCACGGAGGTTTCGAGTGTAAAGCTGTGAAATGACGAAAATACTGGTAATGTTTACAACTCCGGGTACTTCGGGTGGATTTTCACGGGACTGTGCTTTCAAATATTAAGAGTTCATGTTTACAGAGCTCAGAATTGGTGTCTAAAGCCTTGGAATGAGGAGAATATTGTTTATGTTTACAATTTAGGAGGATTGGCTTTGGCGTGTTTTTTGTGTGAATCAGTTAAAATGGTGGCGGTTCCAGTAAATACTTCTAAGCAAACTGTCTAATTGTGGTAAAACTGTTAAAATACACAATGAGAGTTCCCAGAAATGATTAAGAACGTGTAATAAACACCTCAAGTACACGTAAATAGATTCTTACTACATTTACTGTCGAATTCAATCACGGAGGTTTCCAGTGGAAAGCTGTGAAATGATGAAATTCTGGTAATGTTTACAAGTCCGGGTACTTCGGGTGGCGTTTTCACGGGACTGTGCTTTCAATTATTAAGAGTTCATGTTTACAGAGCTCAGAATTGGTGTCTAAAGCCTTGGAATGACGAGAATAGTTTTTATGTTTACAATTTAGGAGGATTGGCTTCGTCGTTTCTTTGTGTGAATCAGTTAAAATGGTGGCGGTTCCAGTAAATACTTCTAAGCAAACTGTCTAATTGTGGTAAAACTGTTAAAATACACAATGATAGTTCCCAGAAATGATTAAGAACGTGTAATAAACATCTCAAGTACACGTAAATAGATTCTTACTACCTTTACTGTCGAATTCAATCACGGAGGTTTCCAGTGGAAAGCTGTGAAATGACGAAAATACTGGTAATGTTTACAAGTACGGGTACTTCTGGTGGCGTTTTCACGGGACTGTGCTTTCAAATATTAAGAGTTCATGTTTACAGAGCTCAGAATTGGTGTCTAAAGCCTTGGAATGAGGAGAATATTGTTTATGTTTACAATTTAGGAGGATTGGCTTTGGCGTTTCTTTGTGTGAATCAGTTAAAATGGTGGCGGTTCCAGTAAATACTTCTAAACAAACTGTCTTATTGTGGTAAAACTGTTAAAATACACAATGAGAGTTCCCAGAAATGATTAAGAACGTGTAATAAACATCTCAAGTACACGTAAATAGATTCTTACTACATTTACTGTCGAATTCAATCACGGAAGTTTCCAGTGGAAAGCTGTGAAATGACGAAAATACTGGTAATGTTTACAAGTCCGGGTACTTCGGGTGGCGTTTTCACGGGACTGTGCTTTCAATTATTAAGAGTTCATGTTTACAGAGCTCAGAATTGGTGTCTAAAGCCTTGGAATGACGAGAATAGTTTTTATGTTTACAATTTAGGAGCATTGGCTTCGTCGTTTCTTTGTGTGAATCAGTTAAAATGGTGGCGGTTCCAGTAAATACTTCTAAGCAAACTGTCTAATTGTGGTAAAACTGTTAAAATACACAATGATAGTTCCCAGAAATGATTAAGAATGTGTAATAAACATCTAAAGTACACGTAAATAGATTCTTACTACCTTTACTGTCGAATTCAATCACCGAGGTTTCGAGTGTAAAGCTGTGAAATGACGAAAATACTGGTAATATTTACAACTCCGGGTACTTCGGGTGGATTTTCACGGGACTGTGCTTTCAAATATTAAGAGTTCATGTTTACAGAGCTCAGAATTGGTGTCTAAAGCCTTGGAATGAGGAGAATATTGTTTATGTTTACAATTTAGGAGGATTGGCTTTGGCGTGTTTTTTGTGTGAATCAGTTAAAATGGTGGCGGTTCCAGTAAATACTTCTAAGCAAACTGTCTAATTGTGGTAAAACTGTTAAAATACACAATGAGAGTTCCCAGAAATGATTAAGAACGTGTAATAAACACCTCAAGTACACGTAAATAGATTCTTACTACATTTACTGTTGAATTCAATCACGGAGGTTTCCCTTGGAAAGCTGTGAAATGAGGAAAATACTGGGAATATTTACAACTCCGGGTACTTCGGGTGGCGTTTTCACGGGACTGTGCTTTCAATTATTAAGAGTTCATGTTTACAGAGCCCAGAATTGGTGTCTAAAGCCTTGGAATCACGAGAATAGTTTTTATGTTTACAATATAGGAGGATTGGCTTTGGCGTTTTTTTTGTGTGAATCAGTTAAAATGGTGGCGGTTCCAGTAAATACTTCTAAGCAAACTGTCTAATTGTGGTAAAACTGTTAAAATACACAATGAGAGTTCCCAGAAATGATTAAGAACGTGTAATAAACATCTCAAGTACACGTAAATAGATTCTTACTACATTTACTGTCGAATTCAATCACCGAGGTTTCCAGTGGAAAGCTGTGAAATGACGAAAATACTGGTAATGTTTACAAGTACGGGTACTTCTGGTGGCGTTTTCACGGGACTGTGCTTTCAAATATTAAGAGTTCATGTTTACAGAGCTCAGAATTGGTGTCTAAAGCCTTGGAATGAGGAGAATATTGTTTATGTTTACAATTTAGGAGGATTGGCTTTGGCGTGTTTTTTGTGTGAATCAGTTAAAATGGTGGCGGTTCCAGTAAATACTTCTAAGCAAACTGTCTAATTGTGGTAAAACTGTTAAAATACACAATGAGAGTTCCCAGAAATGATTAAGAACGTGTAATAAACACCTCAAGTACACGTAAATAGATTCTTACTACATTTACTGTTGAATTCAATCACGGAGGTTCCCCTTGGAAAGCTGTGAAATGAGGAAAATACTGGGAATATTTACAACTCCGGGTACTTCGGGTGGCGTTTTCACGGGACTGTGCTTTCAATTATTAAGAGTTCATGTTTACAGAGCCCAGAATTGGTGTCTAAAGCCTTGGAATCACGAGAATAGTTTTTATGTTTACAATTTAGGAGGATTGGCTTTGGCGTTTTTTTTGTGTGAATCAGTTAAAATGGTGGCGGTTCCAGTAAATACTTCTAAGCAAATGTCTAATTGTGGTAAAACTGTTAAAATACACAATGAGAGTTCCCAGAAATGATTAAGAACGTGTAATAAACATCTCAAGTACACGTAAATAGATTCTTACTACATTTACTGTCGAATTCAATCACGGAGGTTTCCAGTGGAATGCTGTGAAATGACGAAAATACTGGTAATGTTTACAAGTCCGGGTACTTCGGGTGGCGTTTTCACGGGACTGTGCTTTCAATTATTAAGAGTTCATGTTTACAGAGCTCAGAATTGGTGTCTAAAGCCTTGGAATGACGAGAATAGTTTTTATGTTTACAATTTAGGAGCATTGGCTTCGTCGTTTCTTTGTGTGAATCAGTTAAAATGGTGGCGGTTCCAGTAAATACTTCTAAGCAAACTGTCTAATTGTGGTAAAACTGTTAAAATACACAATGATAGTTCCCAGAAATGATTAAGAATGTGTAATAAACATCTAAAGTACACGTAAATAGATTCTTACTACCTTTACTGTCGAATTCAATCACCGAGGTTTCGAGTGTAAAGCTGTGAAATGACGAAAATACTGGTAATATTTACAACTCCGGGTACTTCGGGTGGATTTTCACGGGACTGTGCTTTCAAATATTAAGAGTTCGTGTTTACAGAGCTCAGAATTGGTGTCTAAAGCCTTGGAATGAGGAGAATATTGTTTATGTTTACAATTTAGGAGGATTGGCTTTGGCGTGTTTTTTGTGTGAATCAGTTAAAATGGTGGCGGTTCCAGTAAATACTTCTAAGCAAACTGTCTAATTGTGGTAAAACTGTTAAAATACACAATGAGAGTTCCCAGAAATGATTAAGAACGTGTAATAAACACCTCAAGTACACGTAAATAGATTCTTACTACATTTACTGTTGAATTCAATCACGGAGGTTTCCCTTGGAAAGCTGTGAAATGAGGAAAATACTGGGAATATTTACAACTCCGGGTACTTCGGGTGGCGTTTTCACGGGACTGTGCTTTCAATTATTAAGAGTTCATGTTTACAGAGCCCAGAATTGGTGTCTAAAGCCTTGGAATCACGAGAATAGTTTTTATGTTTACAATATAGGAGGATTGGCTTTGGCGTTTTTTTTGTGTGAATCAGTTAAAATGGTGGCGGTTCCAGTAAATACTTCTAAGCAAACTGTCTAATTGTGGTAAAACTGTTAAAATACACAATGAGAGTTCCCAGAAATGATTAAGAACGTGTAATAAACATCTCAAGTACACGTAAATAGATTCTTACTACATTTACTGTCGAATTCAATCACCGAGGTTTCCAGTGGAAAGCTGTGAAATGACGAAAATACTGGTAATGTTTACAAGTACGGGTACTTCTGGTGGCGTTTTCACGGGACTGTGCTTTCAAATATTAAGAGTTCATGTTTACAGAGCTCAGAATTGGTGTCTAAAGCCTTGGAATGAGGAGAATATTGTTTATGTTTACAATTTAGGAGGATTGGCTTTGGCGTGTTTTTTGTGTGAATCAGTTAAAATGGTGGCGGTTCCAGTAAATACTTCTAAGCAAACTGTCTAATTGTGGTAAAACTGTTAAAATACACAATGAGAGTTCCCAGAAATGATTAAGAACGTGTAATAAACACCTCAAGTACACGTAAATAGATTCTTACTACATTTACTGTTGAATTCAATCACGGAGGTTCCCCTTGGAAAGCTGTGAAATGAGGAAAATACTGGGAATATTTACAACTCCGGGTACTTCGGGTGGCGTTTTCACGGGACTGTGCTTTCAATTATTAAGAGTTCATGTTTACAGAGCCCAGAATTGGTGTCTAAAGCCTTGGAATCACGAGAATAGTTTTTATGTTTACAATTTAGGAGGATTGGCTTTGGCGTTTTTTTTGTGTGAATAAGTTAAAATGGTGGCGGTTCCAGTAAATACTTCTAAGCAAATGTCTAATTGTGGTAAAACTGTTAAAATACACAATGAGAGTTCCCAGAAATGATTAAGAACGTGTAATAAACATCTCAAGTACACGTAAATAGATTCTTACTACATTTACTGTCGAATTCAATCACGGAGGTTTCCAGTGGAATGCTGTGAAATGACGAAAATACTGGTAATGTTTACAAGTCCGGGTACTTCGGGTGGCGTTTTCACGGGACTGTGCTTTCAATTATTAAGAGTTCATGTTTACAGAGCTCAGAATTGGTGTCTAAAGCCTTGGAATGACGAGAATAGTTTTTATGTTTACAATTTAGGAGGATTGGCTTCGTCGTTTCTTTGTGTGAATCAGTTAAAATGGTGGCGGTTCCAGTAAATACTTCTAAACAAACTGTCTTATTGTGGTAAAACTGTTAAAATACACAATGAGAGTTCCCAGAAATGATTAAGAATGTGTAATAAACATCTAAAGTACACGTAAATAGATTCTTACTACATTTACTGTCGAATTCAATCACGGAGGTTTCGAGTGTAAAGCTGTGAAATGACGAAAATACTGGTAATATTTACAACTCCGGGTACTTCGGGTGGATTTTCACGGGACTGTGCTTTCAATTATTAAGAGTTCATGTTTACAGAGCTCAGAATTGGTGTCTAAAGCCTTGGAATGACGAGAATAGTTTTTATGTTTACAATTTAGGAGGATTGGCTTTGGCGTGTTTTTTTGTGTGAATCAGTTAAAATGGTGGCGGTTCCAGTAAATACTTCTAAGCAAACGGTCTAATTGTGGTAAAACTGTTAAAATACACAATGATAGTTCCCAGAAATGATTAAGAACGTGTAATAAACATCTAAAGTACACGTAAATAGATTCTTACTACATTTACTGTCGAATTCAATCACGGAGGTTTCGAGTGTAAAGCTGTGAAATGACGAAAATACTGGTAATATTTACAACTCAGGGTACTTCGGGTGGATTTTCACGGGACTGTGCTTTCAAATATTAAGAGTTCATGTTTACAGAGCTCAGAATTGGTGTCTAAAGCCTTGGAATGACGAGAATAGTTTTTATGTTTACAATTTATGAGGATTGGCTTCGTCGTTTCTTTGTGTGAATCAGTTAAAATGGTGGCGGTTCCAGTAAATACTTCTAAGCAAACTGTCTAATTGTGGTAAAACTGTTAAAATACACAATGATAGTTCCCAGAAATGATTAAGAACGTGTAATAAACATCTCAAGTACACGTAAATAGATTCTTACTACCTTTACTGTCGAATTCAATCACCGAGGTTTCCAGTGGAAAGCTGTGAAATGACGAAAATACTGGTAATGTTTACAAGTACGGGTACTTCTGGTGGCGTTTTCACGGGACTGTGCTTTCAAATATTAAGAGTTCATGTTTACAGAGCTCAGAATTGGTGTCTAAAGCCTTGGAATGAGGAGAATATTGTTTATGTTTACAATTTAGGAGGATTGGCTTTGGCGTTTCTTTGTGTGAATCAGTTAAAATGGTGGCGGTTCCAGTAAATACTTCTAAACAAACTGTCTTATTGTGGTAAAACTGTTAAAATACACAATGAGAGTTCCCAGAAATGATTAAGAATGTGTAATAAACATCTAAAGTACACGTAAATAGATTCTTACTACATTTACTGTCGAATTCAATCACGGAGGTTTCGAGTGTAAAGCTGTGAAATGACGAAAATACTGGTAATGTTTACAACTCCGGGTACTTCGGGTGGATTTTCACGGGACTGTGCTTTCAAA
This sequence comes from Myotis daubentonii, assembly GCF_963259705.1. Classification (NCBI taxonomy): domain Eukaryota; kingdom Metazoa; phylum Chordata; class Mammalia; order Chiroptera; family Vespertilionidae; genus Myotis; species Myotis daubentonii. The sequence goes on along the minus strand of NW_026775484.1, from coordinate 565,467 downwards.
TATTAAGAGTTCGTGTTTACAGAGCTCAGAATTGGTGTCTAAAGCCTTGGAATGAGGAGAATATTGTTTATGTTTACAATTTAGGAGGATTGGCTTTGGCGTGTTTTTTGTGTGAATCAGTTAAAATGGTGGCGGTTCCAGTAAATACTTCTAAGCAAACTGTCTAATTGTGGTAAAACTGTTAAAATACACAATGAGAGTTCCCAGAAATGATTAAGAACGTGTAATAAACACCTCAAGTACACGTAAATAGATTCTTACTACATTTACTGTTGAATTCAATCACGGAGGTTTCCCTTGGAAAGCTGTGAAATGAGGAAAATACTGGGAATATTTACAACTCCGGGTACTTCGGGTGGCGTTTTCACGGGACTGTGCTTTCAATTATTAAGAGTTCATGTTTACAGAGCCCAGAATTGGTGTCTAAAGCCTTGGAATCACGAGAATAGTTTTTATGTTTACAATATAGGAGGATTGGCTTTGGCGTTTTTTTTGTGTGAATCAGTTAAAATGGTGGCGGTTCCAGTAAATACTTCTAAGCAAACTGTCTAATTGTGGTAAAACTGTTAAAATACACAATGAGAGTTCCCAGAAATGATTAAGAACGTGTAATAAACATCTCAAGTACACGTAAATAGATTCTTACTACATTTACTGTCGAATTCAATCACCGAGGTTTCCAGTGGAAAGCTGTGAAATGACGAAAATACTGGTAATGTTTACAAGTACGGGTACTTCTGGTGGCGTTTTCACGGGACTGTGCTTTCAAATATTAAGAGTTCATGTTTACAGAGCTCAGAATTGGTGTCTAAAGCCTTGGAATGAGGAGAATATTGTTTATGTTTACAATTTAGGAGGATTGGCTTTGGCGTGTTTTTTGTGTGAATCAGTTAAAATGGTGGCGGTTCCAGTAAATACTTCTAAGCAAACTGTCTAATTGTGGTAAAACTGTTAAAATACACAATGAGAGTTCCCAGAAATGATTAAGAACGTGTAATAAACACCTCAAGTACACGTAAATAGATTCTTACTACATTTACTGTTGAATTCAATCACGGAGGTTCCCCTTGGAAAGCTGTGAAATGAGGAAAATACTGGGAATATTTACAACTCCGGGTACTTCGGGTGGCGTTTTCACGGGACTGTGCTTTCAATTATTAAGAGTTCATGTTTACAGAGCCCAGAATTGGTGTCTAAAGCCTTGGAATCACGAGAATAGTTTTTATGTTTACAATTTAGGAGGATTGGCTTTGGCGTTTTTTTTGTGTGAATAAGTTAAAATGGTGGCGGTTCCAGTAAATACTTCTAAGCAAATGTCTAATTGTGGTAAAACTGTTAAAATACACAATGAGAGTTCCCAGAAATGATTAAGAACGTGTAATAAACATCTCAAGTACACGTAAATAGATTCTTACTACATTTACTGTCGAATTCAATCACGGAGGTTTCCAGTGGAATGCTGTGAAATGACGAAAATACTGGTAATGTTTACAAGTCCGGGTACTTCGGGTGGCGTTTTCACGGGACTGTGCTTTCAATTATTAAGAGTTCATGTTTACAGAGCTCAGAATTGGTGTCTAAAGCCTTGGAATGACGAGAATAGTTTTTATGTTTACAATTTAGGAGGATTGGCTTCGTCGTTTCTTTGTGTGAATCAGTTAAAATGGTGGCGGTTCCAGTAAATACTTCTAAACAAACTGTCTTATTGTGGTAAAACTGTTAAAATACACAATGAGAGTTCCCAGAAATGATTAAGAATGTGTAATAAACATCTAAAGTACACGTAAATAGATTCTTACTACATTTACTGTCGAATTCAATCACGGAGGTTTCGAGTGTAAAGCTGTGAAATGACGAAAATACTGGTAATATTTACAACTCCGGGTACTTCGGGTGGATTTTCACGGGACTGTGCTTTCAATTATTAAGAGTTCATGTTTACAGAGCTCAGAATTGGTGTCTAAAGCCTTGGAATGACGAGAATAGTTTTTATGTTTACAATTTAGGAGGATTGGCTTTGGCGTGTTTTTTTGTGTGAATCAGTTAAAATGGTGGCGGTTCCAGTAAATACTTCTAAGCAAACGGTCTAATTGTGGTAAAACTGTTAAAATACACAATGATAGTTCCCAGAAATGATTAAGAACGTGTAATAAACATCTAAAGTACACGTAAATAGATTCTTACTACATTTACTGTCGAATTCAATCACGGAGGTTTCGAGTGTAAAGCTGTGAAATGACGAAAATACTGGTAATATTTACAACTCAGGGTACTTCGGGTGGATTTTCACGGGACTGTGCTTTCAAATATTAAGAGTTCATGTTTACAGAGCTCAGAATTGGTGTCTAAAGCCTTGGAATGACGAGAATAGTTTTTATGTTTACAATTTATGAGGATTGGCTTCGTCGTTTCTTTGTGTGAATCAGTTAAAATGGTGGCGGTTCCAGTAAATACTTCTAAGCAAACTGTCTAATTGTGGTAAAACTGTTAAAATACACAATGATAGTTCCCAGAAATGATTAAGAACGTGTAATAAACATCTCAAGTACACGTAAATAGATTCTTACTACCTTTACTGTCGAATTCAATCACCGAGGTTTCCAGTGGAAAGCTGTGAAATGACGAAAATACTGGTAATGTTTACAAGTACGGGTACTTCTGGTGGCGTTTTCACGGGACTGTGCTTTCAAATATTAAGAGTTCATGTTTACAGAGCTCAGAATTGGTGTCTAAAGCCTTGGAATGAGGAGAATATTGTTTATGTTTACAATTTAGGAGGATTGGCTTTGGCGTTTCTTTGTGTGAATCAGTTAAAATGGTGGCGGTTCCAGTAAATACTTCTAAACAAACTGTCTTATTGTGGTAAAACTGTTAAAATACACAATGAGAGTTCCCAGAAATGATTAAGAATGTGTAATAAACATCTAAAGTACACGTAAATAGATTCTTACTACATTTACTGTCGAATTCAATCACGGAGGTTTCGAGTGTAAAGCTGTGAAATGACGAAAATACTGGTAATGTTTACAACTCCGGGTACTTCGGGTGGATTTTCACGGGACTGTGCTTTCAAATATTAAGAGTTCGTGTTTACAGAGCTCAGAATTGGTGTCTAAAGCCTTGGAATGAGGAGAATATTGTTTATGTTTACAATTTAGGAGGATTGGCTTTGGCGTGTTTTTTGTGTGAATCAGTTAAAATGGTGGCGGTTCCAGTAAATACTTCTAAGCAAACTGTCTAATTGTGGTAAAACTGTTAAAATACACAATGAGAGTTCCCAGAAATGATTAAGAACGTGTAATAAACACCTCAAGTACACGTAAATAGATTCTTACTACATTTACTGTTGAATTCAATCACGGAGGTTTCCCTTGGAAAGCTGTGAAATGAGGAAAATACTGGGAATATTTACAACTCCGGGTACTTCGGGTGGCGTTTTCACGGGACTGTGCTTTCAATTATTAAGAGTTCATGTTTACAGAGCCCAGAATTGGTGTCTAAAGCCTTGGAATCACGAGAATAGTTTTTATGTTTACAATATAGGAGGATTGGCTTTGGCGTTTTTTTTGTGTGAATCAGTTAAAATGGTGGCGGTTCCAGTAAATACTTCTAAGCAAACTGTCTAATTGTGGTAAAACTGTTAAAATACACAATGAGAGTTCCCAGAAATGATTAAGAACGTGTAATAAACATCTCAAGTACACGTAAATAGATTCTTACTACATTTACTGTCGAATTCAATCACCGAGGTTTCCAGTGGAAAGCTGTGAAATGACGAAAATACTGGTAATGTTTACAAGTACGGGTACTTCTGGTGGCGTTTTCACGGGACTGTGCTTTCAAATATTAAGAGTTCATGTTTACAGAGCTCAGAATTGGTGTCTAAAGCCTTGGAATGAGGAGAATATTGTTTATGTTTACAATTTAGGAGGATTGGCTTTGGCGTGTTTTTTGTGTGAATCAGTTAAAATGGTGGCGGTTCCAGTAAATACTTCTAAGCAAACTGTCTAATTGTGGTAAAACTGTTAAAATACACAATGAGAGTTCCCAGAAATGATTAAGAACGTGTAATAAACACCTCAAGTACACGTAAATAGATTCTTACTACATTTACTGTTGAATTCAATCACGGAGGTTCCCCTTGGAAAGCTGTGAAATGAGGAAAATACTGGGAATATTTACAACTCCGGGTACTTCGGGTGGCGTTTTCACGGGACTGTGCTTTCAATTATTAAGAGTTCATGTTTACAGAGCCCAGAATTGGTGTCTAAAGCCTTGGAATCACGAGAATAGTTTTTATGTTTACAATTTAGGAGGATTGGCTTTGGCGTTTTTTTTGTGTGAATAAGTTAAAATGGTGGCGGTTCCAGTAAATACTTCTAAGCAAATGTCTAATTGTGGTAAAACTGTTAAAATACACAATGAGAGTTCCCAGAAATGATTAAGAACGTGTAATAAACATCTCAAGTACACGTAAATAGATTCTTACTACATTTACTGTCGAATTCAATCACGGAGGTTTCCAGTGGAATGCTGTGAAATGACGAAAATACTGGTAATGTTTACAAGTCCGGGTACTTCGGGTGGCGTTTTCACGGGACTGTGCTTTCAATTATTAAGAGTTCATGTTTACAGAGCTCAGAATTGGTGTCTAAAGCCTTGGAATGACGAGAATAGTTTTTATGTTTACAATTTAGGAGGATTGGCTTCGTCGTTTCTTTGTGTGAATCAGTTAAAATGGTGGCGGTTCCAGTAAATACTTCTAAACAAACTGTCTTATTGTGGTAAAACTGTTAAAATACACAATGAGAGTTCCCAGAAATGATTAAGAATGTGTAATAAACATCTAAAGTACACGTAAATAGATTCTTACTACATTTACTGTCGAATTCAATCACGGAGGTTTCGAGTGTAAAGCTGTGAAATGACGAAAATACTGGTAATATTTACAACTCCGGGTACTTCGGGTGGATTTTCACGGGACTGTGCTTTCAATTATTAAGAGTTCATGTTTACAGAGCTCAGAATTGGTGTCTAAAGCCTTGGAATGACGAGAATAGTTTTTATGTTTACAATTTAGGAGGATTGGCTTTGGCGTGTTTTTTTGTGTGAATCAGTTAAAATGGTGGCGGTTCCAGTAAATACTTCTAAGCAAACGGTCTAATTGTGGTAAAACTGTTAAAATACACAATGATAGTTCCCAGAAATGATTAAGAACGTGTAATAAACATCTAAAGTACACGTAAATAGATTCTTACTACATTTACTGTCGAATTCAATCACGGAGGTTTCGAGTGTAAAGCTGTGAAATGACGAAAATACTGGTAATATTTAAAACTCAGGGTACTTCGGGTGGATTTTCACGGGACTGTGCTTTCAAATATTAAGAGTTCATGTTTACAGAGCTCAGAATTGGTGTCTAAAGCCTTGGAATGACGAGAATAGTTTTTATGTTTACAATTTATGAGGATTGGCTTCGTCGTTTCTTTGTGTGAATCAGTTAAAATGGTGGCGGTTCCAGTAAATACTTCTAAGCAAACTGTCTAATTGTGGTAAAACTGTTAAAATACACAATGATAGTTCCCAGAAATGATTAAGAACGTGTAATAAACATCTCAAGTACACGTAAATAGATTCTTACTACCTTTACTGTCGAATTCAATCACCGAGGTTTCCAGTGGAAAGCTGTGAAATGACGAAAATACTGGTAATGTTTACAAGTCCGGGTACTTCGGGTGGCGTTTTCACGGGACTGTGCTTTCAAATATTAAGAGTTCATGTTTACAGAGCTCAGAATTGGTGTCTAAAGCCTTGGAATGAGGAGAATATTGTTTATGTTTACAATTTAGGAGGATTGGCTTTGGCGTTTCTTTGTGTGAATCAGTTAAAATGGTGGCGGTTCCAGTAAATACTTCTAAACAAACTGTCTTATTGTGGTAAAACTGTTAAAATACACAATGAGAGTTCCCAGAAATGATTAAGAATGTGTAATAAACATCTAAAGTACACGTAAATAGATTCTTACTACATTTACTGTCGAATTCAATCACGGAGGTTTCGAGTGTAAAGCTGTGAAATGACGAAAATACTGGTAATGTTTACAACTCCGGGTACTTCGGGTGGATTTTCACGGGACTGTGCTTTCAAATATTAAGAGTTCGTGTTTACAGAGCTCAGAATTGGTGTCTAAAGCCTTGGAATGAGGAGAATATTGTTTATGTTTACAATTTAGGAGGATTGGCTTTGGCGTGTTTTTTGTGTGAATCAGTTAAAATGGTGGCGGTTCCAGTAAATACTTCTAAGCAAACTGTCTAATTGTGGTAAAACTGTTAAAATACACAATGAGAGTTCCCAGAAATGATTAAGAACGTGTAATAAACACCTCAAGTACACGTAAATAGATTCTTACTACATTTACTGTTGAATTCAATCACGGAGGTTTCCCTTGGAAAGCTGTGAAATGAGGAAAATACTGGGAATATTTACAACTCCGGGTACTTCGGGTGGCGTTTTCACGGGACTGTGCTTTCAATTATTAAGAGTTCATGTTTACAGAGCCCAGAATTGGTGTCTAAAGCCTTGGAATCACGAGAATAGTTTTTATGTTTACAATTTAGGAGGATTGGCTTTGGCGTTTTTTTTGTGTGAATCAGTTAAAATGGTGGCGGTTCCAGTAAATACTTCTAAGCAAACTGTCTAATTGTGGTAAAACTGTTAAAATACACAATGAGAGTTCCCAGAAATGATTAAGAACGTGTAATAAACATCTCAAGTACACGTAAATAGATTCTTACTACATTTACTGTCGAATTCAATCACCGAGGTTTCCAGTGGAAAGCTGTGAAATGACGAAAATACTGGTAATGTTTACAAGTACGGGTACTTCTGGTGGCGTTTTCACGGGACTGTGCTTTCAAATATTAAGAGTTCATGTTTACAGAGCTCAGAATTGGTGTCTAAAGCCTTGGAATGAGGAGAATATTGTTTATGTTTACAATTTAGGAGGATTGGCTTTGGCGTGTTTTTTGTGTGAATCAGTTAAAATGGTGCCGGTTCCAGTAAATACTTCTAAGCAAACTGTCTAATTGTGGTAAAACTGTTAAAATACACAATGAGAGTTCCCAGAAATGATTAAGAACGTGTAATAAACACCTCAAGTACACGTAAATAGATTCTTACTACATTTACTGTTGAATTCAATCACGGAGGTTCCCCTTGGAAAGCTGTGAAATGAGGAAAATACTGGGAATATTTACAACTCCGGGTACTTCGGGTGGCGTTTTCACGGGACTGTGCTTTCAATTATTAAGAGTTCATGTTTACAGAGCCCAGAATTGGTGTCTAAAGCCTTGGAATCACGAGAATAGTTTTTATGTTTACAATTTAGGAGGATTGGCTTTGGCGTTTTTTTTGTGTGAATAAGTTAAAATGGTGGCGGTTCCAGTAAATACTTCTAAGCAAATGTCTAATTGTGGTAAAACTGTTAAAATACACAATGAGAGTTCCCAGAAATGATTAAGAACGTGTAATAAACATCTCAAGTACACGTAAATAGATTCTTACTACATTTACTGTCGAATTCAATCACGGAGGTTTCCAGTGGAATGCTGTGAAATGACGAAAATACTGGTAATGTTTACAAGTCCGGGTACTTCGGGTGGCGTTTTCACGGGACTGTGCTTTCAATTATTAAGAGTTCATGTTTACAGAGCTCAGAATTGGTGTCTAAAGCCTTGGAATGACGAGAATAGTTTTTATGTTTACAATTTAGGAGGATTGGCTTCGTCGTTTCTTTGTGTGAATCAGTTAAAATGGTGGCGGTTCCAGTAAATACTTCTAAACAAACTGTCTTATTGTGGTAAAACTGTTAAAATACACAATGAGAGTTCCCAGAAATGATTAAGAATGTGTAATAAACATCTAAAGTACACGTAAATAGATTCTTACTACATTTACTGTCGAATTCAATCACGGAGGTTTCGAGTGTAAAGCTGTGAAATGACGAAAATACTGGTAATATTTACAACTCCGGGTACTTCGGGTGGATTTTCACGGGACTGTGCTTTCAATTATTAAGAGTTCATGTTTACAGAGCTCAGAATTGGTGTCTAAAGCCTTGGAATGACGAGAATAGTTTTTATGTTTACAATTTAGGAGGATTGGCTTTGGCGTGTTTTTTTGTGTGAATCAGTTAAAATGGTGGCGGTTCCAGTAAATACTTCTAAGCAAACGGTCTAATTGTGGTAAAACTGTTAAAATACACAATGATAGTTCCCAGAAATGATTAAGAACGTGTAATAAACATCTAAAGTACACGTAAATAGATTCTTACTACATTTACTGTCGAATTCAATCACGGAGGTTTCGAGTGTAAAGCTGTGAAATGACGAAAATACTGGTAATATTTACAACTCAGGGTACTTCGGGTGGATTTTCACGGGACTGTGCTTTCAAATATTAAGAGTTCATGTTTACAGAGCTCAGAATTGGTGTCTAAAGCCTTGGAATGACGAGAATAGTTTTTATGTTTACAATTTATGAGGATTGGCTTCGTCGTTTCTTTGTGTGAATCAGTTAAAATGGTGGCGGTTCCAGTAAATACTTCTAAGCAAACTGTCTAATTGTGGTAAAACTGTTAAAATACACAATGATAGTTCCCAGAAATGATTAAGAACGTGTAATAAACATCTCAAGTACACGTAAATAGATTCTTACTACCTTTACTGTCGAATTCAATCACCGAGGTTTCCAGTGGAAAGCTGTGAAATGACGAAAATACTGGTAATGTTTACAAGTACGGGTACTTCTGGTGGCGTTTTCACGGGACTGTGCTTTCAAATATTAAGAGTTCATGTTTACAGAGCTCAGAATTGGTGTCTAAAGCCTTGGAATGAGGAGAATATTGTTTATGTTTACAATTTAGGAGGATTGGCTTTGGCGTTTCTTTGTGTGAATCAGTTAAAATGGTGGCGGTTCCAGTAAATACTTCTAAACAAACTGTCTTATTGTGGTAAAACTGTTAAAATACACAATGAGAGTTCCCAGAAATGATTAAGAATGTGTAATAAACATCTAAAGTACACGTAAATAGATTCTTACTACATTTACTGTCGAATTCAATCACGGAGGTTTCGAGTGTAAAGCTTTGAAATGACGAAAATACTGGTAATGTTTACAACTCCGGGTACTTCGGGTGGATTTTCACGGGACTGTGCTTTCAAATATTAAGAGTTCGTGTTTACAGAGCTCAGAATTGGTGTCTAAAGCCTTGGAATGAGGAGAATATTGTTTATGTTTACAATTTAGGAGGATTGGCTTTGGCGTGTTTTTTGTGTGAATCAGTTAAAATGGTGGCGGTTCCAGTAAATACTTCTAAGCAAACTGTCTAATTGTGGTAAAACTGTTAAAATACACAATGAGAGTTCCCAGAAATGATTAAGAACGTGTAATAAACACCTCAAGTACACGTAAATAGATTCTTACTACATTTACTGTTGAATTCAATCACGGAGGTTTCCCTTGGAAAGCTGTGAAATGAGGAAAATACTGGGAATATTTACAACTCCGGGTACTTCGGGTGGCGTTTTCACGGGACTGTGCTTTCAATTATTAAGAGTTCATGTTTACAGAGCCCAGAATTGGTGTCTAAAGCCTTGGAATCACGAGAATAGTTTTTATGTTTACAATTTAGGAGGATTGGCTTTGGCGTTTTTTTTGTGTGAATCAGTTAAAATGGTGGCGGTTCCAGTAAATACTTCAAAGCAAACTGTCTAATTGTGGTAAAACTGTTAAAATACACAATGAGAGTTCCCAGAAATGATTAAGAACGTGTAATAAACATCTCAAGTACACGTAAATAGATTCTTACTACATTTACTGTCGAATTCAATCACGGAGGTTTCCAGTGGAAAGCTGTGAAATGATGAAATTCTGGTAATGTTTACAAGTCCGGGTACTTCGGGTGGCGTTTTCACGGGACTGTGCTTTCAATTATTAAGAGTTCATGTTTACAGAGCTCAGAATTGGTGTCTAAAGCCTTGGAATGACGAGAATAGTTTTTATGTTTACAATTTAGGAGGATTGGCTTCGTCGTTTCTTTGTGTGAATCAGTTAAAATGGTGGCGGTTCCAGTAAATACTTCTAAACAAACTGTCTTATTGTGGTAAAACTGTTAAAATACACAATGAGAGTTCCCAGAAATGATTAAGAATGTGTAATAAACATCTAAAGTACACGTAAATAGATTCTTACTACATTTACTGTCGAATTCAATCACGGAGGTTTCGAGTGTAAAGCTGTGAAATGACGAAAATACTGGTAATATTTACAACTCCGGGTACTTCGGGTGGATTTTCACGGGACTGTGCTTTCAATTCTTAAGAGTTCATGTTTACAGAGCTCAGAATTGGTGTCTAAAGCCTTGGAATGACGAGAATAGTTTTTATGTTTACAATTTAGGAGGATTGGCTTCGTCGTTTCTTTGTGTGAATCAGTTAAAATGGTGGCGGTTCCAGTAAATACTTCTAAGCAAACTGTCTAATTGTGGTAAAACTGTTAAAATACACAATGATAGTTCCCAGAAATGATTAAGAACGTGTAATAAACATCTCAAGTACACGTAAATAGATTCTTACTACCTTTACTGTCGAATTCAATCACCGAGGTTTCCAGTGGAAAGCTGTGAAATGACGAAAATACTGGTAATGTTTACAAGTACGGGTACTTCTGGTGGCGTTTTCACGGGGCTGTGCTTTCAAATATTAAGAGTTCATGTTTACAGAGCTCAGAATTGGTGTCTAAAGCCTTGGAATGAGGAGAATATTGTTTATGTTTACAATTTAGGAGGATTGGCTTTGGCGTTTCTTTGTGTGAATCAGTTAAAATGGTGGCGGTTCCAGTAAATACTTCTAAACAAACTGTCTTATTGTGGTAAAACTGTTAAAATACACAATGAGAGTTCCCAGAAATGATTAAGAATGTGTAATAAACATCTAAAGTACACGTAAATAGATTCTTACTACATTTACTGTCGAATTCAATCACGGAGGTTTCGAGTGTAAAGCTGTGAAATGACGAAAATACTGGTAATGTTTACAACTCCGGGTACTTCGGGTGGATTTTCACGGGACTGTGCTTTCAAATATTAAGAGTTCATGTTTACAGAGCTCAGAATTGGTGTCTAAAGCCTTGGAATGAGGAGAATATTGTTTATGTTTACAATTTAGGAGGATTGGCTTTGGCGTGTTTTTTGTGTGAATCAGTTAAAATGGTGGCGGTTCCAGTAAATACTTCTAAGCAAACTGTCTAATTGTGGTAAAACTGTTAAAATACACAATGAGAGTTCCCAGAAATGATTAAGAACGTGTAATAAACACCTCAAGTACACGTAAATAGATTCTTACTACATTTACTGTTGAATTCAATCACGGAGGTTTCCCTTGGAAAGCTGTGAAATGAGGAAAATACTGGGAATATTTACAACTCCGGGTACTTCGGGTGGCGTTTTCACGGGACTGTGCTTTCAATTATTAAGAGTTCATGTTTACAGAGCTCAGAATTGGTGTCTAAAGCCTTGGAATGACGAGAATAGTTTTTATGTTTACAATTTAGGAGGATTGGCTTCGTCGTTTCTTTGTGTGAATCAGTTAAAATGGTGGCAGTTCCAGTAAATACTTCTAAGCAAACTGTCTAATTGTGGTAAAACTGTTAAAATACACAATGATAGTTCCCAGAAATGATTAAGAACGTGTAATAAACATCTCAAGTACACGTAAATAGATTCTTACTACCTTTACTGTCGAATTCAATCACCGAGGTTTCCAGTGGAAAGCTGTGAAATGACGAAAATACTGGTAATGTTTACAAGTACGGGTACTTCTGGTGGCGTTTTCACGGGACTGTGCTTTCAATTATTAAGAGTTCATGTTTACAGAGCCCAGAATTGGTGTCTAAAGTCTTGGAATCACGAGAATAGTTTTTATGTTTACAATTTAGGAGGATTGGCTTTGGCGTTTTTTTTGTGTGAATCAGTTAAAATGGTGGCGGTTCCAGTAAATACTTCTAAGCAAACTGTCTAATTGTGGTAAAACTGTTAAAATACACAATGAGAGTTCCCAGAAATGATTAAGAACGTGTAATAAACATCTCAAGTACACGTAAATAGATTCTTACTACATTTACTGTCGAATTCAATCACGGAGGTTTCCAGTGGAAAGCTGTGAAATGATGAAATTCTGGTAATGTTTACAAGTCCGGGTACTTCGGGTGGCGTTTTCACGGGACTGTGCTTTCAATTATTAAGAGTTCATGTTTACAGAGCTCAGAATTGGTGTCTAAAGCCTTGGAATGACGAGAATAGTTTTTATGTTTACAATTTATGAGGATTGGCTTCGTCGTTTCTTTGTGTGAATCAGTTAAAATGGTGGCGGTTCCAGTAAATACTTCTAAGCAAACTGTCTAATTGTGGTAAAACTGTTAAAATACACAATGATAGTTCCCAGAAATGATTAAGAACGTGTAATAAACATCTCAAGTACACGTAAATAGATTCTTACTACCTTTACTGTCGAATTCAATCACCGAGGTTTCCAGTGGAAAGCTGTGAAATGACGAAAATACTGGTAATGTTTACAAGTACGGGTACTTCTGGTGGCGTTTTCACGGGGCTGTGCTTTCAAATATTAAGAGTTCATGTTTACAGAGCTCAGAATTGGTGTCTAAAGCCTTGGAATGAGGAGAATATTGTTTATGTTTACAATTTAGGAGGATTGGCTTTGGCGTTTCTTTGTGTGAATCAGTTAAAATGGTGGCGGTTCCAGTAAATACTTCTAAACAAACTGTCTTATTGTGGTAAAACTGTTAAAATACACAATGAGAGTTCCCAGAAATGATTAAGAATGTGTAATAAACATCTAAAGTACACGTAAATAGATTCTTACTACATTTACTGTCGAATTCAATCACGGAGGTTTCGAGTGTAAAGCTGTGAAATGACGAAAATACTGGTAATGTTTACAACTCCGGGTACTTCGGGTGGATTTTCACGGGACTGTGCTTTCAAATATTAAGAGTTCATGTTTACAGAGCTCAGAATTGGTGTCTAAAGCCTTGGAATGAGGAGAATATTGTTTATGTTTACAATTTAGGAGGATTGGCTTTGGCGTGTTTTTTGTGTGAATCAGTTAAAATGGTGGCGGTTCCAGTAAATACTTCTAAACAAACTGTCTAATTGTGGTAAAACTGTTAAAATACACAATGAGAGTTCCCAGAAATGATTAAGAACGTGTAATAAACACCTCAAGTACACGTAAATAGATTCTTACTACATTTACTGTTGAATTCAATCACGGAGGTTTCCCTTGGAAAGCTGTGAAATGAGGAAAATACTGGGAATATTTACAACTCCGGGTACTTCGGGTGGCGTTTTCACGGGACTGTGCTTTCAATTATTAAGAGTTCATGTTTACAGAGCCCAGAATTGGTGTCTAAAGCCTTGGAATCACGAGAATAGTTTTTATGTTTACAATTTAGGAGGATTGGCTTTGGCGTTTTTTTTGTGTGAATCAGTTAAAATGGTGGCGGTTCCAGTAAATACTTCTAAGCAAACTGTCTAATTGTGGTAAAACTGTTAAAATACACAATGAGAGTTCCCAGAAATGATTAAGAACGTGTAATAAACATCTCAAGTACACGTAAATAGATTCTTACTACATTTACTGTCGAATTCAATCACGGAGGTTTCCAGTGGAAAGCTGTGAAATGATGAAATTCTGGTAATGTTTACAAGTCCGGGTACTTCGGGTGGCGTTTTCACGGGACTGTGCTTTCAATTATTAAGAGTTCATGTTTACAGAGCTCAGAATTGGTGTCTAAAGCCTTGGAATGACGAGAATAGTTTTTATGTTTACAATTTAGGAGGATTGGCTTCGTCGTTTCTTTGTGTGAATCAGTTAAAATGGTGGCGGTTCCAGTAAATACTTCTAAGCAAACTGTCTAATTGTGGTAAAACTGTTAAAATACACAATGATAGTTCCCAGAAATGATTAAGAACGTGTAATAAACATCTCAAGTACACGTAAATAGATTCTTACTACCTTTACTGTCGAATTCAATCACCGAGGTTTCCAGTGGAAAGCTGTGAAATGACGAAAATACTGGTAATGTTTACAAGTACGGGTACTTCTGGTGGCGTTTTCACGGGGCTGTGCTTTCAAATATTAAGAGTTCATGTTTACAGAGCTCAGAATTGGTGTCTAAAGCCTTGGAATGAGGAGAATATTGTTTATGTTTACAATTTAGGAGGATTGGCTTTGGCGTTTCTTTGTGTGAATCAGTTAAAATGGTGGCGGTTCCAGTAAATACTTCTAAACAAACTGTCTTATTGTGGTAAAACTGTTAAAATACACAATGAGAGTTCCCAGAAATGATTAAGAATGTGTAATAAACATCTAAAGTACACGTAAATAGATTCTTACTACATTTACTGTCGAATTCAATCACGGAGGTTTCGAGTGTAAAGCTGTGAAATGACGAAAATACTGGTAATGTTTACAACTCCGGGTACTTCGGGTGGATTTTCACGGGACTGTGCTTTCAAATATTAAGAGTTCATGTTTACAGAGCTCAGAATTGGTGTCTAAAGCCTTGGAATGAGGAGAATATTGTTTATGTTTACAATTTAGGAGGATTGGCTTTGGCGTGTTTTTTGTGTGAATCAGTTAAAATGGTGGCGGTTCCAGTAAATACTTCTAAGCAAACTGTCTAATTGTGGTAAAACTGTTAAAATACACAATGAGAGTTCCCAGAAATGATTAAGAACGTGTAATAAACACCTCAAGTACACGTAAATAGATTCTTACTACATTTACTGTTGAATTCAATCACGGAGGTTTCCCTTGGAAAGCTGTGAAATGAGGAAAATACTGGGATTATTTACAACTCCGGGTACTTCGGGTGGCGTTTTCACGGGACTGTGCTTTCAATTATTAAGAGTTCATGTTTACAGAGCCCAGAATTGGTGTCTAAAGCCTTGGAATGACGAGAATAGTTTTTATGTTTACAATTTAGGAGGATTGGCTTCGTCGTTTCTTTGTGTGAATCAGTTAAAATGGTGGCGGTTCCAGTAAATACTTCTAAGCAAACTGTCTAATTGTGGTAAAACTGTTAAAATACACAATGATAGTTCCCAGAAATGATTAAGAACGTGTAATAAACATCTCAAGTACACGTAAATAGATTCTTACTACCTTTACTGTCGAATTCAATCACCGAGGTTTCCAGTGGAAAGCTGTGAAATGACAAAAATACTGGTAATGTTTACAAGTACGGGTACTTCTGGTGGCGTTTTCACGGGACTGTGCTTTCAATTATTAAGAGTTCATGTTTACAGAGCCCAGAATTGGTGTCTAAAGTCTTGGAATCACGAGAATAGTTTTTATGTTTACAATTTAGGAGGATTGGCTTTGGCGTTTTTTTTGTGTGAATCAGTTAAAATGGTGGCGGTTCCAGTAAATACTTCTAAGCAAACTGTCTAATTGTGGTAAAACTGTTAAAATACACAATGATAGTTCCCAGAAATGATTAAGAACGTGTAATAAACATCTCAAGTACACGTAAATAGATTCTTACTACCTTTACTGTCGAATTCAATCACCGAGGTTTCCAGTGGAAAGCTGTGAAATGACGAAAATACTGGTAATGTTTACAAGTACGGGTACTTCTGGTGGCGTTTTCACGGGGCTGTGCTTTCAAATATTAAGAGTTCATGTTTACAGAGCTCAGAATTGGTGTCTAAAGCCTTGGAATGAGGAGAATATTGTTTATGTTTACAATTTAGGAGGATTGGCTTCGTCGTTTCTTTGTGTGAATCAGTTAAAATGGTGGCGGTTCCAGTAAATACTTCTAAACAAACTGTCTTATTGTGGTAAAACTGTTAAAATACACAATGAGAGTTCCCAGAAATGATTAAGAGTGTGTAATAAACATCTAAAGTACACGTAAATAGATTCTTACTACATTTACTGTCGAATTCAATCACGGAGGTTTCGAGTGTAAAGCTGTGAAATGACGAAAATACTGGTAATGTTTACAACTCCGGGTACTTCGGGTGGATTTTCACGGGACTGTGCTTTCAAATATTAAGAGTTCATGTTTACAGAGCTCAGAATTGGTGTCTAAAGCCTTGGAATGAGGAGAATATTTGTTTATGTTTACAATTTAGGAGGATTGGCTTTGGCGTGTTTTTTGTGTGAATCAGTTAAAATGGTGGCGGTTCCAGTAAATACTTCTAAGCAAACTGTCTAATTGTGGTAAAACTGTTAAAATACACAATGAGAGTTCCCAGAAATGATTAAGAACGTGTAATAAACACCTCAAGTACACGTAAATAGATTCTTACTACATTTACTGTTGAATTCAATCACGGAGGTTTCCCTTGGAAAGCTGTGAAATGAGGAAAATACTGGGAATATTTACAACTCCGGGTACTTCGGGTGGCGTTTTCACGGGACTGTGCTTTCAATTATTAAGAGTTCATGTTTACAGAGCCCAGAATTGGTGTCTAAAGCCTTGGAATCACGAGAATAGTTTTTATGTTTACAATTTAGGAGGATTGGGTTTGGCGTTTTTTTTGTGTGAATCAGTTAAAATGGTGGCGGTTCCAGTAAATACTTCTAAGCAAACTGTCTAATTGTGGTAAAACTGTTAAAATACACAATGAGAGTTCCCAGAAATGATTAAGAACGTGTAATAAACATCTCAAGTACACGTAAATAGATTCTTACTACATTTACTGTCGAATTCAATCACGGAGGTTTCCAGTGGAAAGCTGTGAAATGATGAAATTCTGGTAATGTTTACAAGTCCGGGTACTTCGGGTGGCGTTTTCACGGGACTGTGCTTTCAATTATTAAGAGTTCATGTTTACAGAGCTCAGAATTGGTGTCTAAAGCCTTGGAATGACGAGAATAGTTTTTATGTTTACAATTTAGGAGGATTGGCTTCGTCGTTTCTTTGTGTGAATCAGTTAAAATGGTGGCGGTTCCAGTAAATACTTCTAAGCAAACTGTCTAATTGTGGTAAAACTGTTAAAATACACAATGAGAGTTCCCAGAAATGATTAAGAACGTGTAATAAACATCTCAAGTACACGTAAATAGATTCTTACTACCTTTACTGTCGACTTCAATCACCGAGGTTTCCAGTGGAAAGCTGTGAAATGACGAAAATACTGGTAATGTTTACAAGTACGGGTACTTCTGGTGGCGTTTTCACGGGACTGTGCTTTCAAATATTAAGAGTTCATGTTTACAGAGCTCAGAATTGGTGTCTAAAGCCTTGGAATGAGGAGAATATTGTTTATGTTTACAATTTAGGAGGATTGGCTTTGGCGTTTCTTTGTGTGAATCAGTTAAAATGGTGGCCGTTCCAGTAAATACTTCTAAACAAACTGTCTTATTGTGGTAAAACTGTTAAAATACACAATGAGAGTTCCCAGAAATGATTAAGAATGTGTAATAAACATCTAAAGTACACGTAAATAGATTCTTACTACATTTACTGTCGAATTCAATCACGGAGGTTTCGAGTGTAAAGCTGTGAAATGACGAAAATACTGGTAATGTTTACAACTCCGGGTACTTCGGGTGGATTTTCACGGGACTGTGCTTTCAAATATTAAGAGTTCATGTTTACAGAGCTCAGAATTGGTGTCTAAAGCCTTGGAATGAGGAGAATATTGTTTATGTTTACAATTTAGGAGGATTGGCTTTGGCGTGTTTTTTGTGTGAATCAGTTAAAATGGTGGCGGTTCCAGTAAATACTTCTAAGCAAACTGTCTAATTGTGGTAAAACTGTTAAAATACACAATGAGAGTTCCCAGAAATGATTAAGAACGTGTAATAAACATCTCAAGTACACGTAAATAGATTCTTACTACCTTTACTGTCGAATTCAATCACGGAGGTTTCCAGTGGAAAGCTGTGAAATGATGAAATTCTGGTAATGTTTACAAGTCCGGGTTCTTCGGGTGGTGTTTTCACGGGACTGTGCTTTCAATTATTAAGAGTTCATGTTTACAGAGCTCAGAATTGGTGTCTAAAGCCTTGGAATGAGGAGAATATTGTTTATGTTTACAATTTAGGAGGATTGGCTTTGGCGTTTCTTTGTGTGAATCAGTTAAAATGGTGGCGGTTCCAGTAAATACTTCTAAGCAAACTGTCTTATTGTGGTATAACTGTTTAAATACACAATGAGAGTTCCCAGAAATGATTAAGAATGTGTAATAAACATCTAAAGTACACGTAAATAGATTCTTACTACATTTACTGTCGAATTCAATCACGGAGGTTTCGAGTGTAAAGCTGTGAAATGACGAAAATACTGGTAATATTTACAACTCCGGGTACTTCGGGTGGATTTTCACGGGACTGTGCTTTCAATTATTAAGAGTTCATGTTTACAGAGCTCAGAATTGGTGTCTAAAGCCTTGGAATGACGAGAATAGTGTTTATGTTTACAATTTAGGAGGATTGGCTTTGGCGTTTCTTTGTGTGAATCAGTTAAAATGGTGGCGGTTCCAGTAAATACTTCTAAGCAAACTGTCTAATTGTGGTAAAACTGTTAAAATACACAATGAGAGTTCCCAGAAATGATTAAGAACGTGTAATAAACATCTCAAGTACACGTAAATAGATTCTTACTACATTTACTGTCGAATTCAATCACGGAGGTTGCGAGTGGAAAGCTGTGAAATGCCGTAATTCTGGTAATGTTTACAAGTCGGGGTACTTTGTGTGGCGTTTTCACGGGACTGTGCTTTCAATTATTAAGAGTTCATGTTTACAGAGCTCAGATTTGGTGTCTAAAGCCTTGGAATGACGAGAATAGTTTTTATGTTTACAATTTAGGAGGATTGGCTTTGGCGTTTCTTTGTGTGAAGCAGTTAAAATGGTGGCAGTTCCAGTAAATACTTCTAAGCAAACTGTCTAATTGTGGTTAAACTCTTAAAATACACAATGATAGTCCCCAGAAATGATTAAGAACGTGTAATGAACACCTCAAGTACACGTAAATAGATTCTTTCTACCTTTACTTTCGAATTCAATCACGGAGTTTTCCAGTGGAAAGCTGTGAAATGACGAAAATACTGGTAATGTTTACAAGTACGGGTACTTCTGGTGGCGTTTTCACGGGGCTGTGCTTTCAAATATTAAGAGTTCATGTTTACAGAGCTCAGAATTGGTGTCTAAAGCCTTGGAATGAGGAGAATATTGTTTATGTTTACAATTTAGGAGGATTGGCTTTGGCGTTTCTTTGTGTGAATCAGTTAAAATGGTGGCGGTTCCAGTAAATACTTCTAAACAAACTGTCTTATTGTGGTAAAACTGTTAAAATACACAATGAGAGTTCCCAGAAATGATTAAGAATGTGTAATAAACATCTAAAGTACACGTAAATAGATTCTTACTACATTTACTGTCGAATTCAATCACGGAGGTTTCGAGTGTAAAGCTGTGAAATGACGAAAATACTGGTAATGTTTACAACTCCGGGTACTTCGGGTGGATTTTCACGGGACTGTGCTTTCAAATATTAAGAGTTCATGTTTACAGAGCTCAGAATTGGTGTCTAAAGCCTTGGAATGAGGAGAATATTGTTTATGTTTACAATTTAGGAGGATTGGCTTCGTCGTTTCTTTGTGTGAATCAGTTAAAATGGTGGCGGTTCCAGTAAATACTTCTAAGCAAACTGTCTAATTGTGGTAAAACTGTTAAAATACACAATGAGAGTTCCCAGAAATGATTAAGAACGTGTAATAAACATCTCAAGTACACGTAAATAGATTCTTACTACCTTTACTGTCGAATTCAATCACCGAGATTTCCAGTGGAAAGCTGTGAAATGACGAAAATACTGGTAATGTTTACAAGTACGGGTACTTCTGGTGGCGTTTTCACGGGACTGTGCTTTCAAATATTAAGAGTTCATGTTTACAGAGCTCAGAATTGGTGTCTAAAGCCTTGGAATGAGGAGAATATTGTTTATGTTTACAATTTAGGAGGATTGGCTTTGGCGTTTCTTTGTGTGAATCAGTTAAAATGGTGGCCGTTCCAGTAAATACTTCTAAACAAACTGTCTTATTGTGGTAAAACTGTTAAAATACACAATGAGAGTTCCCAGAAATGATTAAGAATGTGTAATAAACATCTAAAGTACACGTAAATAGATTCTTACTACATTTACTGTCGAATTCAATCACCGAGGTTTCGAGTGTAAAGCTGTGAAATGACGAAAATACTGGTAATGTTTACAACTCCGGGTACTTCGGGTGGATTTTCACGGGACTGTGCTTTCAAATATTAAGAGTTCATGTTTACAGAGCTCAGAATTGGTGTCTAAAGCCTTGGAATGAGGAGAATATTGTTTATGTTTACAATTTAGGAGGATTGGCTTTGGCGTGTTTTTTGTGTGAATCAGTTAAAATGGTGGCGGTTCCAGTAAATACTTCTAAGCAAACTGTCTAATTGTGGTAAAACTGTTAAAATACACAATGAGAGTTCCCAGAAATGATTAAGAACGTGTAATAAACATCTCAAGTACACGTAAATAGATTCTTACTACCTTTACTGTCGAATTCAATCACGGAGGTTTCCAGTGGAAAGCTGTGAAATGATGAAATTCTGGTAATGTTTACAAGTCCGGGTACTTCGGGTGGTGTTTTCACGGGACTGTGCTTTCAATTATTAAGAGTTCATGTTTACAGAGCTCAGAATTGGTGTCTAAAGCCTTGGAATGAGGAGAATATTGTTTATGTTTACAATTTAGGAGGATTGGCTTTGGCGTTTCTTTGTGTGAATCAGTTAAAATGGTGGCGGTTCCAGTAAATACTTCTAAGCAAACTGTCTTATTGTGGTATAACTGTTTAAATACACAATGAGAGTTCCCAGAAATGATTAAGAATGTGTAATAAACATCTAAAGTACACGTAAATAGATTCTTACTACATTTACTGTCGAATTCAATCACGGAGGTTTCGAGTGTAAAGCTGTGAAATGACGAAAATACTGGTAATATTTACAACTCCGGGTACTTCGGGTGGATTTTCACGGGACTGTGCTTTCAATTATTAAGAGTTCATGTTTACAGAGCTCAGAATTGGTGTCTAAAGCCTTGGAATGACGAGAATAGTGTTTATGTTTACAATTTAGGAGGATTGGCTTTGGCGTGTTTTTTTGTGTGAATCAGTTAAAATGGTGGCGGTTCCAGTAAATACTTCTAAGCAAACTGTCTAATTGTGGTAAAACTGTTAAAATACACAATGAGAGTTCCCAGAAATGATTAAGAACGTGTAATAAACATCTCAAGTACACGTAAATAGATTCTTACTACATTTACTGTCGAATTCAATCACGGAGGTTTCGAGTGGAAAGCTGTGAAATGCCGTAATTCTGGTAATGTTTACAAGTCGGGGTACTTTGTGTGGCGTTTTCACGGGACTGTGCTTTCAATTATTAAGAGTTCATGTTTACAGAGCTCAGATTTGGTGTCTAAAGCCTTGGAATGACGAGAATAGTTTTTATGTTTACAATTTAGGAGGATTGGCTTTGGCGTTTCTTTGTGTGAAGCAGTTAAAATGGTGGAAGTTCCAGTAAATACTTCTAAGCAAACTGTCTAATTGTGGTAAAACTGTTAAAATACACAATGAGAGTTCCCAGAAATGATTAAGAACGTGTAATAAACATCTCAAGTACACGTAAATAGATTCTTACTACCTTTACTGTCGAATTCAATCACGGAGGTTTCCAGTGGAAAGCTGTGAAATGATGAAATTCTGGTAATGTTTACAAGTCCGGGTTCTTCGGGTGGTGTTTTCACGGGACTGTGCTTTCAATTATTAAGAGTTCATGTTTACAGAGCTCAGAATTGGTGTCTAAAGCCTTGGAATGAGGAGAATATTGTTTATGTTTACAATTTAGGAGGATTGGCTTTGGCGTTTCTTTGTGTGAATCAGTTAAAATGGTGGCGGTTCCAGTAAATACTTCTAAGCAAACTGTCTTATTGTGGTATAACTGTTTAAATACACAATGAGAGTTCCCAGAAATGATTAAGAATGTGTAATAAACATCTAAAGTACACGTAAATAGATTCTTACTACATTTACTGTCGAATTCAATCACGGAGGTTTCGAGTGTAAAGCTGTGAAATGACGAAAATACTGGTAATATTTACAACTCCGGGTACTTCGGGTGGATTTTCACGGGACTGTGCTTTCAATTATTAAGAGTTCATGTTTACAGAGCTCAGAATTGGTGTCTAAAGCCTTGGAATGACGAGAATAGTGTTTATGTTTACAATTTAGGAGGATTGGCTTTGGCGTTTCTTTGTGTGAATCAGTTAAAATGGTGGCGGTTCCAGTAAATACTTCTAAGCAAACTGTCTAATTGTGGTAAAACTGTTAAAATACACAATGAGAGTTCCCAGAAATGATTAAGAACGTGTAATAAACATCTCAAGTACACGTAAATAGATTCTTACTACATTTACTGTCGAATTCAATCACGGAGGTTGCGAGTGGAAAGCTGTGAAATGCCGTAATTCTGGTAATGTTTACAAGTCGGGGTACTTTGTGTGGCGTTTTCACGGGACTGTGCTTTCAATTATTAAGAGTTCATGTTTACAGAGCTCAGATTTGGTGTCTAAAGCCTTGGAATGACGAGAATAGTTTTTATGTTTACAATTTAGGAGGATTGGCTTTGGCGTTTCTTTGTGTGAAGCAGTTAAAATGGTGGCAGTTCCAGTAAATACTTCTAAGCAAACTGTCTAATTGTGGTTAAACTCTTAAAATACACAATGATAGTCCCCAGAAATGATTAAGAACGTGTAATGAACACCTCAAGTACACGTAAATAGATTCTTTCTACCTTTACTTTCGAATTCAATCACGGAGTTTTCCAGTGGAAAGCTGTGAAATGACGAAAATACTGGTAATGTTTACAAGTACGGGTACTTCTGGTGGCGTTTTCACGGGGCTGTGCTTTCAAATATTAAGAGTTCATGTTTACAGAGCTCAGAATTGGTGTCTAAAGCCTTGGAATGAGGAGAATATTGTTTATGTTTACAATTTAGGAGGATTGGCTTTGGCGTTTCTTTGTGTGAATCAGTTAAAATGGTGGCGGTTCCAGTAAATACTTCTAAACAAACTGTCTTATTGTGGTAAAACTGTTAAAATACACAATGAGAGTTCCCAGAAATGATTAAGAATGTGTAATAAACATCTAAAGTACACGTAAATAGATTCTTACTACATTTACTGTCGAATTCAATCACGGAGGTTTCGAGTGTAAAGCTGTGAAATGACGAAAATACTGGTAATGTTTACAACTCCGGGTACTTCGGGTGGATTTTCACGGGACTGTGCTTTCAAATATTAAGAGTTCATGTTTACAGAGCTCAGAATTGGTGTCTAAAGCCTTGGAATGAGGAGAATATTGTTTATGTTTACAATTTAGGAGGATTGGCTTCGTCGTTTCTTTGTGTGAATCAGTTAAAATGGTGGCGGTTCCAGTAAATACTTCTAAGCAAACTGTCTAATTGTGGTAAAACTGTTAAAATACACAATGAGAGTTCCCAGAAATGATTAAGAACGTGTAATAAACATCTCAAGTACACATAAATAGATTCTTACTACCTTTACTGTCGAATTCAATCACCGAGATTTCCAGTGGAAAGCTGTGAAATGACGAAAATACTGGTAATGTTTACAAGTACGGGTACTTCTGGTGGCGTTTTCACGGGACTGTGCTTTCAAATATTAAGAGTTCATGTTTACAGAGCTCAGAATTGGTGTCTAAAGCCTTGGAATGAGGAGAATATTGTTTATGTTTACAATTTAGGAGGATTGGCTTTGGCGTTTCTTTGTGTGAATCAGTTAAAATGGTGGCCGTTCCAGTAAATACTTCTAAACAAACTGTCTTATTGTGGTAAAACTGTTAAAATACACAATGAGAGTTCCCAGAAATGATTAAGAATGTGTAATAAACATCTAAAGTACACGTAAATAGATTCTTACTACATTTACTGTCGAATTCAATCACGGAGGTTTCGAGTGTAAAGCTGTGAAATGACGAAAATACTGGTAATGTTTACAACTCCGGGTACTTCGGGTGGATTTTCACGGGACTGTGCTTTCAAATATTAAGAGTTCATGTTTACAGAGCTCAGAATTGGTGTCTAAAGCCTTGGAATGAGGAGAATATTGTTTATGTTTACAATTTAGGAGGATTGGCTTTGGCGTGTTTTTTGTGTGAATCAGTTAAAATGGTGGCGGTTCCAGTAAATACTTCTAAGCAAACTGTCTAATTGTGGTAAAACTGTTAAAATACACAATGAGAGTTCCCAGAAATGATTAAGAACGTGTAATAAACATCTCAAGTACACGTAAATAGATTCTTACTACCTTTACTGTCGAATTCAATCACGGAGGTTTCCAGTGGAAAGCTGTGAAATGATGAAATTCTGGTAATGTTTACAAGTCCGGGTACTTCGGGTGGTGTTTTCACGGGACTGTGCTTTCAATTATTAAGAGTTCATGTTTACAGAGCTCAGAATTGGTGTCTAAAGCCTTGGAATGAGGAGAATATTGTTTATGTTTACAATTTAGGAGGATTGGCTTTGGCGTTTCTTTGTGTGAATCAGTTAAAATGGTGGCGGTTCCAGTAAATACTTCTAAGCAAACTGTCTTATTGTGGTATAACTGTTTAAATACACAATGAGAGTTCCCAGAAATGATTAAGAATGTGTAATAAACATCTAAAGTACACGTAAATAGATTCTTACTACATTTACTGTCGAATTCAATCACGGAGGTTTCGAGTGTAAAGCTGTGAAATGACGAAAATACTGGTAATATTTACAACTCCGGGTACTTCGGGTGGATTTTCACGGGACTGTGCTTTCAATTATTAAGAGTTCATGTTTACAGAGCTCAGAATTGGTGTCTAAAGCCTTGGAATGACGAGAATAGTGTTTATGTTTACAATTTAGGAGGATTGGCTTTGGCGTGTTTTTTTGTGTGAATCAGTTAAAATGGTGGCGGTTCCAGTAAATACTTCTAAGCAAACTGTCTAATTGTGGTAAAACTGTTAAAATACACAATGAGAGTTCCCAGAAATGATTAAGAACGTGTAATAAACATCTCAAGTACACGTAAATAGATTCTTACTACATTTACTGTCGAATTCAATCACGGAGGTTTCGAGTGGAAAGCTGTGAAATGCCGTAATTCTGGTAATGTTTACAAGTCGGGGTACTTTGTGTGGCGTTTTCACGGGACTGTGCTTTCAATTATTAAGAGTTCATGTTTACAGAGCTCAGATTTGGTGTCTAAAGCCTTGGAATGACGAGAATAGTTTTTATGTTTACAATTTAGGAGGATTGGCTTTGGCGTTTCTTTGTGTGAAGCAGTTAAAATGGTGGAAGTTCCAGTAAATACTTCTAAGCAAACTGTCTAATTGTGGTTAAACTCTTAAAATACACAATGATAGTCCCCAGAAATGATTAAGAACGTGTAATGAACACCTCAAGTACACGTAAATAGATTCTTTCTACCTTTACTTTCGAATTCAATCACGGAGGTTTCCAGTGGAAAGCTGTGAAATGACGAAAATACTGGTAATGTTTACAAGTACGGGTACTTCTGGTGGCGTTTTCACGGGGCTGTGCTTTCAAATATTAAGAGTTCATGTTTACAGAGCTCAGAATTGGTGTCTAAAGCCTTGGAATGAGGAGAATATTGTTTATGTTTACAATTTAGGAGGATTGGCTTTGGCGTTTCTTTGTGCGAATCAGTTAAAATGGTGGCGGTTCCAGTAAATACTTCTAAACAAACTGTCTTATTGTGGTAAAACTGTTAAAATACACAATGAGAGTTCCCAGAAATGATTAAGAATGTGTAATAAACATCTAAAGTACACGTAAATAGATTCTTACTACATTTACTGTCGAATTCAATCACGGAGGTTTCGAGTGTAAAGCTGTGAAATGACGAAAATACTGGTAATGTTTACAACTCCGGGTACTTCGGGTGGATTTTCACGGGACTGTGCTTTCAAATATTAAGAGTTCATGTTTACAGAGCTCAGAATTGGTGTCTAAAGCCTTGGAATGAGGAGAATATTGTTTATGTTTACAATTTAGGAGGATTGGCTTCGTCGTTTCTTTGTGTGAATCAGTTAAAATGGTGGCGGTTCCAGTAAATACTTCTAAGCAAACTGTCTAATTGTGGTAAAACTGTTAAAATACACAATGAGAGTTCCCAGAAATGATTAAGAACGTGTAATAAACACCTCAAGTACACGTAAATAGATTCTTACTACATTTACTGTTGAATTCAATCACGGAGGTTTCCCTTGGAAAGCTGTGAAATGAGGAAAATACTGGGATTATTTACAACTCCGGGTACTTCGGGTGGCGTTTTCACGGGACTGTGCTTTCAATTATTAAGAGTTCATGTTTACAGAGCTCAGAATTGGTGCTAAAGCCTTGGAATGACGAGAATAGTTTTTATGTTTACAATTTAGGAGGATTGGCTTCGTCGTTTCTTTGTGTGAATCAGTTAAAATGGTGGCGGTTCCAGTAAATACTTCTAAGCAAACTGTCTAATTGTGGTAAAACTGTTAAAATACACAATGATAGTTCCCAGAAATGATTAAGAACGTGTAATAAACATCTCAAGTACACGTAAATAGATTCTTACTACCTTTACTGTCGAATTCAATCACCGAGGTTTCCAGTGGAAAGCTGTGAAATGACGAAAATACTGGTAATGTTTACAAGTACGGGTACTTCTGGTGGCGTTTTCACGGGACTGTGCTTTCAATTATTAAGAGTTCATGTTTACAGAGCCCAGAATTGGTGTCTAAAGTCTTGGAATCACGAGAATAGTTTTTATGTTTACAATTTAGGAGGATTGGCTTTGGCGTTTTTTTTGTGTGAATCAGTTAAAATGGTGGCGGTTCCAGTAAATACTTCTAAGCAAACTGTCTAATTGTGGTAAAACTGTTAAAATACACAATGAGAGTTCCCAGAAATGATTAAGAACGTGTAATAAACATCTCAAGTACACGTAAATAGATTCTTACTACATTTACTGTCGAATTCAATCACGGAGGTTTCCAGTGGAAAGCTGTGAAATGACGAAAATACTGGTAATGTTTACAAGTACGGGTACTTCTGGTGGCGTTTTCACGGGGCTGTGCTTTCAAATATTAAGAGTTCATGTTTACAGAGCTCAGAATTGGTGTCTAAAGCCTTGGAATGAGGAGAATATTGTTTATGTTTACAATTTAGGAGGATTGGCTTTGGCGTTTCTTTGTGTGAATCAGTTAAAATGGTGGCGGTTCCAGTAAATACTTCTAAACAAACTGTCTTATTGTGGTAAAACTGTTAAAATACACAATGAGAGTTCCCAGAAATGATTAAGAATGTGTAATAAACATCTAAAGTACACGTAAATAGATTCTTACTACATTTACTGTCGAATTCAATCACGGAGGTTTCGAGTGTAAAGCTGTGAAATGACGAAAATACTGGTAATGTTTACAACTCCGGGTACTTCGGGTGGATTTTCACGGGACTGTGCTTTCAAATATTAAGAGTTCATGTTTACAGAGCTCAGAATTGGTGTCTAAAGCCTTGGAATGAGGAGAATATTGTTTATGTTTACAATTTAGGAGGATTGGCTTTGGCGTGTTTTTTGTGTGAATCAGTTAAAATGGTGGCGGTTCCAGTAAATACTTCTAAGCAAACTGTCTAATTGTGGTAAAACTGTTAAAATAAACAATGAGAGTTCCCAGAAATGATTAAGAACGTGTAAGAAACACCTCAAGTACACGTAAATAGATTCTTACTACATTTACTGTTGAATTCAATCACGGAGGTTTCCCTTGGAAAGCTGTGAAATGAGGAAAATACTGGGAATATTTACAACTCCGGGTACTTCGGGTGGCGTTTTCACGGGACTGTGCTTTCAATTATTAAGAGTTCATGTTTACAGAGCCCAGAATTGGTGTCTAAAGCCTTGGAATGAGGAGAATATTGTTTATGTTTACAATTTAGGAGGATTGGCTTCAGCGCTTTTTTGTGCGTATCATTTAAAATGGTGACGGTTCCAGGAAATACTACTAAGCAAACTGTCTAATTGTGGTAAAAGTGTTAAAATACACAATGATAGTTCCCAGAAATGATTAAGAACGTGTAATAAACATCTCAAGTACACGTAAATAGATTCTTACTACATTTACTGTCGAATTCAATCACGGAGGTTTCCAGTGGAAAGCTGTGAAATGATGAAATTCTGGTAATGTTTACAAGTCCGGGTACTTCGGGTGGCGTTTTCACGGGACTGTGCTTTCAATTATTAAGAGTTCATGTTTACAGAGCTCAGAATTGGTGTCTAAAGCCTTGGAATGACGAGAATAGTTTTTATGTTTACAATTTAGGAGGATTGGCTTCGTCGTTTCTTTGTGTGAATCAGTTAAAATGGTGGCGGTTCCAGTAAATACTTCTAAGCAAACTGTCTAATTGTGGTAAAACTGTTAAAATACACAATGAGAGTTCCCAGAAATGATTAAGAACGTGTAATAAACATCTCAAGTACACGTAAATAGATTCTTACTACCTTTACTGTCGAATTCAATCACCGAGGTTTCCAGTGGAAAGCTGTGAAATGACGAAAATACTGGTAATGTTTACAAGTACGGGTACTTCTGGTGGCGTTTTCACGGGACTGTGCTTTCAATTATTAAGAGTTCATGTTTACAGAGCCCAGAATTGGTGTCTAAAGTCTTGGAATCACGAGAATAGTTTTTATGTTTACAATTTAGGAGGATTGGCTTTGGCGTTTTTTTTGTGTGAATCAGTTAAAATGGTGGCGGTTCCAGTAAATACTTCTAAGCAAACTGTCTAATTGTGGTAAAACTGTTAAAATACACAATGAGAGTTCCCAGAAATGATTAAGAACGTGTAATAAACATCTCAAGTACACGTAAATAGATTCTTACTACATTTACTGTCGAATTCAATCACGGAGGTTTCCAGTGGAAAGCTGTGAAATGACGAAAATACTGGTAATGTTTACAAGTACGGGTACTTCTGGTGGCGTTTTCACGGGGCTGTGCTTTCAAATATTAAGAGTTCATGTTTACAGAGCTCAGAATTGGTGTCTAAAGCCTTGGAATGAGGAGAATATTGTTTATGTTTACAATTTAGGAGGATTGGCTTTGGCGTTTCTTTGTGTGAATCAGTTAAAATGGTGGCGGTTCCAGTAAATACTTCTAAACAAACTGTCTTATTGTGGTAAAACTGTTAAAATACACAATGAGAGTTCCCAGAAATGATTAAGAATGTGTAATAAACATCTAAAGTACACGTAAATAGATTCTTACTACATTTACTGTCGAATTCAATCACGGAGGTTTCGAGTGTAAAGCTGTGAAATGACGAAAATACTGGTAATGTTTACAACTCCGGGTACTTCGGGTGGATTTTCACGGGACTGTGCTTTCAAATATTAAGAGTTCATGTTTACAGAGCTCAGAATTGGTGTCTAAAGCCTTGGAATGAGGAGAATATTGTTTATGTTTACAATTTAGGAGGATTGGCTTTGGCGTGTTTTTTGTGTGAATCAGTTAAAATGGTGGCGGTTCCAGTAAATACTTCTAAGCAAACTGTCTAATTGTGGTAAAACTGTTAAAATAAACAATGAGAGTTCCCAGAAATGATTAAGAACGTGTAAGAAACACCTCAAGTACACGTAAATAGATTCTTACTACATTTACTGTTGAATTCAATCACGGAGGTTTCCCTTGGAAAGCTGTGAAATGAGGAAAATACTGGGAATATTTACAACTCCGGGTACTTCGGGTGGCGTTTTCACGGGACTGTGCTTTCAATTATTAAGAGTTCATGTTTACAGAGCCCAGAATTGGTGTCTAAAGCCTTGGAATGAGGAGAATATTGTTTATGTTTACAATTTAGGAGGATTGGCTTCAGCGCTTTTTTGTGCGTATCATTTAAAATGGTGACGGTTCCAGGAAATACTACTAAGCAAACTGTCTAATTGTGGTAAAAGTGTTAAAATACACAATGATAGTTCCCAGAAATGATTAAGAACGTGTAATAAACATCTCAAGTACACGTAAATAGATTCTTACTACATTTACTGTCGAATTCAATCACGGAGGTTTCCAGTGGAAAGCTGTGAAATGATGAAATTCTGGTAATGTTTACAAGTCCGGGTACTTCGGGTGGCGTTTTCACGGGACTGTGCTTTCAATTATTAAGAGTTCATGTTTACAGAGCTCAGAATTGGTGTCTAAAGCCTTGGAATGACGAGAATAGTTTTTATGTTTACAATTTAGGAGGATTGGCTTCGTCGTTTCTTTGTGTGAATCAGTTAAAATGGTGGCGGTTCCAGTAAATACTTCTAAGCAAACTGTCTAATTGTGGTAAAACTGTTAAAATACACAATGAGAGTTCCCAGAAATGATTAAGAACGTGTAATAAACATCTCAAGTACACGTAAATAGATTCTTACTACCTTTACTGTCGAATTCAATCACCGAGGTTTCCAGTGGAAAGCTGTGAAATGACGAAAATACTGGTAATGTTTACAAGTACGGGTACTTCTGGTGGCGTTTTCACGGGACTGTGCTTTCAAATATTAAGAGTTCATGTTTACAGAGCTCGGAATTGGTGTCTAAAGCCTTGGAATGAGGAGAATATTGTTTATGTTTACAATTTAGGAGGATTGGCTTTGGCGTTTCTTTGTGTGAATCAGTTAAAATGGTGGCCGTTCCAGTAAATACTTCTAAACAAACTGTCTTATTGTGGTAAAACTGTTAAAATACACAATGAGAGTTCCCAGAAATGATTAAGAACGTGTAATAAACACCTCAAGTACACGTAAATAGATTCTTACTACATTTACTGTTGAATTCAATCACGGAGGTTTCCCTTGGAAAGCTGTGAAATGAGGAAAATACTGGGAATATTTACAACTCCGGGTACTTCGGGTGGCGTTTTCACGGGACTGTGCTTTCAATTATTAAGAGTTCATGTTTACAGAGCCCAGAATTGGTGTCTAAAGCCTTGGAATCATGAGAATAGTTTTTATGTTTACAATTTAGGAGGATTGGCTTTGGCGTTTTTTTTGTGTGAATCAGTTAAAATGGTGGCGGTTCCAGTAAATACTTCTAAGCAAACTGTCTAATTGTGGTAAAACTGTTAAAATACACAATGAGAGTTCCCAGAAATGATTAAGAACGTGTAATAAACATCTCAAGTACACGTAAATAGATTCTTACTACATTTACTGTCGAATTCAATCACGGAGGTTTCCAGTGGAAAGCTGTGAAATGATGAAATTCTGGTAATGTTTACAAGTCCGGGTACTTCGGGTGGCGTTTTCACGGGACTGTGCTTTCAATTATTAAGAGTTCATGTTTACAGAGCTCAGAATTGGTGTCTAAAGCCTTGGAATGACGAGAATAGTTTTTATGTTTACAATTTAGGAGGATTGGCTTTGGCGTGTTTTTTGTGTGAATCAGTTAAAATGGTGGCGGTTCCAGTAAATACTTCTAAGCAAACTGTCTAATTGTGGTAAAACTGTTAAAATACACAATGAGAGTTCCCAGAAATGATTAAGAACGTGTAATAAACATCTCAAGTACACGTAAATAGATTCTTACTACCTTTACTGTCGAATTCAATCACCGAGGTTTCCAGTGGAAAGCTGTGAAATGACGAAAATACTGGTAATGTTTACAAGTACGGGTACTTCTGGTGGCGTTTTCACGGGACTGTGCTTTCAAATATTAAGAGTTCATGTTTACAGAGCTCGGAATTGGTGTCTAAAGCCTTGGAATGAGGAGAATATTGTTTATGTTTACAATTTAGGAGGATTGGCTTTGGCGTTTCTTTGTGTGAATCAGTTAAAATGGTGGCCGTTCCAGTAAATACTTCTAAACAAACTGTCTTATTGTGGTAAAACTGTTAAAATACACAATGAGAGTTCCCAGAAATGATTAAGAATGTGTAATAAACATCTAAAGTACACGTAAATAGATTCTTACTACATTTACTGTCGAATTCAATCACGGAGGTTTCGAGTGTAAAGCTGTGAAATGACGAAAATACTGGTAATGTTTACAACTCCGGGTACTTCGGGTGGATTTTCACGGGACTGTGCTTTCAAATATTAAGAGTTCATGTTTACAGAGCTCAGAATTGGTGTCTAAAGCCTTGGAATGAGGAGAATATTGTTTATGTTTACACTTTAGGAGGATTGGCTTTGGCGTGTTTTTTGTGTGAATCAGTTAAAATGGTGGCGGTTCCAGTAAATACTTCTAAGCAAACTGTCTAATTGTGGTAAAACTGTTAAAATACACAATGAGAGTTCCCAGAAATGATTAAGAACGTGTAATAAACATCTCAAGTACACGTAAATAGATTCTTACTACCTTTACTGTCGAATTCAATCACGGAGGTTTCCAGTGGAAAGCTGTGAAATGATGAAATTCTGGTAATGTTTACAAGTCCGGGTACTTCGGGTGGTGTTTTCACGGGACTGTGCTTTCAATTATTAAGAGTTCATGTTTACAGAGCTCAGAATTGGTGTCTAAAGCCTTGGAATGAGGAGAATATTGTTTATGTTTACAATTTAGGAGGATTGGCTTTGGCGTTTCTTTGTGTGAATCAGTTAAAATGGTGGCGGTTCCAGTAAATACTTCTAAGCAAACTGTCTTATTGTGGTATAACTGTTTAAATACACAATGAGAGTTCCCAGAAATGATTAAGAATGTGTAATAAACATCTAAAGTACACGTAAATAGATTCTTACTACATTTACTGTCGAATTCAATCACGGAGGTTTCGAGTGGAAAGCTGTGAAATGCCGTAATTCTGGTAATGTTTACAAGTCGGGGTACTTTGTGTGGCGTTTTCACGGGACTGTGCTTTCAATTATTAAGAGTTCATGTTTACAGAGCTCAGATTTGGTGTCTAAAGCCTTGGAATGACGAGAATAGTTTTTATGTTTACAATTTAGGAGGATTGGCTTTGGCGTTTCTTTGTGTGAAGCAGTTAAAATGGTGGAAGTTCCAGTAAATACTTCTAAGCAAACTGTCTAATTGTGGTTAAACTCTTAAAATACACAATGATAGTCCCCAGAAATGATTAAGAACGTGTAATGAACACCTCAAGTACACGTAAATAGATTCTTTCTACCTTTACTTTCGAATTCAATCACGGAGGTTTCCAGTGGAAAGCTGTGAAATGACGAAAATACTGGTAATGTTTACAAGTACGGGTACTTCTGGTGGCGTTTTCACGGGGCTGTGCTTTCAAATATTAAGAGTTCATGTTTACAGAGCTCAGAATTGGTGTCTAAAGCCTTGGAATGAGGAGAATATTGTTTATGTTTACAATTTAGGAGGATTGGCTTTGGCGTTTCTTTGTGTGAATCAGTTAAAATGGTGGCGGTTCCAGTAAATACTTCTAAACAAACTGTCTTATTGTGGTAAAACTGTTAAAATACACAATGAGAGTTCCCAGAAATGATTAAGAATGTGTAATAAACATCTAAAGTACACGTAAATAGATTCTTACTACATTTACTGTCGAATTCAATCACGGAGGTTTCGAGTGTAAAGCTGTGAAATGACGAAAATACTGGTAATGTTTACAACTCCGGGTACTTCGGGTGGATTTTCACGGGACTGTGCTTTCAAATATTAAGAGTTCATGTTTACAGAGCTCAGAATTGGTGTCTAAAGCCTTGGAATGAGGAGAATATTGTTTATGTTTACAATTTAGGAGGATTGGCTTTGGCGTGTTTTTTGTGTGAATCAGTTAAAATGGTGGCGGTTCCAGTAAATACTTCTAAGCAAACTGTCTAATTGTGGTAAAACTGTTAAAATACACAATGAGAGTTCCCAGAAATGATTAAGAACGTGTAATAAACACCTCAAGTACACGTAAATAGATTCTTACTACATTTACTGTTGAATTCAATCACGGAGGTTTCCCTTGGAAAGCTGTGAAATGAGGAAAATACTGGGATTATTTACAACTCCGGGTACTTCGGGTGGCGTTTTCACGGGACTGTGCTTTCAATTATTAAGAGTTCATGTTTACAGAGCTCAGAATTGGTGCTAAAGCCTTGGAATGACGAGAATAGTTTTTATGTTTACAATTTAGGAGGATTGGCTTCGTCGTTTCTTTGTGTGAATCAGTTAAAATGGTGGCGGTTCCAGTAAATACTTCTAAGCAAACTGTCTAATTGTGGTAAAACTGTTAAAATACACAATGATAGTTCCCAGAAATGATTAAGAACGTGTAATAAACATCTCAAGTACACGTAAATAGATTCTTACTACCTTTACTGTCGAATTCAATCACCGAGGTTTCCAGTGGAAAGCTGTGAAATGACGAAAATACTGGTAATGTTTACAAGTACGGGTACTTCTGGTGGCGTTTTCACGGGACTGTGCTTTCAATTATTAAGAGTTCATGTTTACAGAGCCCAGAATTGGTGTCTAAAGTCTTGGAATCACGAGAATAGTTTTTATGTTTACAATTTAGGAGGATTGGCTTTGGCGTTTTTTTTGTGTGAATCAGTTAAAATGGTGGCGGTTCCAGTAAATACTTCTAAGCAAACTGTCTAATTGTGGTAAAACTGTTAAAATACACAATGAGAGTTCCCAGAAATGATTAAGAACGTGTAATAAACATCTCAAGTACACGTAAATAGATTCTTACTACATTTACTGTCGAATTCAATCACGGAGGTTTCCAGTGGAAAGCTGTGAAATGACGAAAATACTGGTAATGTTTACAAGTACGGGTACTTCTGGTGGCGTTTTCACGGGGCTGTGCTTTCAAATATTAAGAGTTCATGTTTACAGAGCTCAGAATTGGTGTCTAAAGCCTTGGAATGAGGAGAATATTGTTTATGTTTACAATTTAGGAGGATTGGCTTTGGCGTTTCTTTGTGTGAATCAGTTAAAATGGTGGCGGTTCCAGTAAATACTTCTAAACAAACTGTCTTATTGTGGTAAAACTGTTAAAATACACAATGAGAGTTCCCAGAAATGATTAAGAATGTGTAATAAACATCTAAAGTACACGTAAATAGATTCTTACTACATTTACTGTCGAATTCAATCACGGAGGTTTCGAGTGTAAAGCTGTGAAATGACGAAAATACTGGTAATGTTTACAACTCCGGGTACTTCGGGTGGATTTTCACGGGACTGTGCTTTCAAATATTAAGAGTTCATGTTTACAGAGCTCAGAATTGGTGTCTAAAGCCTTGGAATGAGGAGAATATTGTTTATGTTTACAATTTAGGAGGATTGGCTTTGGCGTGTTTTTTGTGTGAATCAGTTAAAATGGTGGCGGTTCCAGTAAATACTTCTAAGCAAACTGTCTAATTGTGGTAAAACTGTTAAAATACACAATGAGAGTTCCCAGAAATGATTAAGAACGTGTAATAAACACCTCAAGTACACGTAAATAGATTCTTACTACATTTACTGTTGAATTCAATCACGGAGGTTTCCCTTGGAAAGCTGTGAAATGAGGAAAATACTGGGAATATTTACAACTCCGGGTACTTCGGGTGGCGTTTTCACGGGACTGTGCTTTCAATTATTAAGAGTTCATGTTTACAGAGCCCAGAATTGGTGTCTAAAGCCTTGGAATCACGAGAATAGTTTTTATGTTTACAATTTAGGAGGATTGGCTTTGGCGTTTTTTTTGTGTGAATCAGTTAAAATGGTGGCGGTTCCAGTAAATACTTCTAAGCAAACTGTCTAATTGTGGTAAAACTGTTAAAATACACAATGAGAGTTCCCAGAAATGATTAAGAACGTGTAATAAACATCTCAAGTACACGTAAATAGATTCTTACTACATTTACTGTCGAATTCAATCACGGAGGTTTCCAGTGGAAAGCTGTGAAATGATGAAATTCTGGTAATGTTTACAAGTCCGGGTACTTCGGGTGGCGTTTTCACGGGACTGTGCTTTCAATTATTAAGAGTTCATGTTTACAGAGCTCAGAATTGGTGTCTAAAGCCTTGGAATGAGGAGAATATTGTTTATGTTTACAATTTAGGAGGATTGGCTTTGGCGTTTCTTTGTGTGAATCAGTTAAAATGGTGGCGGTTCCAGTAAATACTTCTAAGCAAA
Source organism: Myotis daubentonii (assembly GCF_963259705.1). Taxonomy (NCBI): domain Eukaryota; kingdom Metazoa; phylum Chordata; class Mammalia; order Chiroptera; family Vespertilionidae; genus Myotis; species Myotis daubentonii. Next base: position 529,218 of record NW_026775484.1, on the reverse strand, counting down.
CTGTCTTATTGTGGTATAACTGTTTAAATACACAATGAGAGTTCCCAGAAATGATTAAGAATGTGTAATAAACATCTAAAGTACACGTAAATAGATTCTTACTACATTTACTGTCGAATTCAATCACGGAGGTTTCGAGTGGAAAGCTGTGAAATGCCGTAATTCTGGTAATGTTTACAAGTCGGGGTACTTTGTGTGGCGTTTTCACGGGACTGTGCTTTCAATTATTAAGAGTTCATGTTTACAGAGCTCAGATTTGGTGTCTAAAGCCTTGGAATGACGAGAATAGTTTTTATGTTTACAATTTAGGAGGATTGGCTTTGGCGTTTCTTTGTGTGAAGCAGTTAAAATGGTGGAAGTTCCAGTAAATACTTCTAAGCAAACTGTCTAATTGTGGTTAAACTCTTAAAATACACAATGATAGTCCCCAGAAATGATTAAGAACGTGTAATGAACACCTCAAGTACACGTAAATAGATTCTTTCTACCTTTACTTTCGAATTCAATCACGGAGGTTTCCAGTGGAAAGCTGTGAAATGACGAAAATACTGGTAATGTTTACAAGTACGGGTACTTCTGGTGGCGTTTTCACGGGGCTGTGCTTTCAAATATTAAGAGTTCATGTTTACAGAGCTCAGAATTGGTGTCTAAAGCCTTGGAATGAGGAGAATATTGTTTATGTTTACAATTTAGGAGGATTGGCTTTGGCGTTTCTTTGTGTGAATCAGTTAAAATGGTGGCGGTTCCAGTAAATACTTCTAAACAAACTGTCTTATTGTGGTAAAACTGTTAAAATACACAATGAGAGTTCCCAGAAATGATTAAGAATGTGTAATAAACATCTAAAGTACACGTAAATAGATTCTTACTACATTTACTGTCGAATTCAATCACGGAGGTTTCGAGTGTAAAGCTGTGAAATGACGAAAATACTGGTAATGTTTACAACTCCGGGTACTTCGGGTGGATTTTCACGGGACTGTGCTTTCAAATATTAAGAGTTCATGTTTACAGAGCTCAGAATTGGTGTCTAAAGCCTTGGAATGAGGAGAATATTGTTTATGTTTACAATTTAGGAGGATTGGCTTTGGCGTGTTTTTTGTGTGAATCAGTTAAAATGGTGGCGGTTCCAGTAAATACTTCTAAGCAAACTGTCTAATTGTGGTAAAACTGTTAAAATAAACAATGAGAGTTCCCAGAAATGATTAAGAACGTGTAAGAAACACCTCAAGTACACGTAAATAGATTCTTACTACATTTACTGTTGAATTCAATCACGGAGGTTTCCCTTGGAAAGCTGTGAAATGAGGAAAATACTGGGAATATTTACAACTCCGGGTACTTCGGGTGGCGTTTTCACGGGACTGTGCTTTCAATTATTAAGAGTTCATGTTTACAGAGCCCAGAATTGGTGTCTAAAGCCTTGGAATGAGGAGAATATTGTTTATGTTTACAATTTAGGAGGATTGGCTTCAGCGCTTTTTTGTGCGTATCATTTAAAATGGTGACGGTTCCAGGAAATACTACTAAGCAAACTGTCTAATTGTGGTAAAAGTGTTAAAATACACAATGATAGTTCCCAGAAATGATTAAGAACGTGTAATAAACATCTCAAGTACACGTAAATAGATTCTTACTACATTTACTGTCGAATTCAATCACGGAGGTTTCCAGTGGAAAGCTGTGAAATGATGAAATTCTGGTAATGTTTACAAGTCCGGGTACTTCGGGTGGCGTTTTCACGGGACTGTGCTTTCAATTATTAAGAGTTCATGTTTACAGAGCTCAGAATTGGTGTCTAAAGCCTTGGAATGACGAGAATAGTTTTTATGTTTACAATTTAGGAGGATTGGCTTCGTCGTTTCTTTGTGTGAATCAGTTAAAATGGTGGCGGTTCCAGTAAATACTTCTAAGCAAACTGTCTAATTGTGGTAAAACTGTTAAAATACACAATGAGAGTTCCCAGAAATGATTAAGAACGTGTAATAAACATCTCAAGTACACGTAAATAGATTCTTACTACCTTTACTGTCGAATTCAATCACCGAGGTTTCCAGTGGAAAGCTGTGAAATGACGAAAATACTGGTAATGTTTACAAGTACGGGTACTTCTGGTGGCGTTTTCACGGGACTGTGCTTTCAATTATTAAGAGTTCATGTTTACAGAGCCCAGAATTGGTGTCTAAAGTCTTGGAATCACGAGAATAGTTTTTATGTTTACAATTTAGGAGGATTGGCTTTGGCGTTTTTTTTGTGTGAATCAGTTAAAATGGTGGCGGTTCCAGTAAATACTTCTAAGCAAACTGTCTAATTGTGGTAAAACTGTTAAAATACACAATGAGAGTTCCCAGAAATGATTAAGAACGTGTAATAAACATCTCAAGTACACGTAAATAGATTCTTACTACATTTACTGTCGAATTCAATCACGGAGGTTTCCAGTGGAAAGCTGTGAAATGACGAAAATACTGGTAATGTTTACAAGTACGGGTACTTCTGGTGGCGTTTTCACGGGGCTGTGCTTTCAAATATTAAGAGTTCATGTTTACAGAGCTCAGAATTGGTGTCTAAAGCCTTGGAATGAGGAGAATATTGTTTATGTTTACAATTTAGGAGGATTGGCTTTGGCGTTTCTTTGTGTGAATCAGTTAAAATGGTGGCGGTTCCAGTAAATACTTCTAAACAAACTGTCTTATTGTGGTAAAACTGTTAAAATACACAATGAGAGTTCCCAGAAATGATTAAGAATGTGTAATAAACATCTAAAGTACACGTAAATAGATTCTTACTACATTTACTGTCGAATTCAATCACGGAGGTTTCGAGTGTAAAGCTGTGAAATGACGAAAATACTGGTAATGTTTACAACTCCGGGTACTTCGGGTGGATTTTCACGGGACTGTGCTTTCAAATATTAAGAGTTCATGTTTACAGAGCTCAGAATTGGTGTCTAAAGCCTTGGAATGAGGAGAATATTGTTTATGTTTACAATTTAGGAGGATTGGCTTTGGCGTGTTTTTTGTGTGAATCAGTTAAAATGGTGGCGGTTCCAGTAAATACTTCTAAGCAAACTGTCTAATTGTGGTAAAACTGTTAAAATAAACAATGAGAGTTCCCAGAAATGATTAAGAACGTGTAAGAAACACCTCAAGTACACGTAAATAGATTCTTACTACATTTACTGTTGAATTCAATCACGGAGGTTTCCCTTGGAAAGCTGTGAAATGAGGAAAATACTGGGAATATTTACAACTCCGGGTACTTCGGGTGGCGTTTTCACGGGACTGTGCTTTCAATTATTAAGAGTTCATGTTTACAGAGCCCAGAATTGGTGTCTAAAGCCTTGGAATGAGGAGAATATTGTTTATGTTTACAATTTAGGAGGATTGGCTTCAGCGCTTTTTTGTGCGTATCATTTAAAATGGTGACGGTTCCAGGAAATACTACTAAGCAAACTGTCTAATTGTGGTAAAAGTGTTAAAATACACAATGATAGTTCCCAGAAATGATTAAGAACGTGTAATAAACATCTCAAGTACACGTAAATAGATTCTTACTACATTTACTGTCGAATTCAATCACGGAGGTTTCCAGTGGAAAGCTGTGAAATGATGAAATTCTGGTAATGTTTACAAGTCCGGGTACTTCGGGTGGCGTTTTCACGGGACTGTGCTTTCAATTATTAAGAGTTCATGTTTACAGAGCTCAGAATTGGTGTCTAAAGCCTTGGAATGACGAGAATAGTTTTTATGTTTACAATTTAGGAGGATTGGCTTCGTCGTTTCTTTGTGTGAATCAGTTAAAATGGTGGCGGTTCCAGTAAATACTTCTAAGCAAACTGTCTAATTGTGGTAAAACTGTTAAAATACACAATGAGAGTTCCCAGAAATGATTAAGAACGTGTAATAAACATCTCAAGTACACGTAAATAGATTCTTACTACCTTTACTGTCGAATTCAATCACCGAGGTTTCCAGTGGAAAGCTGTGAAATGACGAAAATACTGGTAATGTTTACAAGTACGGGTACTTCTGGTGGCGTTTTCACGGGACTGTGCTTTCAAATATTAAGAGTTCATGTTTACAGAGCTCGGAATTGGTGTCTAAAGCCTTGGAATGAGGAGAATATTGTTTATGTTTACAATTTAGGAGGATTGGCTTTGGCGTTTCTTTGTGTGAATCAGTTAAAATGGTGGCCGTTCCAGTAAATACTTCTAAACAAACTGTCTTATTGTGGTAAAACTGTTAAAATACACAATGAGAGTTCCCAGAAATGATTAAGAATGTGTAATAAACATCTAAAGTACACGTAAATAGATTCTTACTACATTTACTGTCGAATTCAATCACGGAGGTTTCGAGTGTAAAGCTGTGAAATGACGAAAATACTGGTAATGTTTACAACTCCGGGTACTTCGGGTGGATTTTCACGGGACTGTGCTTTCAAATATTAAGAGTTCATGTTTACAGAGCTCAGAATTGGTGTCTAAAGCCTTGGAATGAGGAGAATATTGTTTATGTTTACACTTTAGGAGGATTGGCTTTGGCGTGTTTTTTGTGTGAATCAGTTAAAATGGTGGCGGTTCCAGTAAATACTTCTAAGCAAACTGTCTAATTGTGGTAAAACTGTTAAAATACACAATGAGAGTTCCCAGAAATGATTAAGAACGTGTAATAAACATCTCAAGTACACGTAAATAGATTCTTACTACCTTTACTGTCGAATTCAATCACGGAGGTTTCCAGTGGAAAGCTGTGAAATGATGAAATTCTGGTAATGTTTACAAGTCCGGGTACTTCGGGTGGTGTTTTCACGGGACTGTGCTTTCAATTATTAAGAGTTCATGTTTACAGAGCTCAGAATTGGTGTCTAAAGCCTTGGAATGAGGAGAATATTGTTTATGTTTACAATTTAGGAGGATTGGCTTTGGCGTTTCTTTGTGTGAATCAGTTAAAATGGTGGCGGTTCCAGTAAATACTTCTAAGCAAACTGTCTTATTGTGGTATAACTGTTTAAATACACAATGAGAGTTCCCAGAAATGATTAAGAATGTGTAATAAACATCTAAAGTACACGTAAATAGATTCTTACTACATTTACTGTCGAATTCAATCACGGAGGTTTCGAGTGGAAAGCTGTGAAATGCCGTAATTCTGGTAATGTTTACAAGTCGGGGTACTTTGTGTGGCGTTTTCACGGGACTGTGCTTTCAATTATTAAGAGTTCATGTTTACAGAGCTCAGATTTGGTGTCTAAAGCCTTGGAATGACGAGAATAGTTTTTATGTTTACAATTTAGGAGGATTGGCTTTGGCGTTTCTTTGTGTGAAGCAGTTAAAATGGTGGAAGTTCCAGTAAATACTTCTAAGCAAACTGTCTAATTGTGGTTAAACTCTTAAAATACACAATGATAGTCCCCAGAAATGATTAAGAACGTGTAATGAACACCTCAAGTACACGTAAATAGATTCTTTCTACCTTTACTTTCGAATTCAATCACGGAGGTTTCCAGTGGAAAGCTGTGAAATGACGAAAATACTGGTAATGTTTACAAGTACGGGTACTTCTGGTGGCGTTTTCACGGGGCTGTGCTTTCAAATATTAAGAGTTCATGTTTACAGAGCTCAGAATTGGTGTCTAAAGCCTTGGAATGAGGAGAATATTGTTTATGTTTACAATTTAGGAGGATTGGCTTTGGCGTTTCTTTGTGTGAATCAGTTAAAATGGTGGCGGTTCCAGTAAATACTTCTAAACAAACTGTCTTATTGTGGTAAAACTGTTAAAATACACAATGAGAGTTCCCAGAAATGATTAAGAATGTGTAATAAACATCTAAAGTACACGTAAATAGATTCTTACTACATTTACTGTCGAATTCAATCACGGAGGTTTCGAGTGTAAAGCTGTGAAATGACGAAAATACTGGTAATGTTTACAACTCCGGGTACTTCGGGTGGATTTTCACGGGACTGTGCTTTCAAATATTAAGAGTTCATGTTTACAGAGCTCAGAATTGGTGTCTAAAGCCTTGGAATGAGGAGAATATTGTTTATGTTTACAATTTAGGAGGATTGGCTTTGGCGTGTTTTTTGTGTGAATCAGTTAAAATGGTGGCGGTTCCAGTAAATACTTCTAAGCAAACTGTCTAATTGTGGTAAAACTGTTAAAATACACAATGAGAGTTCCCAGAAATGATTAAGAACGTGTAATAAACACCTCAAGTACACGTAAATAGATTCTTACTACATTTACTGTTGAATTCAATCACGGAGGTTTCCCTTGGAAAGCTGTGAAATGAGGAAAATACTGGGATTATTTACAACTCCGGGTACTTCGGGTGGCGTTTTCACGGGACTGTGCTTTCAATTATTAAGAGTTCATGTTTACAGAGCTCAGAATTGGTGCTAAAGCCTTGGAATGACGAGAATAGTTTTTATGTTTACAATTTAGGAGGATTGGCTTCGTCGTTTCTTTGTGTGAATCAGTTAAAATGGTGGCGGTTCCAGTAAATACTTCTAAGCAAACTGTCTAATTGTGGTAAAACTGTTAAAATACACAATGATAGTTCCCAGAAATGATTAAGAACGTGTAATAAACATCTCAAGTACACGTAAATAGATTCTTACTACCTTTACTGTCGAATTCAATCACCGAGGTTTCCAGTGGAAAGCTGTGAAATGACGAAAATACTGGTAATGTTTACAAGTACGGGTACTTCTGGTGGCGTTTTCACGGGACTGTGCTTTCAATTATTAAGAGTTCATGTTTACAGAGCCCAGAATTGGTGTCTAAAGTCTTGGAATCACGAGAATAGTTTTTATGTTTACAATTTAGGAGGATTGGCTTTGGCGTTTTTTTTGTGTGAATCAGTTAAAATGGTGGCGGTTCCAGTAAATACTTCTAAGCAAACTGTCTAATTGTGGTAAAACTGTTAAAATACACAATGAGAGTTCCCAGAAATGATTAAGAACGTGTAATAAACATCTCAAGTACACGTAAATAGATTCTTACTACATTTACTGTCGAATTCAATCACGGAGGTTTCCAGTGGAAAGCTGTGAAATGACGAAAATACTGGTAATGTTTACAAGTACGGGTACTTCTGGTGGCGTTTTCACGGGGCTGTGCTTTCAAATATTAAGAGTTCATGTTTACAGAGCTCAGAATTGGTGTCTAAAGCCTTGGAATGAGGAGAATATTGTTTATGTTTACAATTTAGGAGGATTGGCTTTGGCGTTTCTTTGTGTGAATCAGTTAAAATGGTGGCGGTTCCAGTAAATACTTCTAAACAAACTGTCTTATTGTGGTAAAACTGTTAAAATACACAATGAGAGTTCCCAGAAATGATTAAGAATGTGTAATAAACATCTAAAGTACACGTAAATAGATTCTTACTACATTTACTGTCGAATTCAATCACGGAGGTTTCGAGTGTAAAGCTGTGAAATGACGAAAATACTGGTAATGTTTACAACTCCGGGTACTTCGGGTGGATTTTCACGGGACTGTGCTTTCAAATATTAAGAGTTCATGTTTACAGAGCTCAGAATTGGTGTCTAAAGCCTTGGAATGAGGAGAATATTGTTTATGTTTACAATTTAGGAGGATTGGCTTTGGCGTGTTTTTTGTGTGAATCAGTTAAAATGGTGGCGGTTCCAGTAAATACTTCTAAGCAAACTGTCTAATTGTGGTAAAACTGTTAAAATACACAATGAGAGTTCCCAGAAATGATTAAGAACGTGTAATAAACACCTCAAGTACACGTAAATAGATTCTTACTACATTTACTGTTGAATTCAATCACGGAGGTTTCCCTTGGAAAGCTGTGAAATGAGGAAAATACTGGGAATATTTACAACTCCGGGTACTTCGGGTGGCGTTTTCACGGGACTGTGCTTTCAATTATTAAGAGTTCATGTTTACAGAGCCCAGAATTGGTGTCTAAAGCCTTGGAATCACGAGAATAGTTTTTATGTTTACAATTTAGGAGGATTGGCTTTGGCGTTTTTTTTGTGTGAATCAGTTAAAATGGTGGCGGTTCCAGTAAATACTTCTAAGCAAACTGTCTAATTGTGGTAAAACTGTTAAAATACACAATGAGAGTTCCCAGAAATGATTAAGAACGTGTAATAAACATCTCAAGTACACGTAAATAGATTCTTACTACATTTACTGTCGAATTCAATCACGGAGGTTTCCAGTGGAAAGCTGTGAAATGATGAAATTCTGGTAATGTTTACAAGTCCGGGTACTTCGGGTGGCGTTTTCACGGGACTGTGCTTTCAATTATTAAGAGTTCATGTTTACAGAGCTCAGAATTGGTGTCTAAAGCCTTGGAATGAGGAGAATATTGTTTATGTTTACAATTTAGGAGGATTGGCTTTGGCGTTTCTTTGTGTGAATCAGTTAAAATGGTGGCGGTTCCAGTAAATACTTCTAAGCAAACTGTCTTATTGTGGTATAACTGTTTAAATACACAATGAGAGTTCCCAGAAATGATTAAGAATGTGTAATAAACATCTAAAGTACACGTAAATAGATTCTTACTACATTTACTGTCGAATTCAATCACGGAGGTTTCGAGTGGAAAGCTGTGAAATGCCGTAATTCTGGTAATGTTTACAAGTCGGGGTACTTTGTGTGGCGTTTTCACGGGACTGTGCTTTCAATTATTAAGAGTTCATGTTTACAGAGCTCAGATTTGGTGTCTAAAGCCTTGGAATGACGAGAATAGTTTTTATGTTTACAATTTAGGAGGATTGGCTTTGGCGTTTCTTTGTGTGAAGCAGTTAAAATGGTGGAAGTTCCAGTAAATACTTCTAAGCAAACTGTCTAATTGTGGTTAAACTCTTAAAATACACAATGATAGTCCCCAGAAATGATTAAGAACGTGTAATGAACACCTCAAGTACACGTAAATAGATTCTTTCTACCTTTACTTTCGAATTCAATCACGGAGGTTTCCAGTGGAAAGCTGTGAAATGACGAAAATACTGGTAATGTTTACAAGTACGGGTACTTCTGGTGGCGTTTTCACGGGGCTGTGCTTTCAAATATTAAGAGTTCATGTTTACAGAGCTCAGAATTGGTGTCTAAAGCCTTGGAATGAGGAGAATATTGTTTATGTTTACAATTTAGGAGGATTGGCTTTGGCGTTTCTTTGTGTGAATCAGTTAAAATGGTGGCGGTTCCAGTAAATACTTCTAAACAAACTGTCTTATTGTGGTAAAACTGTTAAAATACACAATGAGAGTTCCCAGAAATGATTAAGAATGTGTAATAAACATCTAAAGTACACGTAAATAGATTCTTACTACATTTACTGTCGAATTCAATCACGGAGGTTTCGAGTGTAAAGCTGTGAAATGACGAAAATACTGGTAATGTTTACAACTCCGGGTACTTCGGGTGGATTTTCACGGGACTGTGCTTTCAAATATTAAGAGTTCATGTTTACAGAGCTCAGAATTGGTGTCTAAAGCCTTGGAATGAGGAGAATATTGTTTATGTTTACAATTTAGGAGGATTGGCTTTGGCGTGTTTTTTGTGTGAATCAGTTAAAATGGTGGCGGTTCCAGTAAATACTTCTAAGCAAACTGTCTAATTGTGGTAAAACTGTTAAAATACACAATGAGAGTTCCCAGAAATGATTAAGAACGTGTAATAAACACCTCAAGTACACGTAAATAGATTCTTACTACATTTACTGTTGAATTCAATCACGGAGGTTTCCCTTGGAAAGCTGTGAAATGAGGAAAATACTGGGATTATTTACAACTCCGGGTACTTCGGGTGGCGTTTTCACGGGACTGTGCTTTCAATTATTAAGAGTTCATGTTTACAGAGCTCAGAATTGGTGCTAAAGCCTTGGAATGACGAGAATAGTTTTTATGTTTACAATTTAGGAGGATTGGCTTCGTCGTTTCTTTGTGTGAATCAGTTAAAATGGTGGCGGTTCCAGTAAATACTTCTAAGCAAACTGTCTAATTGTGGTAAAACTGTTAAAATACACAATGATAGTTCCCAGAAATGATTAAGAACGTGTAATAAACATCTCAAGTACACGTAAATAGATTCTTACTACCTTTACTGTCGAATTCAATCACCGAGGTTTCCAGTGGAAAGCTGTGAAATGACGAAAATACTGGTAATGTTTACAAGTACGGGTACTTCTGGTGGCGTTTTCACGGGACTGTGCTTTCAATTATTAAGAGTTCATGTTTACAGAGCCCAGAATTGGTGTCTAAAGTCTTGGAATCACGAGAATAGTTTTTATGTTTACAATTTAGGAGGATTGGCTTTGGCGTTTTTTTTGTGTGAATCAGTTAAAATGGTGGCGGTTCCAGTAAATACTTCTAAGCAAACTGTCTAATTGTGGTAAAACTGTTAAAATACACAATGAGAGTTCCCAGAAATGATTAAGAACGTGTAATAAACATCTCAAGTACACGTAAATAGATTCTTACTACATTTACTGTCGAATTCAATCACGGAGGTTTCCAGTGGAAAGCTGTGAAATGACGAAAATACTGGTAATGTTTACAAGTACGGGTACTTCTGGTGGCGTTTTCACGGGGCTGTGCTTTCAAATATTAAGAGTTCATGTTTACAGAGCTCAGAATTGGTGTCTAAAGCCTTGGAATGAGGAGAATATTGTTTATGTTTACAATTTAGGAGGATTGGCTTTGGCGTTTCTTTGTGTGAATCAGTTAAAATGGTGGCGGTTCCAGTAAATACTTCTAAACAAACTGTCTTATTGTGGTAAAACTGTTAAAATACACAATGAGAGTTCCCAGAAATGATTAAGAATGTGTAATAAACATCTAAAGTACACGTAAATAGATTCTTACTACATTTACTGTCGAATTCAATCACGGAGGTTTCGAGTGTAAAGCTGTGAAATGACGAAAATACTGGTAATGTTTACAACTCCGGGTACTTCGGGTGGATTTTCACGGGACTGTGCTTTCAAATATTAAGAGTTCATGTTTACAGAGCTCAGAATTGGTGTCTAAAGCCTTGGAATGAGGAGAATATTGTTTATGTTTACAATTTAGGAGGATTGGCTTTGGCGTGTTTTTTGTGTGAATCAGTTAAAATGGTGGCGGTTCCAGTAAATACTTCTAAGCAAACTGTCTAATTGTGGTAAAACTGTTAAAATACACAATGAGAGTTCCCAGAAATGATTAAGAACGTGTAATAAACACCTCAAGTACACGTAAATAGATTCTTACTACATTTACTGTTGAATTCAATCACGGAGGTTTCCCTTGGAAAGCTGTGAAATGAGGAAAATACTGGGAATATTTACAACTCCGGGTACTTCGGGTGGCGTTTTCACGGGACTGTGCTTTCAATTATTAAGAGTTCATGTTTACAGAGCCCAGAATTGGTGTCTAAAGCCTTGGAATCACGAGAATAGTTTTTATGTTTACAATTTAGGAGGATTGGCTTTGGCGTTTTTTTTGTGTGAATCAGTTAAAATGGTGGCGGTTCCAGTAAATACTTCTAAGCAAACTGTCTAATTGTGGTAAAACTGTTAAAATACACAATGAGAGTTCCCAGAAATGATTAAGAACGTGTAATAAACATCTCAAGTACACGTAAATAGATTCTTACTACATTTACTGTCGAATTCAATCACGGAGGTTTCCAGTGGAAAGCTGTGAAATGATGAAATTCTGGTAATGTTTACAAGTCCGGGTACTTCGGGTGGCGTTTTCACGGGACTGTGCTTTCAATTATTAAGAGTTCATGTTTACAGAGCTCAGAATTGGTGTCTAAAGCCTTGGAATGACGAGAATAGTTTTTATGTTTACAATTTAGGAGGATTGGCTTCGTCGTTTCTTTGTGTGAATCAGTTAAAATGGTGGCGGTTCCAGTAAATACTTCTAAGCAAACTGTCTAATTGTGGTAAAACTGTTAAAATACACAATGAGAGTTCCCAGAAATGATTAAGAACGTGTAATAAACATCTCAAGTACACGTAAATAGATTCTTACTACCTTTACTGTCGAATTCAATCACCGAGGTTTCCAGTGGAAAGCTGTGAAATGACGAAAATACTGGTAATGTTTACAAGTACGGGTACTTCTGGTGGCGTTTTCACGGGACTGTGCTTTCAAATATTAAGAGTTCATGTTTACAGAGCTCAGAATTGGTGTCTAAAGCCTTGGAATGAGGAGAATATTGTTTATGTTTACAATTTAGGAGGATTGGCTTTGGCGTTTCTTTGTGTGAATCAGTTAAAATGGTGGCCGTTCCAGTAAATACTTCTAAACAAACTGTCTTATTGTGGTAAAACTGTTAAAATACACAATGAGAGTTCCCAGAAATGATTAAGAATGTGTAATAAACATCTAAAGTACACGTAAATAGATTCTTACTACATTTACTGTCGAATTCAATCACGGAGGTTTCGAGTGTAAAGCTGTGAAATGACGAAAATACTGGTAATGTTTACAACTCCGGGTACTTCGGGTGGATTTTCACGGGACTGTGCTTTCAAATATTAAGAGTTCATGTTTACAGAGCTCAGAATTGGTGTCTAAAGCCTTGGAATGAGGAGAATATTGTTTATGTTTACAATTTAGGAGGATTGGCTTTGGCGTGTTTTTTGTGTGAATCAGTTAAAATGGTGGCGGTTCCAGTAAATACTTCTAAGCAAACTGTCTAATTGTGGTAAAACTGTTAAAATACACAATGAGAGTTCCCAGAAATGATTAAGAACGTGTAATAAACATCTCAAGTACACGTAAATAGATTCTTACTACCTTTACTGTCGAATTCAATCACGGAGGTTTCCAGTGGAAAGCTGTGAAATGATGAAATTCTGGTAATGTTTACAAGTCCGGGTACTTCGGGTGGTGTTTTCACGGGACTGTGCTTTCAATTATTAAGAGTTCATGTTTACAGAGCTCAGAATTGGTGTCTAAAGCCTTGGAATGAGGAGAATATTGTTTATGTTTACAATTTAGGAGGATTGGCTTTGGCGTTTCTTTGTGTGAATCAGTTAAAATGGTGGCGGTTCCAGTAAATACTTCTAAGCAAACTGTCTTATTGTGGTATAACTGTTTAAATACACAATGAGAGTTCCCAGAAATGATTAAGAATGTGTAATAAACATCTAAAGTACACGTAAATAGATTCTTACTACATTTACTGTCGAATTCAATCACGGAGGTTTCGAGTGTAAAGCTGTGAAATGACGAAAATACTGGTAATATTTACAACTCCGGGTACTTCGGGTGGATTTTCACGGGACTGTGCTTTCAATTATTAAGAGTTCATGTTTACAGAGCTCAGAATTGGTGTCTAAAGCCTTGGAATGACGAGAATAGTGTTTATGTTTACAATTTAGGAGGATTGGCTTTGGCGTTTCTTTGTGTGAATCAGTTAAAATGGTGGCGGTTCCAGTAAATACTTCTAAGCAAACTGTCTAATTGTGGTAAAACTGTTAAAATACACAATGAGAGTTCCCAGAAATGATTAAGAACGTGTAATAAACATCTCAAGTACACGTAAATAGATTCTTACTACATTTACTGTCGAATTCAATCACGGAGGTTTCGAGTGGAAAGCTGTGAAATGCCGTAATTCTGGTAATGTTTACAAGTCGGGGTACTTTGTGTGGCGTTTTCACGGGTCTGTGCTTTCAATTATTAAGAGTTCATGTTTACAGAGCTCAGATTTGGTGTCTAAAGCCTTGGAATGACGAGAATAGTTTTTATGTTTACAATTTAGGAGGATTGGCTTTGGCGTTTCTTTGTGTGAAGCAGTTAAAATGGTGGCAGTTCCAGTAAATACTTCTAAGCAAACTGTCTAATTGTGGTTAAACTCTTAAAATACACAATGATAGTCCCCAGAAATGATTAAGAACGTGTAATGAACACCTCAAGTACACGTAAATAGATTCTTTCTACCTTTACTTTCGAATTCAATCACGGAGGTTTCCAGTGGAAAGCTGTGAAATGACGAAAATACTGGTAATATTTACAAGTACGGGTACTTCTGGTGGCGTTTTCACGGGACTGTGCTTTCAAATATTAAGAGTTCATGTTTACAGAGCTCAGAATTGGTGTCTAAAGCCTTGGAATGACGAGAATAGTTTTTATGTTTACAATTTAGGAGGATTGGCTTTGTCGTTTCTTTGTGTGAATCAGTTAAAATGGTGGCGGTTCCAGTAAATACTTCTAAGCAAACTGTCTAATTGTGGTAAAACTGTTAAAATACACAATGAGAGTTACCAGAAATGATTAAGAACGTGTAATAAACACCTCAAGTACACGTAAATAGATTCTTACTACATTTACTGTCGAATTCAATCACGGAAGTTTCGAGTGGAAAGCTGTGAAATGACGTAATTCTGGTAATGTTTACAAGTCCGGGTATTTTGGGTGGCGCTTTCACGGGACTGTGCTTTCAATTATTAAGAGTTCATGTTTACAGAGCTCAGATTTGGTGTCTAAAGCCTTGGAATGACGAGAATAGTTCTTATGTTTACAATTTAGGAGGATTGGCTTTGGCGTGTTTTTTGTGTGAATCAGTTAAAATGGTGGCGGTTCCAGTAAATACTTCTAAGCAAACTGTCTAATTGTGGTAAAACTGTTAAAATACACAATGAGAGTTACCAGAAATGATTAAGAACGTGTAATAAACACCTCAAGTACAAGTAAATAGATTCTTACTACATTTACTGTCTAATTCAATCACGGAGGTTTCCCTTGGAAAGCTGTGAAATGCGAAAATAATGGTTATATTTACAACTCCGGGTACTTCGGGTGGCGTTTTCACGGGACTTTGCTTTCAAATATTAAGAGTTCATGTTTACAGAGCTCAGAATTGGTGTCTAAAGCCTTGGAATGACGAGAATAGTTTTTATGTTTACAATTTAGGAGGATTGGCTTTGGCGTTTCTTTTTGTGAATCAGTTAAAATGGTGGCGGTTCCAGTAAATACTTCTAAGCAAACTGTCTAATTGTGGTAAAACTGTTAAAATACACAATGAGAGTTACCAGAAATGATTAAGAACGTGTAATAAACACCTCAAGTACACGTAAATAGATTCTTACTACATTTACTGTCGAATTCAATCACGGAGGTTTCCCTTGGAAAGCTGTGAAATGACGAAAATACTGGTTATATTTACAACTCCGGGTACTTCTGGAGGCGTTTTCACGGGACGGTGCTTTCAAATATTAAGAGTTCATGTTTACAGAGCTCAGAATTGGTGTCTAAAGCCTTGGAATGAGGAGAATATTGTTTATGTTTACAATTTTGGAGGATTGGCTTCGGCGCTTTTTTGTGCGTATCATTTAAAATGGTGACGGTTCCAGGAACTACTTCTAAGGAAACTGTCTAATTGTGGTAAAACTGTTAAAATACACAATGAGAGTTCCCAGAAATGATTAAGAACGTTTAATAAACACCTCAAGGACCTGTAAATAGATTCTTACTACATTTACTGTCGAATTCAATCACGGAGGTTTCGAGTGGAAAGCTGTGAAATGCCGTAATTCTGGGAATGTTTACAAGTCCGGGTACCTTGGGTGGCGTTTTCACGGGACTGTGCTTTCAATTATTAAGAGTTCATGTTTACAGAGCTCAGATTTGGTGTCTAAAGCCTTGGAATGACGAGAATAGTTTTTATGTTTACAATTTAGGAGGATTGGCTTTGGCGTTTTTTTTGTGTGAATCAGTTAAAATGGTGGCGGTTCCAGTAAACAGTTCTAAGCAAACTGTCTAATTGTGGTAAAACTATTAACATACACAATGAGAGTTCCCGGAAATGATTAAGAACGTGTAATAAACATCTCAAGTACACGTAAATAGATTCTTACTACATTTACTGTCGAATTCAATCACGGAGGTTTCCCTTGGAAAGCTGTGAAATGCGAAAATAATGGTTATATTTACAACTCCGGGTACTTCGGGTGGCGTTTTCACGGGACTTTGCTTTCAAATATTAAGAGTTCATGTTTACAGAGCTCAGAATTGGTGTCTAAAGCCTTGGAATGACGAGAATAGTTTTTATGTTTACAATTTAGGAGGATTGGCTTTGGCGTTTCTTTTTGTGAATCAGTTAAAATGGTGGCGGTTCCAGTAAATACTTCTAAGCAAACTGTCTAATTGTGGTAAAACTGTTAAAATACACAATGAGAGTTACCAGAAATGATTAAGAACGTGTAATAAACACCTCAAGTACACGTAAATAGATTCTTACTACATTTACTGTCGAATTCAATCACGGAGGTTTCCCTTGGAAAGCTGTGAAATGACGAAAATACTGGTTATATTTACAACTCCGGGTACTTCTGGAGGCGTTTTCACGGGACGGTGCTTTCAAATATTAAGAGTTCATGTTTACAGAGCTCAGAATTGGTGTCTAAAGCCTTGGAATGAGGAGAATATTGTTTATGTTTACAATTTTGGAGGATTGGCTTCGGCGCTTTTTTGTGCGTATCATTTAAAATGGTGACGGTTCCAGGAACTACTTCTAAGCAAACTGTCTAATTGTGGTAAAACTGTTAAAATACACAATGAGAGTTCCCAGAAATGATTAAGAACGTTTAATAAACACCTCAAGGACCTGTAAATAGATTCTTACTACATTTACTGTCGAATTCAATCACGGAGGTTTCGAGTGGAAAGCTGTGAAATGCCGTAATTCTGGGAATGTTTACAAGTCCGGGTACCTTGGGTGGCGTTTTCACGGGACTGTGCTTTCAATTATTAAGAGTTCATGTTTACAGAGCTCAGATTTGGTGTCTAAAGCCTTGGAATGACGAGAATAGTTTTTATGTTTACAATTTAGGAGGATTGGCTTTGGCGTTTTTTTTGTGTGAATCAGTTAAAATGGTGGCGGTTCCAGTAAACAGTTCTAAGCAAACTGTCTAATTGTGGTAAAACTATTAACATACACAATGAGAGTTCCCGGAAATGATTAAGAACGTGTAATAAACATCTCAAGTACACGTAAATAGATTCTTACTACATTTACTGTCGAATTCAATCACGGAGGTTTCCCTTGGAAAGCTGTGAAATGACGAAAATACTGGTTATATTTAAAACTCCGGGTATTTCGGGTGGCGTTTTCACGGGACGGTGCTTTCAAATATTAAGAGTTCATGTTTACAGAGCTCAGAATTGGTGTCTAAAGCCTTGGAATGAGGAGAATATTGTTTATGTTTACAATTTAGGAGGATTGGCTTCGGCGCTTTTTTGTGCCTATCATTTAAAATGGTGACGGTTCCAGGAACTACTTCTAAGCAAACTGTCTAATTGTGGTAAAACTGTTAAAATACACAATGAGAGTTCCCAGAAATGATTAAGAACGTTTAATAAACACCTCAAGGACCTGTAAATAGATTCTTACTACATTTACTGTCGAATTCAATCACCGAGGTTTCCAGTGGAAAGCTGTGAAATGACGAAAATACTGGTAATGTTTACAAGTACGGGTACTTCTGGTGGCGTTTTCACGGGACTGTGCTTTCAAATATTAAGAGTTCATGTTTACAGAGCTCAGAATTGGTGTCTAAAGCCTTGGAATGACGAGAATATTGTTTATGTTTACAATTTAGGAGGATTGGCTTTGGCGTGTTTTTTTGTGTGAATCAGTTAAAATGGTGGCGGTTCCAGTAAATACTTCTAAGCAAACTGTCTAATTGTGGTAAAACTGTTAAAATACACAATGAGAGTTACCAGAAATGATTAAGAACGTGTAATAAACACCTCAAGTACACATAAATAGATTCTTACTACATTTACTGTCGAATATAATCACGGAGGTTTCGAGTGGAAAGCTGTGAAATAACGTAATTCTGGTAATGTTTACCAGTCCGGGTACTTTCGGTGGCGTTTTCACGGGACTGTGCTTTCAATTATTAAGAGTTCATGTTTACAGAGCTCAGATTTGGTGTCTAAAGCCTTGGAATGACGAGAATAGTTTTTATGTTTACAATTTAGGAGGATGGGCTTTGGCGTTTTTTTTTGTGTGAATCAGTTAAAATGGTGGCGGTTCCAGTAAACAGTTCTAAGCAAACTGTCTAATTGTGGTCAAACTATTAACATACACAATGAGAGTTCCCGGAAATGATTAAGAACGTGTAATAAACATCTCAAGTACACGTAAATAGATTCTTACTTCATTTACTGTCGAATTCAATCACCGAGGTTTCCAGTGGAAAGCTGTGAAATGACGAAAATACTGGTAATGTTTACAAGTACGGGTACTTCTGGTGGCGTTTTCACGGGACTGTGCTTTCAAATATTAAGAGTTCATGTTTACAGAGCTCAGAATTGGTGTCTAAAGCCTTGGAATGACGAGAATAGTTTTTATGTTTACAATTTAGGAGGATTGGCTTTGGCGTTTTTTTTGTGTGAATCAGTTAAAATGGTGGCGGTTCCAGTAAATACTTCTAAGCAAACTGTCTAATTGTGGTTAAACTCTTAAAATACACAATGATAGTCCCCAGAAATGATTAAGAACGTGTAATGAACACCTCAAGTACACGTAAATAGATTCTTACTACATTTACTGTCGAATTCAATCACGGAGGTTTCCCTTGGAAAGCTGTGAAATGACGAAAATACTGGTTATATTTAAAACTCCGGGTATTTCGGGTGGCGTTTTCACGGGACGGTGCTTTCAAATATTAAGAGTTCATGTTTACAGAGCTCAGAATTGGTGTCTAAAGCCTTGGAATGAGGAGAATATTGTTTATGTTTACAATTTAGGAGGATTGGCTTCGGCGCTTTTTTGTGCCTATCATTTAAAATGGTGACGGTTCCAGAAACTACTTCTAAGCAAACTGTCTAATTGTGGTAAAACTGTTAAAATACACAATGAGAGTTACCAGAAATGATTAAGAACGTGTAATAAACACCTCAAGTACACGTAAATAGATTCTTACTACATTTACTGTCGAATTCAATCACGGAAGTTTCGAGTGGAAAGCTGTGAAATGACGTAATTCTGGTAATGTTTACAAGTCCGGGTATTTTGGGTGGCGCTTTCACGGGACTGTGCTTTCAATTATTAAGAGTTCATGTTTACTGAGCTCAGATTTGGTGTCTAAAGCCTTGGAATGACGAGAATAGTTTTTATGTTTACAATTTAGGAGGATTGGCTTTGGCGTGTTTTTTGTGTGAATCAGTTAAAATGGTGGCGGTTCCAGTAAATACTTCTAAGCAAACTGTCTAATTGTGGTAAAACTGTTAAAATACACAATGAGAGTTACCAGAAATGATTAAGAACGTGTAATAAACACCTCAAGTACACGTAAATAGATTCTTACTACATTTACTGTCGAATTCAATCACGGAGGTTTCCCTTGGAAAGCTGTGAAATGCGAAAATAATGGTTATATTTACAACTCCGGGTACTTCGGGTGGCGTTTTCACGGGACTTTGCTTTCAAATATTAAGAGTTCATGTTTACAGAGCTCAGAATTGGTGTCTAAAGCCTTGGAATGACGAGAATAGTTTTTATGTTTACAATTTAGGAGGATTGGCTTTGGCGTTTCTTTGTGTGAAGCAGTTAAAATGGTGGCAGTTCCAGTAAATACTTCTAAGCAAACTGTCTAATTGTGGTTAAACTCTTAAAATACACAATGATAGTCCCCAGAAATGATTAAGAACGTGTAATGAACACCTCAAGTACACGTAAATTGATTCTTTCTACCTTTACTTTCGAATTCAATCACGGAGGTTTCCAGTGGAAAGCTGTGAAATGACGAAAATACTGGTAATATTTACAAGTACGGGTACTTCTGGTGGCGTTTTCACGGGACTGTGCTTTCAAATATTAAGAGTTCACGTTTACAGAGCTCAGAATTGGTGTCTAAAGCCTTGGAATGACGAGAATAGTTTTTATGTTTACAATTTAGGAGGATTGGCTTTGGCGTTTTTTTTGTGTGAATCAGTTAAAATGGTGGCGGTTCCAGTAAATACTTCTAAGCAAACTGTCTAATTGTGGTTAAACTCTTAAAATACACAATGATAGTCCCCAGAAATGATTAAGAACGTGTAATGAACACCTCAAGTACACGTAAATAGATTCTTACTACATTTACTGTCGAATTCAATCACGGAGGTTTCCCTTGGAAAGCTGTGAAATGACGAAAATACTGGTTATATTTAAAACTCCGGGTATTTCGGGTGGCGTTTTCACGGGACGGTGCTTTCAAATATTAAGAGTTCATGTTTACAGAGCTCAGAATTGGTGTCTAAAGCCTTGGAATGAGGAGAATATTGTTTATGTTTACAATTTAGGAGGATTGGCTTCGGCGCTTTTTTGTGCCTATCATTTAAAATGGTGACGGTTCCAGGAACTACTTCTAAGCAAACTGTCTAATTGTGGTAAAACTGTTAAAATACACAATGAGAGTTCCCAGAAATGATTAAGAACGTTTAATAAACACCTCAAGGACCTGTAAATAGATTCTTACTACATTTACTGTCGAATTCAATCACGGAGGTTTCGAGTGGAAAGCTGTGAAATGCCGTAATTCTGGTAATGTTTACAAGTCGGGGTACTTTGTGTGGCGTTTTCACGGGACTGTGCTTTCAATTATTAAGAGTTCATGTTTACAGAGCTCAGATTTGGTGTCTAAAGCCTTGGAATGACGAGAATAGTTTTTATGTTTACAATTTAGGAGGATTGGCTTTGTCGTTTCTTTGTGTGAAGCAGTTAAAATGGTGGCAGTTCCAGTAAATACTTCTAAGCAAACTGTCTAATTGTGGTTAAACTCTTAAAATACACAATGATAGTCCCCAGAAATGATTAAGAACGTGTAATGAACACCTCAAGTACACGTAAATAGATTCTTTCTACCTTTACTTTCGAATTCAATCACGGAGGTTTCCAGTGGAAAGCTGTGAAATGACGAAAATACCGGTAATGTTTACAAGTACGGGTACTTCTGGTGGCGTTTTCACGGGACTGTGCTTTCAAATATTAAGAGTTCATGTTTACAGAGCTCAGAATTGGTGTCTAAAGCCTTGGAATGACGAGAATAGTTTTTATGTTTACAATTTAGGAGGATTGGCTTTGTCGTTTCTTTGTGTGAATCAGTTAAAATGGTGGCGGTTCCAGTAAATACTTCTAAGCAAACTGTCTAATTGTGGTAAAACTGTTAAAATACACAATGAGAGTTACCAGAAATGATTAAGAACGTGTAATAAACACCTCAAGTACACGTAAATAGATTCTTACTACATTTACTGTCGAATTCAATCACGGAAGTTTCGAGTGGAAAGCTGTGAAATGACGTAATTCTTGTAATGTTTACAAGTCCGGGTATTTTGGGTGGCGCTTTCACGGGACTGTGCTTTCAATTATTAAGAGTTCATGTTTACTGAGCTCAGATTTGGTGTCTAAAGCCTTGGAATGACGAGAATAGTTTTTATGTTTACAATTTAGGAGGATTGGCTTTGGCGTGTTTTTTGTGTGAATCAGTTAAAATGGTGGCGGTTCCAGTAAATACTTCTAAGCAAACTGTCTAATTGTGGTAAAACTGTTAAAATACACAATGAGAGTTACCAGAAATGATTAAGAACGTGTAATAAACACCTCAAGTACACGTAAATAGATTCTTACTACATTTACTGTCGAATTCAATCACGGAGGTTTCCCTTGGAAAGCTGTGAAATGACGAAAATACTGGTTATATTTAAAACTCCGGGTATTTCGGGTGGCGTTTTCACGGGACGGTGCTTTCAAATATTAAGAGTTCATGTTTACAGAGCTCAGAATTGGTGTCTAAAGCCTTGGAATGAGGAGAATATTGTTTATGTTTACAATTTAGGAGGATTGGCTTCGGCGCTTTTTTGTGCCTATCATTTAAAATGGTGACGGTTCCAGGAACTACTTCTAAGCAAACTGTCTAATTGTGGTAAAACTGTTAAAATACACAATGAGAGTTCCCAGAAATGATTAAGAACGTTTAATAAACACCTCAAGGACCTGTAAATAGATTCTTACTACATTTACTGTCGAATTCAATCACGGAGGTTTCGAGTGGAAAGCTGTGAAATGCCGTAATTCTGGTAATGTTTACAAGTCGGGGTACTTTGTGTGGCGTTTTCACGGGACTGTGCTTTCAATTATTAAGAGTTCATGTTTACAGAGCTCAGATTTGGTGTCTAAAGCCTTGGAATGACGAGAATAGTTTTTATGTTTACAATTTAGGAGGATTGGCTTTGGCGTTTTTTTTGTGTGAATCAGTTAAAATGGTGGCGGTTCCAGTAAACAGTTCTAAGCAAACTGTCTAATTGTGGTAAAACTGTTAAAATACACAATGAGAGTTACCAGAAATGATTAAGAACGTGTAATAAACACCTCAAGTACACGTAAATAGATTCTTACTACATTTACTGTCGAATTCAATCACGGAAGTTTCGAGTGGAAAGCTGTGAAATGACGTAATTCTTGTAATGTTTACAAGTCCGGGTATTTTGGGTGGCGCTTTCACGGGACTGTGCTTTCAATTATTAAGAGTTCATGTTTACTGAGCTCAGATTTAGTGTCTAAAGCCTTGGAATGACGAGAATAGTTTTTATGTTTACAATTTAGGAGGATTGGCTTTGGCGTGTTTTTTGTGTGAATCAGTTAAAATGGTGGCGGTTCCAGTAAATACTTCTAAGCAAACTGTCTAATTGTGGTAAAACTGTTAAAATACACAATGAGAGTTACCAGAAATGATTAAGAACGTGTAATAAACACCTCAAGTACACGTAAATAGATTCTTACTACATTTACTGTCGAATTCAATCACGGAGGTTTCCCTTGGAAATCTGTGAAATGACGAAAATACTGGTTATATTTAAAACTCCGGGTATTTCGGGTGGCGTTTTCACGGGACGGTGCTTTCAAATATTAAGAGTTCATGTTTACAGAGCTCAGAATTGGTGTCTAAAGCCTTGGAATGAGGAGAATATTGTTTATGTTTACAATTTAGGAGGATTGGCTTCGGCGCTTTTTTGTGCCTATCATTTAAAATGGTGACGGTTCCAGGAACTACTTCTAAGCAAACTGTCTAATTGTGGTAAAACTGTTAAAATACACAATGAGAGTTCCCAGAAATGATTAAGAACGTTTAATAAACACCTCAAGGACCTGTAAATAGATTCTTACTACATTTACTGTCGAATTCAATCACGGAGGTTTCGAGTGGAAAGCTGTGAAATGCCGTAATTCTGGTAATGTGTACAAGTCGGGGTACTTTGTGTGGCGTTTTCAGGGGACTGTGCTTTCAATTATTAAGAGTTCATGTTTACAGAGCTCAGATTTGGTGTCTAAAGCCTTGGAATGACGAGAATAGTTTTTATGTTTACAATTTAGGAGGATTGGCTTTGTCGTTTCTTTGTGTGAAGCAGTTAAAATGGTGGCAGTTCCAGTAAATACTTCTAAGCAAACTGTCTAATTGTGGTTAAACTCTTAAAATACACAATGATAGTCCCCAGAAATGATTAAGAACGTGTAATGAACACCTCAAGTACACGTAAATAGATTCTTTCTACCTTTACTTTCGAATTCAATCACGGAGGTTTCCAGTGGAAAGCTGTGAAATGACGAAAATACTGGTAATGTTTACAAGTACGGGTACTTCTGGTGGCGTTTTCACGGGACTGTGCTTTCAAATATTAAGAGTTCATGTTTACAGAGCTCAGAATTGGTGTCTAAAGCCTTGGAATGACGAGAATAGTTTTTATGTTTACAATTTAGGAGGATTGGCTTTGTCGTTTCTTTGTGTGAATCAGTTAAAATGGTGGCGGTTCCAGTAAATACTTCTAAGCAAACTGTCTAATTGTGGTAAAACTGTTAAAATACACAATGAGAGTTACCAGAAATGATTAAGAACGTGTAATAAACACCTCAAGTACACGTAAATAGATTCTTACTACATTTACTGTCGAATTCAATCACGGAAGTTTCGAGTGGAAAGCTGTGAAATGACGTAATTCTGGTAATGTTTACAAGTCCGGGTATTTTGGGTGGCGCTTTCACGGGACTGTGCTTTCAATTATTAAGAGTTCATGTTTACTGAGCTCAGATTTGGTGTCTAAAGCCTTGGAATGACGAGAATAGTTTTTATGTTTACAATTTAGGAGGATTGGCTTTGGCGTGTTTTTTGTGTGAATCAGTTAAAATGGTGGCGGTTCCAGTAAATACTTCTAAGCAAACTGTCTAATTGTGGTAAAACTGTTAAAATACACAATGAGAGTTACCAGAAATGATTAAGAACGTGTAATAAACACCTCAAGTACACGTAAATAGATTCTTACTACATTTACTGTCAAATTCAATCACGGAGGTTTCCCTTGGAAAGCTGTGAAATGCGAAAATAATGGTTATATTTTCAACTCCGGGTACTTCGGGTGGCGTTTTCACGGGACTTTGCTTTCAAATATTAAGAGTTCATGTTTACAGAGCTCAGAATTGGTGTCTAAAGCCTTGGAATGACGAGAATAGTTTTTATGTTTACAATTTAGGAGGATTGGCTTTGGCGTTTCTTTGTGTGAAGCAGTTAAAATGGTGGCAGTTCCAGTAAATACTTCTAAGCAAACTGTCTAATTGTGGTTAAACTCTTAAAATACACAATGATAGTCCCCAGAAATGATTAAGAACGTGTAATGAACACCTCAAGTACACGTAAATAGATTCTTTCTACCTTTACTTTCGAATTCAATCACGGAGGTTTCCAGTGGAAAGCTGTGAAATGACGAAAATACTGGTAATGTTTACAAGTACGGGTACTTCTGGTGGCGTTTTCACGGGACTGTGCTTTCAAATATTAAGAGTTCATGTTTACAGAGCTCAGAATTGGTGTCTAAAGCCTTGGAATGACGAGAATAGTTTTTATGTTTACAATTTAGGAGGATTGGCTTTGGCGTTTTTTTTGTGTGAATCAGTTAAAATGGTGGCGGTTCCAGTATATACTTCTAAGCAAACTGTCTAATTGTGGTTAAACTCTTAAAATACACAATGATAGTCCCCAGAAATGATTAAGAACGTGTAATGAACACCTCAAGTACACGTAAATAGATTCTTACTACATTTACTGTCGAATTCAATCACGGAGGTTTCCCTTGGAAAGCTGTGAAATGACGAAAATACTGGTTATATTTAAAACTCCGGGTATTTCGGGTGGCGTTTTCACGGGACGGTGCTTTCAAATATTAAGAGTTCATGTTTACAGAGCTCAGAATTGGTGTCTAAAGCCTTGGAATGAGGAGAATATTGTTTATGTTTACAATTTAGGAGGATTGGCTTCGGCGCTTTTTTGTGCCTATCATTTAAAATGGTGACGGTTCCAGGAACTACTTCTAAGCAAACTGTCTAATTGTGGTAAAACTGTTAAAATACACAATGAGAGTTCCCAGAAATGATTAAGAACGTTTAATAAACACCTCAAGGACCTGTAAATAGATTCTTACTACATTTACTGTCGAATTCAATCACGGAGGTTTCGAGTGGAAAGCTGTGAAATGCCGTAATTCTGGTAATGTTTACAAGTCGGGGTACTTTGTGTGGCGTTTTCACGGGACTGTGCTTTCAATTATTAAGAGTTCATGTTTACAGAGCTCAGATTTGGTGTCTAAAGCCTTGGAATGACGAGAATAGTTTTTATGTTTACAATTTAGGAGGATTGGCTTTGTCGTTTCTTTGTGTGAAGCAGTTAAAATGGTGGCAGTTCCAGTAAATACTTCTAAGCAAACTGTCTAATTGTGGTTAAACTCTTAAAATACACAATGATAGTCCCCAGAAATGATTAAGAATGTGTAATGAACACCTCAAGTACACGTAAATAGATTCTTTCTACCTTTACTTTCTAATTCAATCACGGAGGTTTCCAGTGGAAAGCTGTGAAATGACGAAAATACTGGTAATGTTTACAAGTACGGGTACTTCTGGTGGCGTTTTCACGGGACTGTGCTTTCAAATATTAAGAGTTCATGTTTACAGGGCTCAGAATTGGTGTCTAAAGCCTTGGAATGACGAGAATAGTTTTTATGTTTACAATTTAGGAGGATTGGCTTTGTCGTTTCTTTGTGTGAATCAGTTAAAATGGTGGCGGTTCCAGTAAATACTTCTAAGCAAACTGTCTAATTGTGGTAAAACTGTTAAAATACACAATGAGAGTTCCCAGAAATGATTAAGAACGTGTAATAAACACCTCAAGTACACGTAAATAGATTCTTACTACATTTACTGTCGAATTCAATCACGGAAGTTTCGAGTGGAAAGCTGTGAAATGCCGTAATTCTGGTAATGTTTACAAGTCGGGGTACTTTGTGTGGCGTTTTCACGGGACTGTGCTTTCAATTATTAAGAGTTCATGTTTACAGAGCTCAGATTTGGTGTCTAAAGCCTTGGAATGACGAGAATAGTTTTTATGTTTACAATTTAGGAGGATTGGCTTTGTCGTTTCTTTGTGTGAAGCAGTTAAAATGGTGGCAGTTCCAGTAAATACTTCTAAGCAAACTGTCTAATTGTGGTTAAACTCTTAAAATACACAATGATAGTCCCCAGAAATGATTAAGAACGTGTAATGAACACCTCAAGTACACGTAAATAGATTCTTTCTACCTTTACTTTCGAATTCAATCACGGAGGTTTCCAGTGGAAAGCTGTGAAATGACGAAAATACTGGTAATGTTTACAAGTACGGGTACTTCTGGTGGCGTTTTCACGGGACTGTGCTTTCAAATATTAAGAGTTCATGTTTACAGAGCTCAGAATTGGTGTCTAAAGCCTTGGAATGACGAGAATAGTTTTTATGTTTACAATTTAGGAGGATTGGCTTTGTCGTTTCTTTGTGTGAATCAGTTAAAATGGTGGCGGTTCCAGTAAATACTTCTAAGCAAACTGTCTAATTGTGGTAAAACTGTTAAAATACACAATGAGAGTTACCAGAAATGATTAAGAACGTGTAATAAACACCTCAAGTACACGTAAATAGATTCTTACTACATTTACTGTCGAATTCAATCACGGAAGTTTCGAGTGGAAAGCTGTGAAATGACGTAATTCTGGTAATGTTTACAAGTCCGGGTATTTTGGGTGGCGCTTTCACGGGACTGTGCTTTCAATTATTAAGAGTTCATGTTTACTGAGCTCAGATTTGGTGTCTAAAGCCTTGGAATGACGAGAATAGTTTTTATGTTTACAATTTAGGAGGATTGGCTTTGGCGTGTTTTTTGTGTGAATCAGTTAAAATGGTGGCGGTTCCAGTAAATACTTCTAAGCAAACTGTCTAATTGTGGTAAAACTGTTAAAATACACAATGAGAGTTACCAGAAATGATTAAGAACGTGTAATAAACACCTCAAGTACACGTAAATAGATTCTTACTACATTTACTGTCTAATTCAATCACGGAGGTTTCCCTTGGAAAGCTGTGAAATGCGAAAATAATGGTTATATTTACAACTCCGGGTACTTCGGGTGGCGTTTTCACGGGACTTTGCTTTCAAATATTAAGAGTTCATGTTTACAGAGCTCAGAATTGGTGTCTAAAGCCTTGGAATGACGAGAATAGTTTTTATGTTTACAATTTAGGAGGATTGGCTTTGGCGTTTCTTTGTGTGAAGCAGTTAAAATGGTGGCAGTTCCAGTAAATACTTCTAAGCAAACTGTCTAATTGTGGTTAAACTCTTAAAATACACAATGATAGTCCCCAGAAATGATTAAGAACGTGTAATGAACACCTCAAGTACACGTAAATAGATTCTTTCTACCTTTACTTTCGAATTCAATCACGGAGGTTTCCAGTGGAAAGCTGTGAAATGACGAAAATACTGGTAATGTTTACAAGTACGGGTACTTCTGGTGGCGTTTTCACGGGACTGTGCTTTCAAATATTAAGAGTTCATGTTTACAGAGCTCAGAATTGGTGTCTAAAGCCTTGGAATGACGAGAATAGTTTTTATGTTTACAATTTAGGAGGATTGGCTTTGGCGTTTTTTTTGTGTGAATCAGTTAAAATGGTGGCGGTTCCAGTAAATACTTCTAAGCAAACTGTCTAATTGTGGTTAAACTCTTAAAATACACAATGATAGTCCCCAGAAATGATTAAGAACGTGTAATGAACACCTCAAGTACACGTAAATAGATTCTTACTACATTTACTGTCGAATTCAATCACGGAGGTTCCCTTGGAAAGCTGTGAAATGACGAAAATACTGGTTATATTTAAAACTCCGGGTATTTCGGGTGGCGTTTTCACGGGACGGTGCTTTCAAATATTAAGAGTTCATGTTTACAGAGCTCAGAATTGGTGTCTAAAGCCTTGGAATGAGGAGAATATTGTTTATGTTTACAATTTAGGAGGATTGGCTTCGGCGCTTTTTTGTGCCTATCATTTAAAATGGTGACGGTTCCAGGAACTACTTCTAAGCAAACTGTCTAATTGTGGTAAAACTGTTAAAATACACAATGAGAGTTCCCAGAAATGATTAAGAACGTTTAATAAACACCTCAAGGACCTGTAAATAGATTCTTACTACATTTACTGTCGAATTCAAACACGGAGGTTTCGAGTGGAAAGCTGTGAAATGCCGTAATTCTGGTAATGTTTACAAGTCGGGGTACTTTGTGTGGCGTTTTCACGGGACTGTGCTTTCAATTATTAAGAGTTCATGTTTACAGAGCTCAGATTTGGTGTCTAAAGCCTTGGAATGACGAGAATAGTTTTTATGTTTACAATTTAGGAGGATTGGCTTTGTCGTTTCTTTGTGTGAAGCAGTTAAAATGGTGGCAGTTCCAGTAAATACTTCTAAGCAAACTGTCTAATTGTGGTTAAACTCTTAAAATACACAATGATAGTCCCCAGAAATGATTAAGAACGTGTAATGAACACCTCAAGTACACGTAAATAGATTCTTTCTACCTTTACTTTCGAATTCAATCACGGAGGTTTCCAGTGGAAAGCTGTGAAATGACGAAAATACTGGTAATGTTTACAAGTACGGGTACTTCTGGTGGCGTTTTCACGGGACTGTGCTTTCAAATATTAAGAGTTCATGTTTACAGAGCTCAGAATTGGTGTCTAAAGCCTTGGAATGACGAGAATAGTTTTTATGTTTACAATTTAGGAGGATTGGCTTTGTCGTTTCTTTGTGTGAATCAGTTAAAATGGTGGCGGTTCCAGTAAATACTTCTAAGCAAACTGTCTAATTGTGGTAAAACTGTTAAAATACACAATGAGAGTTACCAGAAATGATTAAGAACGTGTAATAAACACCTCAAGTACACGTAAATAGATTCTTACTACATTTACTGTCGAATTCAATCACGGAAGTTTCGAGTGGAAAGCTGTGAAATGACGTAATTCTGGTAATGTTTACAAGTCCGGGTATTTTGGGTGGCGCTTTCACGGGACTGTGCTTTCAATTATTAAGAGTTCATGTTTACTGAGCTCAGATTTGGTGTCTAAAGCCTTGGAATGACGAGAATAGTTTTTATGTTTACAATTTAGGAGGATTGGCTTTGGCGTGTTTTTTGTGTGAATCAGTTAAAATGGTGGCGGTTCCAGTAAATACTTCTAAGCAAACTGTCTAATTGTGGTAAAACTGTTAAAATACACAATGAGAGTTACCAGAAATGATTAAGAACGTGTAATAAACACCTCAAGTACACGTAAATAGATTCTTACTACATTTACTGTCGAATTCAATCACGGAGGTTTCCCTTGGAAAGCTGTGAAATGACGAAAATACTGGTTATATTTAAAACTCCGGGTATTTCGGGTGGCGTTTTCACGGGACGGTGCTTTCAAATATTAAGAGTTCATGTTTACAGAGCTCAGAATTGGTGTCTAAAGCCTTGGAATGAGGAGAATATTGTTTATGTTTACAATTTAGGAGGATTGGCTTCGGCGCTTTTTTGTGCCTATCATTTAAAATGGTGACGGTTCCAGGAACTACTTCTAAGCAAACTGTCTAATTGTGGTAAAACTGTTAAAATACACAATGAGAGTTCCCAGAAATGATTAAGAACGTTTAATAAACACCTCAAGGACCTGTAAATAGATTCTTACTACATTTACTGTCGAATTCAAACACGGAGGTTTCGAGTGGAAAGCTGTGAAATGCCGTAATTCTGGTAATGTTTACAAGTCGGGGTACTTTGTGTGGCGTTTTCACGGGACTGTGCTTTCAATTATTAAGAGTTCATGTTTACAGAGCTCAGATTTGGTGTCTAAAGCCTTGGAATGACGAGAATAGTTTTTATGTTTACAATTTAGGAGGATTGGCTTTGTCGTTTCTTTGTGTGAAGCAGTTAAAATGGTGGCAGTTCCAGTAAATACTTCTAAGCAAACTGTCTAATTGTGGTTAAACTCTTAAAATACACAATGATAGTCCCCAGAAATGATTAAGAACGTGTAATGAACACCTCAAGTACACGTAAATAGATTCTTTCTACCTTTACTTTCGAATTCAATCACGGAGGTTTCCAGTGGAAAGCTGTGAAATGACGAAAATACTGGTAATGTTTACAAGTACGGGTACTTCTGGTGGCGTTTTCACGGGACTGTGCTTTCAAATATTAAGAGTTCATGTTTACAGAGCTCAGAATTGGTGTCTAAAGCCTTGGAATGACGAGAATAGTTTTTATGTTTACAATTTAGGAGGATTGGCTTTGTCGTTTCTTTGTGTGAATCAGTTAAAATGGTGGCGGTTCCAGTAAATACTTCTAAGCAAACTGTCTAATTGTGGTAAAACTGTTAAAATACACAATGAGAGTTACCAGAAATGATTAAGAACGTGTAATAAACACCTCAAGTGCACGTAAATAGATTCTTACTACATTTACTGTCGAATTCAATCACGGAAGTTTCGAGTGGAAAGCTGTGAAATGACGTAATTCTGGTAATGTTTACAAGTCCGGGTATTTTGGGTGGCGCTTTCACGGGACTGTGCTTTCAATTATTAAGAGTTCATGTTTACTGAGCTCAGATTTGGTGTCTAAAGCCTTGGAATGACGAGAATAGTTTTTATGTTTACAATTTAGGAGGATTGGCTTTGGCGTGTTTTTTGTGTGAATCAGTTAAAATGGTGGCGGTTCCAGTAAATACTTCTAAGCAAACTGTCTAATTGTGGTAAAACTGTTAAAATACACAATGAGAGTTCCCAGAAATGATTAAGAACGTTTAATAAACACCTCAAGGACCTGTAAATAGATTCTTACTACATTTACTGTCGAATTCAATCACGGAGGTTTCGAGTGGAAAGCTGTGAAATGCTGTAATTCTGGTAATGTTTACAAGTCGGGGTACTTTGTGTGGCGTTTTCACGGGACTGTGCTTTCAATTATTAAGAGTTCATGTTTACAGAGCTCAGATTTGGTGTCTAAAGCCTTGGAATGACGAGAATAGTTTTTATGTTTACAATATAGGAGGATTGGCTTTGTCGTTTCTTTGTGTGAAGCAGTTAAAATGGTGGCAGTTCCAGTAAATACTTCTAAGCAAACTGTCTAATTGTGGTTAAACTCTTAAAATACACAATGATAGTCCCCAGAAATGATTAAGAACGTGTAATGAACACCTCAAGTACACGTAAATAGATTCTTTCTACCTTTACTTTCGAATTCAATCACGGAGGTTTCCAGTGGAAAGCTGTGAAATGACGAAAATACTGGTAATGTTTACAAGTACGGGTACTTCTGGTGGCGTTTTCACGGGACTGTGCTTTCAAATATTAAGAGTTCATGTTTACAGAGCTCAGAATTGGTGTCTAAAGCCTTGGAATGACGAGAATAGTTTTTATGTTTACAATTTAGGAGGATTGGCTTTGTCGTTTCTTTGTGTGAATCAGTTAAAATGGTGGCGGTTCCAGTAAATACTTCTAAGCAAACTGTCTAATTGTGGTAAAACTGTTAAAATACACAATGAGAGTTACCAGAAATGATTAAGAACGTGTAATAAACACCTCAAGTACACGTAAATAGATTCTTACTACATTTACTGTCGAATTCAATCACGGAAGTTTCGAGTGGAAAGCTGTGAAATGACGTAATTCTGGTAATGTTTACAAGTCCGGGTATTTTGGGTGGCGCTTTCACGGGACTGTGCTTTCAATTATTAAGAGTTCATGTTTACTGAGCTCAGATTTGGTGTCTAAAGCCTTGGAATGACGAGAATAGTTTTTATGTTTACAATTTAGGAGGATTGGCTTTGGCGTGTTTTTTGTGTAAATCAGTTAAAATGGTGGCGGTTCCAGTAAATACTTCTAAGCAAACTGTCTAATTGTGGTAAAACTGTTAAAATACACAATGAGAGTTACCAGAAATGATTAAGAACGTGTAATAAACACCTCAAGTACACGTAAATAGATTCTTACTACATTTACTGTCTAATTCAATCACGGAGGTTTCCCTTGGAAAGCTGTGAAATGCGAAAATAATGGTTATATTTACAACTCCGGGTACTTCGGGTGGCGTTTTCACGGGACTTTGCTTTCAAATATTAAGAGTTCATGTTTACAGAGCTCAGAATTGGTGTCTAAAGCCTTGGAATGACGAGAATAGTTTTTATGTTTACAATTTAGGAGGATTGGCTTTGGCGTTTCTTTGTGTGAAGCAGTTAAAATGGTGGCAGTTCCAGTAAATACCTCTAAGCAAACTGTCTAATTGTGGTTAAACTCTTAAAATACACAATGATAGTCCCCAGAAATGATTAAGAACGTGTAATGAACACCTCAAGTACACGTAAATAGATTCTTTCTACCTTTACTTTCGAATTCAATCACGGAGGTTTCCAGTGGAAAGCTGTGAAATGACGAAAATACTGGTAATATTTACAAGTACGGGTACTTCTGGTGGCGTTTTCACGGGACTGTGCTTTCAAATATTAAGAGTTCACGTTTACAGAGCTCAGAATTGGTGTCTAAAGCCTTGGAATGACGAGAATAGTTTTTATGTTTACAATTTAGGAGGATTGGCTTTGGCATTTTTTTTGTGTGAATCAGTTAAAATGGTGGCGGTTCCAGTAAATACTTCTAAGCAAACTGTCTAATTGTGGTTAAACTCTTAAAATACACAATGATAGTCCCCAGAAATGATTAAGAACGTGTAATGAACACCTCAAGTACACGTAAATAGATTCTTACTACATTTACTGTCGAATTCAATCACGGAGGTTTCCCTTGGAAAGCTGTGAAATGACGAAAATACTGGTTATATTTAAAACTCCGGGTATTTCGGGTGGCGTTTTCACGGGACGGTGCTTTCAAATATTAAGAGTTCATGTTTACAGAGCTCAGAATTGGTGTCTAAAGCCTTGGAATGAGGAGAATATTGTTTATGTTTACAATTTAGGAGGATTGGCTTCGGCGCTTTTTTGTGCCTATCATTTAAAATGGTGACGGTTCCAGGAACTAC
Source organism: Myotis daubentonii (assembly GCF_963259705.1). NCBI lineage: Eukaryota > Metazoa > Chordata > Mammalia > Chiroptera > Vespertilionidae > Myotis > Myotis daubentonii. The sequence continues at coordinate 495,835 of NW_026775484.1, read as the reverse complement.
TTCTAAGCAAACTGTCTAATTGTGGTAAAACTGTTAAAATACACAATGAGAGTTCCCAGAAATGATTAAGAACGTTTAATAAACACCTCAAGGACCTGTAAATAGATTCTTACTACATTTACTGTCGAATTCAATCACGGAGGTTTCGAGTGGAAAGCTGTGAAATGCCGTAATTCTGGTAATGTTTACAAGTCGGGGTACTTTGTGTGGCGTTTTCACGGGACTGTGCTTTCAATTATTAAGAGTTCATGTTACAGAGCTCAGATTTGGTGTCTAAAGCCTTGGAATGACGAGAATAGTTTTTATGTTTACAATTTAGGAGGATTGGCTTTGTCGTTTCTTTGTGTGAAGCAGTTAAAATGGTGGCAGTTCCAGTAAATACTTCTAAGCAAACTGTCTAATTGTGGTTAAACTCTTAAAATACACAATGATAGTCCCCAGAAATGATTAAGAACGTGTAATGAACACGTCAAGTACACGTAAATAGATTCTTTCTACCTTTACTTTCGAATTCAATCACGGAGGTCTCCAGTGGAAAGCTGTGAAATGACGAAAATACCGGTAATGTTTACAAGTACGGGTACTTCTGGTGGCGTTTTCACGGGACTGTGCTTTCAAATATTAAGAGTTCATGTTTACAGAGCTCAGAATTGGTGTCTAAAGCCTTGGAATGACGAGAATAGTTTTTATGTTTACAATTTAGGAGGATTGGCTTTGTCGTTTCTTTGTGTGAATCAGTTAAAATGGTGGCGGTTCCAGTAAATACTTCTAAGCAAACTGTCTAATTGTGGTAAAACTGTTAAAATACACAATGAGAGTTACCAGAAATGATTAAGAACGTGTAATAAACACCTCAAGTACACGTAAATAGATTCTTACTACATTTACTGTCGAATTCAATCACGGAAGTTTCGAGTGGAAAGCTGTGAAATGACGTAATTCTTGTAATGTTTACAAGTCCGGGTATTTTGGGTGGCGCTTTCACGGGACTGTGCTTTCAATTATTAAGAGTTCATGTTTACTGAGCTCAGATTTAGTGTCTAAAGCCTTGGAATGACGAGAATAGTTTTTATGTTTACAATTTAGGAGGATTGGCTTTGGCGTGTTTTTTGTGTGAATCAGTTAAAATGGTGGCGGTTCCAGTAAATACTTCTAAGCAAACTGTCTAATTGTGGTAAAACTGTTAAAATACACAATGAGAGTTACCAGAAATGATTAAGAACGTGTAATAAACACCTCAAGTACACGTAAATAGATTCTTACTACATTTACTGTCGAATTCAATCACGGAGGTTTCCCTTGGAAAGCTGTGAAATGACGAAAATACTGGTTATATTTAAAACTCCGGGTATTTCGGGTGGCGTTTTCACGGGACGGCGCTTTCAAATATTAAGAGTTCATGTTTACAGAGCTCAGAATTGGTGTCTAAAGCCTTGGAATGAGGAGAATATTGTTTATGTTTACAATTTAGGAGGATTGGCTTCGGCGCTTTTTTGTGCCTATCATTTAAAATGGTGACGGTTCCAGGAACTACTTCTAAGCAAACTGTCTAATTGTGGTAAAACTGTTAAAATACACAATGAGAGTTCCCAGAAATGATTAAGAACGTTTAATAAACACCTCAAGGACCTGTAAATAGATTCTTACTACATTTACTGTCGAATTCAATCACGGAGGTTTCGAGTGGAAAGCTGTGAAATGCCGTAATTCTGGTAATGTGTACAAGTCGGGGTACTTTGTGTGGCGTTTTCAGGGGACTGTGCTTTCAATTATTAAGAGTTCATGTTTACAGAGCTCAGATTTGGTGTCTAAAGCCTTGGAATGACGAGAATAGTTTTTATGTTTACAATTTAGGAGGATTGGCTTTGTCGTTTCTTTGTGTGAAGCAGTTAAAATGGTGGCAGTTCCAGTAAATACTTCTAAGCAAACTGTCTAATTGTGGTTAAACTCTTAAAATACACAATGATAGTCCCCAGAAATGATTAAGAACGTGTAATGAACACCTCAAGTACACGTAAATAGATTCTTTCTACCTTTACTTTCGAATTCAATCACGGAGGTTTCCAGTGGAAAGCTGTGAAATGACGAAAATACTGGTAATGTTTACAAGTACGGGTACTTCTGGTGGCGTTTTCACGGGACTGTGCTTTCAAATATTAAGAGTTCATGTTTACAGAGCTCAGAATTGGTGTCTAAAGCCTTGGAATGACGAGAATAGTTTTTATGTTTACAATTTAGGAGGATTGGCTTTGTCGTTTCTTTGTGTGAATCAGTTAAAATGGTGGCGGTTCCAGTAAATACTTCTAAGCAAACTGTCTAATTGTGGTAAAACTGTTAAAATACACAATGAGAGTTACCAGAAATGATTAAGAACGTGTAATAAACACCTCAAGTACACGTAAATAGATTCTTACTACATTTACTGTCGAATTCAATCACGGAAGTTTCGAGTGGAAAGCTGTGAAATGACGTAATTCTGGTAATGTTTACAAGTCCGGGTATTTTGGGTGGCGCTTTCACGGGACTGTGCTTTCAATTATTAAGAGTTCATGTTTACTGAGCTCAGATTTGGTGTCTAAAGCCTTGGAATGACGAGAATAGTTTTTATGTTTACAATTTAGGAGGATTGGCTTTGGCGTGTTTTTTGTGTGAATCAGTTAAAATGGTGGCGGTTCCAGTAAATACTTCTAAGCAAACTGTCTAATTGTGGTAAAACTGTTAAAATACACAATGAGAGTTACCAGAAATGATTAAGAACGTGTAATAAACACCTCAAGTACACGTAAATAGATTCTTACTACATTTACTGTCAAATTCAATCACGGAGGTTTCCCTTGGAAAGCTGTGAAATGCGAAAATAATGGTTATATTTTCAACTCCGGGTACTTCGGGTGGCGTTTTCACGGGACTTTGCTTTCAAATATTAAGAGTTCATGTTTACAGAGCTCAGAATTGGTGTCTAAAGCCTTGGAATGACGAGAATAGTTTTTATGTTTACAATTTAGGAGGATTGGCTTTGGCGTTTCTTTGTGTGAAGCAGTTAAAATGGTGGCAGTTCCAGTAAATACTTCTAAGCAAACTGTCTAATTGTGGTTAAACTCTTAAAATACACAATGATAGTCCCCAGAAATGATTAAGAACGTGTAATGAACACCTCAAGTACACGTAAATAGATTCTTTCTACCTTTACTTTCGAATTCAATCACGGAGGTTTCCAGTGGAAAGCTGTGAAATGACGAAAATACTGGTAATGTTTACAAGTACGGGTACTTCTGGTGGCGTTTTCACGGGACTGTGCTTTCAAATATTAAGAGTTCATGTTTACAGAGCTCAGAATTGGTGTCTAAAGCCTTGGAATGACGAGAATAGTTTTTATGTTTACAATTTAGGAGGATTGGCTTTGGCGTTTTTTTTGTGTGAATCAGTTAAAATGGTGGCGGTTCCAGTAAATACTTCTAAGCAAACTGTCTAATTGTGGTTAAACTCTTAAAATACACAATGATAGTCCCCAGAAATGATTAAGAACGTGTAATGAACACCTCAAGTACACGTAAATAGATTCTTACTACATTTACTGTCGAATTCAATCACGGAGGTTTCCCTTGGAAAGCTGTGAAATGACGAAAATACTGGTTATATTTAAAACTCCGGGTATTTCGGGTGGCGTTTTCACGGGACGGTGCTTTCAAATATTAAGAGTTCATGTTTACAGAGCTCAGAATTGGTGTCTAAAGCCTTGGAATGAGGAGAATATTGTTTATGTTTACAATTTAGGAGGATTGGCTTCGGCGCTTTTTTGTGCCTATCATTTAAAATGGTGACGGTTCCAGGAACTACTTCTAAGCAAACTGTCTAATTGTGGTAAAACTGTTAAAATACACAATGAGAGTTCCCAGAAATGATTAAGAACGTTTAATAAACACCTCAAGGACCTGTAAATAGATTCTTACTACATTTACTGTCGAATTCAATCACGGAGGTTTCGAGTGGAAAGCTGTGAAATGCCGTAATTCTGGTAATGTTTACAAGTCGGGGTACTTTGTGTGGCGTTTTCACGGGGCTGTGCTTTCAATTATTAAGAGTTCATGTTTACAGAGCTCAGATTTGGTGTCTAAAGCCTTGGAATGACGAGAATAGTTTTTATGTTTACAATTTAGGAGGATTGGCTTTGTCGTTTCTTTGTGTGAAGCAGTTAAAATGGTGGCAGTTCCAGTAAATACTTCTAAGCAAACTGTCTAATTGTGGTTAAACTCTTAAAATACACAATGATAGTCCCCAGAAATGATTAAGAATGTGTAATGAACACCTCAAGTACACGTAAATAGATTCTTTCTACCTTTACTTTCGAATTCAATCACGGAGGTTTCCAGTGGAAAGCTGTGAAATGACGAAAATACTGGTAATGTTTACAAGTACGGGTACTTCTGGTGGCGTTTTCACGGGACTGTGCTTTCAAATATTAAGAGTTCATGTTTACAGGGCTCAGAATTGGTGTCTAAAGCCTTGGAATGACGAGAATAGTTTTTATGTTTACAATTTAGGAGGATTGGCTTTGTCGTTTCTTTGTGTGAATCAGTTAAAATGGTGGCGGTTCCAGTAAATACTTCTAAGCAAACTGTCTAATTGTGGTAAAACTGTTAAAATACACAATGAGAGTTCCCAGAAATGATTAAGAACGTGTAATAAACACCTCAAGTACACGTAAATAGATTCTTACTACATTTACTGTCGAATTCAATCACGGAAGTTTCGAGTGGAAAGCTGTGAAATGCCGTAATTCTGGTAATGTTTACAAGTCGGGGTACTTTGTGTGGCGTTTTCACGGGACTGTGCTTTCAATTATTAAGAGTTCATGTTTACAGAGCTCAGATTTGGTGTCTAAAGCCTTGGAATGACGAGAATAGTTTTTATGTTTACAATTTAGGAGGATTGGCTTTGTCGTTTCTTTGTGTGAAGCAGTTAAAATGGTGGCAGTTCCAGTAAATACTTCTAAGCAAACTGTCTAATTGTGGTTAAACTCTTAAAATACACAATGATAGTCCCCAGAAATGATTAAGAACGTGTAATGAACACCTCAAGTACACGTAAATAGATTCTTTCTACCTTTACTTTCGAATTCAATCACGGAGGTTTCCAGTGGAAAGCTGTGAAATGACGAAAATACTGGTAATGTTTACAAGTACGGGTACTTCTGGTGGCGTTTTCACGGGACTGTGCTTTCAAATATTAAGAGTTCATGTTTACAGAGCTCAGAATTGGTGTCTAAAGCCTTGGAATGACGAGAATAGTTTTTATGTTTACAATTTAGGAGGATTGGCTTTGTCGTTTCTTTGTGTGAATCAGTTAAAATGGTGGCGGTTCCAGTAAATACTTCTAAGCAAACTGTCTAATTGTGGTAAAACTGTTAAAATACACAATGAGAGTTACCAGAAATGATTAAGAACGTGTAATAAACACCTCAAGTACACGTAAATAGATTCTTACTACATTTACTGTCGAATTCAATCACGGAAGTTTCGAGTGGAAAGCTGTGAAATGACGTAATTCTGGTAATGTTTACAAGTCCGGGTATTTTGGGTGGCGCTTTCACGGGACTGTGCTTTCAATTATTAAGAGTTCATGTTTACTGAGCTCAGATTTGGTGTCTAAAGCCTTGGAATGACGAGAATAGTTTTTATGTTTACAATTTAGGAGGATTGGCTTTGGCGTGTTTTTTGTGTGAATCAGTTAAAATGGTGGCGGTTCCAGTAAATACTTCTAAGCAAACTGTCTAATTGTGGTAAAACTGTTAAAATACACAATGAGAGTTACCAGAAATGATTAAGAACGTGTAATAAACACCTCAAGTACACGTAAATAGATTCTTACTACATTTACTGTCTAATTCAATCACGGAGGTTTCCCTTGGAAAGCTGTGAAATGCGAAAATAATGGTTATATTTACAACTCCGGGTACTTCGGGTGGCGTTTTCACGGGACTTTGCTTTCAAATATTAAGAGTTCATGTTTACAGAGCTCAGAATTGGTGTCTAAAGCCTTGGAATGACGAGAATAGTTTTTATGTTTACAATTTAGGAGGATTGGCTTTGGCGTTTTTTTTGTGTGAATCAGTTAAAATGGTGGCGGTTCCAGTAAATACTTCTAAGCAAACTGTCTAATTGTGGTTAAACTCTTAAAATACACAATGATAGTCCCCAGAAATGATTAAGAACGTGTAATGAACACCTCAAGTACACGTAAATAGATTCTTACTACATTTACTGTCGAATTCAATCACGGAGGTTTCCCTTGGAAAGCTGTGAAATGACGAAAATACTGGTTATATTTAAAAATCCGGGTATTTCGGGTGGCGTTTTCACGGGACGGTGCTTTCAAATATTAAGAGTTCATGTTTACAGAGCTCAGAATTGGTGTCTAAAGCCTTGGAATGAGGAGAATATTGTTTATGTTTACAATTTAGGAGGATTGGCTTCGGCGCTTTTTTGTGCCTATCATTTAAAATGGTGACGGTTCCAGGAACTACTTCTAAGCAAACTGTCTAATTGTGGTAAAACTGTTAAAATACACAATGAGAGTTCCCAGAAATGATTAAGAACGTTTAATAAACACCTCAAGGACCTGTAAATAGATTCTTACTACATTTACTGTCGAATTCAAACACGGAGGTTTCGAGTGGAAAGCTGTGAAATGCCGTAATTCTGGTAATGTTTACAAGTCGGGGTACTTTGTGTGGCGTTTTCACGGGACTGTGCTTTCAATTATTAAGAGTTCATGTTTACAGAGCTCAGATTTGGTGTCTAAAGCCTTGGAATGACGAGAATAGTTTTTATGTTTACAATTTAGGAGGATTGGCTTTGTCGTTTCTTTGTGTGAAGCAGTTAAAATGGTGGCAGTTCCAGTAAATACTTCTAAGCAAACTGTCTAATTGTGGTTAAACTCTTAAAATACACAATGATAGTCCCCAGAAATGATTAAGAACGTGTAATGAACACCTCAAGTACACGTAAATAGATTCTTTCTACCTTTACTTTCGAATTCAATCACGGAGGTTTCCAGTGGAAAGCTGTGAAATGACGAAAATACTGGTAATGTTTACAAGTACGGGTACTTCTGGTGGCGTTTTCACGGGACTGTGCTTTCAAATATTAAGAGTTCATGTTTACAGAGCTCAGAATTGGTGTCTAAAGCCTTGGAATGACGAGAATAGTTTTTATGTTTACAATTTAGGAGGATTGGCTTTGTCGTTTCTTTGTGTGAATCAGTTAAAATGGTGGCGGTTCCAGTAAATACTTCTAAGCAAACTGTCTAATTGTGGTAAAACTGTTAAAATACACAATGAGAGTTACCAGAAATGATTAAGAACGTGTAATAAACACCTCAAGTACACGTAAATAGATTCTTACTACATTTACTGTCGAATTCAATCACGGAAGTTTCGAGTGGAAAGCTGTGAAATGACGTAATTCTGGTAATGTTTACAAGTCCGGGTATTTTGGGTGGCGCTTTCACGGGACTGTGCTTTCAATTATTAAGAGTTCATGTTTACTGAGCTCAGATTTGGTGTCTAAAGCCTTGGAATGACGAGAATAGTTTTTATGTTTACAATTTAGGAGGATTGGCTTTGGCGTGTTTTTTGTGTGAATCAGTTAAAATGGTGGCGGTTCCAGTAAATACTTCTAAGCAAACTGTCTAATTGTGGTAAAACTGTTAAAATACACAATGAGAGTTACCAGAAATGATTAAGAACGTGTAATAAACACCTCAAGTACACGTAAATAGATTCTTACTACATTTACTGTCTAATTCAATCACGGAGGTTTCCCTTGGAAAGCTGTGAAATGCGAAAATAATGGTTATATTTACAACTCCGGGTACTTCGGGTGGCGTTTTCACGGGACTTTGCTTTCAAATATTAAGAGTTCATGTTTACAGAGCTCAGAATTGGTGTCTAAAGCCTTGGAATGACGAGAATAGTTTTTATGTTTACAATTTAGGAGGATTGGCTTTGGCGTTTCTTTGTGTGAAGCAGTTAAAATGGTGGCAGTTCCAGTAAATACTTCTAAGCAAACTGTCTAATTGTGGTTAAACTCTTAAAATACACAATGATAGTCCCCAGAAATGATTAAGAACGTGTAATGAACACCTCAAGTACACGTAAATAGATTCTTTCTACCTTTACTTTCGAATTCAATCACGGAGGTTTCCAGTGGAAAGCTGTGAAATGACGAAAATACTGGTAATGTTTACAAGTACGGGTACTTCTGGTGGCGTTTTCACGGGACTGTGCTTTCAAATATTAAGAGTTCATGTTTACAGAGCTCAGAATTGGTGTCTAAAGCCTTGGAATGACGAGAATAGTTTTTATGTTTACAATTTAGGAGGATTGGCTTTGTCGTTTCTTTGTGTGAATCAGTTAAAATGGTGGCGGTTCCAGTAAATACTTCTAAGCAAACTGTCTAATTGTGGTAAAACTGTTAAAATACACAATGAGAGTTACCAGAAATGATTAAGAACGTGTAATAAACACCTCAAGTACACGTAAATAGATTCTTACTACATTTACTGTCGAATTCAATCACGGAAGTTTCGAGTGGAAAGCTGTGAAATGACGTAATTCTGGTAATGTTTACAAGTACGGGTACTTCTGGTGGCGTTTTCACGGGACTGTGCTTTCAAATATTAAGAGTTCATGTTTACAGAGCTCAGAATTGGTGTCTAAAGCCTTGGAATGACGAGAATATTGTTTATGTTTACAATTTAGGAGGATTGGCTTTGGCGTTTTTTTTGTGTGAATCAGTTAAAATGGTGGCGGTTCCAGTAAATACTTCTAAGCAAACTGTCTAATTGTGGTTAAACTCTTAAAATACACAATGATAGTCCCCAGAAATGATTAAGAACGTGTAATGAACACCTCAAGTACACGTAAATAGATTCTTACTACATTTACTGTCGAATTCAATCACGGAGGTTTCCCTTGGAAAGCTGTGAAATGACGAAAATACTGGTTATATTTAAAACTCCGGGTATTTCGGGTGGCGTTTTCACGGGACGGTGCTTTCAAATATTAAGAGTTCATGTTTACAGAGCTCAGAATTGGTGTCTAAAGCCTTGGAATGAGGAGAATATTGTTTATGTTTACAATTTAGGAGGATTGGCTTCGGCGCTTTTTTGTGCCTATCATTTAAAATGGTGACGGTTCCAGGAACTACTTCTAAGCAAACTGTCTAATTGTGGTAAAACTGTTAAAATACACAATGAGAGTTCCCAGAAATGATTAAGAACGTTTAATAAACACCTCAAGGACCTGTAAATAGATTCTTACTACATTTACTGTCGAATTCAATCACGGAGGTTTCGAGTGGAAAGCTGTGAAATGCCGTAATTCTGGTAATGTTTACAAGTCGGGGTACTTTGTGTGGCGTTTTCACGGGACTGTGCTTTCAATTATTAAGAGTTCATGTTTACAGAGCTCAGATTTGGTGTCTAAAGCCTTGGAATGACGAGAATAGTTTTTATGTTTACAATTTAGGAGGATTGGCTTTGTCGTTTCTTTGTGTGAAGCAGTTAAAATGGTGGCAGTTCCAGTAAATACTTCTAAGCAAACTGTCTAATTGTGGTTAAACTCTTAAAATACACAATGATAGTCCCCAGAAATGATTAAGAACGTGTAATGAACACCTCAAGTACACGTAAATAGATTCTTTCTACCTTTACTTTCGAATTCAATCACGGAGGTTTCCAGTGGAAAGCTGTGAAATGACGAAAATACTGGTAATGTTTACAAGTACGGGTACTTCTGGTGGCGTTTTCACGGGACTGTGCTTTCAAATATTAAGAGTTCATGTTTACAGAGCTCAGAATTGGTGTCTAAAGCCTTGGAATGACGAGAATAGTTTTTATGTTTACAATTTAGGAGGATTGGCTTTGTCGTTTCTTTGTGTGAATCAGTTAAAATGGTGGCGGTTCCAGTAAATACTTCTAAGCAAACTGTCTAATTGTGGTAAAACTGTTAAAATACACAATGAGAGTTACCAGAAATGATTAAGAACGTGTAATAAACACCTCAAGTACACGTAAATAGATTCTTACTACATTTACTGTCGAATTCAATCACGGAAGTTTCGAGTGGAAAGCTGTGAAATGACGTAATTCTTGTAATGTTTACAAGTCCGGGTATTTTGGGTGGCGCTTTCACGGGACTGTGCTTTCAATTATTAAGAGTTCATGTTTACTGAGCTCAGATTTGGTGTCTAAAGCCTTGGAATGACGAGAATAGTTTTTATGTTTACAATTTAGGAGGATTGGCTTTGGCGTGTTTTTTGTGTGAATCAGTTAAAATGGTGGCGGTTCCAGTAAACACTTCTAAGCAAACTGTCTAATTGTGGTAAAACTGTTAAAATACACAATGAGAGTTACCAGAAATGATTAAGAACGTGTAATAAACACCTCAAGTACACGTAAATAGATTCTTACTACATTTACTGTCGAATTCAATCACGGAGGTTTCCCTTGGAAATCTGTGAAATGACGAAAATACTGGTTATATTTAAAACTCCGGGTATTTCGGGTGGCGTTTTCACGGGACGGTGCTTTCAAATATTAAGAGTTCATGTTTACAGAGCTCAGAATTGGTGTCTAAAGCCTTGGAATGAGGAGAATATTGTTTATGTTTACAATTTAGGAGGATTGGCTTCGGCGCTTTTTTGTGCCTATCATTTAAAATGGTGACGGTTCCAGGAACTACTTCTAAGCAAACTGTCTAATTGTGGTAAAACTGTTAAAATACACAATGAGAGTTCCCAGAAATGATTAAGAACGTTTAATAAACACCTCAAGGACCTGTAAATAGATTCTTACTACATTTACTGTCGAATTCAATCACGGAGGTTTCGAGTGGAAAGCTGTGAAATGCCGTAATTCTGGTAATGTTTACAAGTCGGGGTACTTTGTGTGGCGTTTTCAGGGGACTGTGCTTTCAATTATTAAGAGTTCATGTTTACAGAGCTCAGATTTGGTGTCTAAAGCCTTGGAATGACGAGAATAGTTTTTATGTTTACAATTTAGGAGGATTGGCTTTGTCGTTTCTTTGTGTGAAGCAGTTAAAATGGTGGCAGTTCCAGTAAATACTTCTAAGCAAACTGTCTAATTGTGGTTAAACTCTTAAAATACACAATGATAGTCCCCAGAAATGATTAAGAACGTGTAATGAACACCTCAAGTACACGTAAATAGATTCTTTCTACCTTTACTTTCGAATTCAATCACGGAGGTTTCCAGTGGAAAGCTGTGAAATGACGAAAATACTGGTAATGTTTACAAGTACGGGTACTTCTGGTGGCGTTTTCACGGGACTGTGCTTTCAAATATTAAGAGTTCATGTTTACAGAGCTCAGAATTGGTGTCTAAAGCCTTGGAATGACGAGAATAGTTTTTATGTTTACAATTTAGGAGGATTGGCTTTGTCGTTTCTTTGTGTGAATCAGTTAAAATGGTGGCGGTTCCAGTAAATACTTCTAAGCAAACTGTCTAATTGTGGTAAAACTGTTAAAATACACAATGAGAGTTACCAGAAATGATTAAGAACGTGTAATAAACACCTCAAGTACACGTAAATAGATTCTTACTACATTTACTGTTGAATTCAATCACGGAAGTTTCGAGTGGAAAGCTGTGAAATGACGTAATTCTTGTAATGTTTACAAGTCCGGGTATTTTGGGTGGCGCTTTCACGGGACTGTGCTTTCAATTATTAAGAGTTCATGTTTACTGAGCTCAGATTTGGTGTCTAAAGCCTTGGAATGACGAGAATAGTTTTTATGTTTACAATTTAGGAGGATTGGCTTTGGCGTGTTTTTTGTGTGAATCAGTTAAAATGGTGGCGGTTCCAGTAAATACTTCTAAGCAAACTGTCTAATTGTGGTAAAACTGTTAAAATACACAATGAGAGTTACCAGAAATGATTAAGAACGTGTAATAAACACCTCAAGTACACGTAAATAGATTCTTACTACATTTACTGTCGAATTCAATCACGGAGGTTTCCCTTGGAAATCTGTGAAATGACGAAAATACTGGTTATATTTAAAACTCCGGGTATTTCGGGTGGCGTTTTCACGGGACGGTGCTTTCAAATATTAAGAGTTCATGTTTACAGAGCTCAGAATTGGTGTCTAAAGCCTTGGAATGAGGAGAATATTGTTTATGTTTACAATTTAGGAGGATTGGCTTCGGCGCTTTTTTGTGCCTATCATTTAAAATGGTGACGGTTCCAGGAACTACTTCTAAGCAAACTGTCTAATTGTGGTAAAACTGTTAAAATACACAATGAGAGTTCCCAGAAATGATTAAGAACGTTTAATAAACACCTCAAGGACCTGTAAATAGATTCTTACTACATTTACTGTCGAATTCAATCACGGAGGTTTCGAGTGGAAAGCTGTGAAATGCCGTAATTCTGGTAATGTTTACAAGTCGGGGTACTTTGTGTGGCGTTTTCAGGGGACTGTGCTTTCAATTATTAAGAGTTCATGTTTACAGAGCTCAGATTTGGTGTCTAAAGCCTTGGAATGACGAGAATAGTTTTTATGTTTACAATTTAGGAGGATTGGCTTTGGCGTTTCTTTGTGTGAAGCAGTTAAAATGGTGGCAGTTCCAGTAAATACTTCTAAGCAAACTGTCTAATTGTGGTTAAACTCTTAAAATACACAATGATAGTCCCCAGAAATGATTAAGAACGTGTAATGAACACCTCAAGTACACGTAAATAGATTCTTTCTACCTTTACTTTCGAATTCAATCACGGAGGTTTCCAGTGGAAAGCTGTGAAATGACGAAAATACTGGTAATGTTTACAAGTACGGGTACTTCTGGTGGCGTTTTCACGGGACTGTGCTTTCAAATATTAAGAGTTCATGTTTACAGAGCTCAGAATTGGTGTCTAAAGCCTTGGAATGACGAGAATAGTTTTTATGTTTACAATTTAGGAGGATTGGCTTTGGCGTTTTTTTTGTGTGAATCAGTTAAAATGGTGGCGGTTCCAGTAAATACTTCTAAGCAAACTGTCTAATTGTGGTTAAACTCTTAAAATACACAATGATAGTCCCCAGAAATGATTAAGAACGTGTAATGAACACCTCAAGTACACGTAAATAGATTCTTACTACATTTACTGTCGAATTCAATCACGGAGGTTTCCCTTGGAAAGCTGTGAAATGACGAAAATACTGGTTATATTTAAAACTCCGGGTATTTCGGGTGGCGTTTTCACGGGATGGTGCTTTCAAATATTAAGAGTTCATGTTTACAGAGCTCAGAATTGGTGTCTAAAGCCTTGGAATGAGGAGAATATTGTTTATGTTTACAATTTAGGAGGATTGGCTTCGGCGCTTTTTTGTGCCTATCATTTAAAATGGTGACGGTTCCAGGAACTACTTCTAAGCAAACTGTCTAATTGTGGTAAAACTGTTAAAATACACAATGAGAGTTCCCAGAAATGATTAAGAACGTTTAATAAACACCTCAAGGACCTGTAAATAGATTCTTACTACATTTACTGTCGAATTCAATCACGGAGGTTTCGAGTGGAAAGCTGTGAAATGCCGTAATTCTGGTAATGTTTACAAGTCGGGGTACTTTGTGTGGCGTTTTCACGGGACTGTGCTTTCAATTATTAAGAGTTCATGTTTACAGAGCTCAGATTTGGTGTCTAAAGCCTTGGAATGACGAGAATAGTTTTTATGTTTACAATTTAGGAGGATTGGCTTTGTCGTTTCTTTGTGTGAAGCAGTTAAAATGGTGGCAGTTCCAGTAAATACTTCTAAGCAAACTGTCTAATTGTGGTTAAACTCTTAAAATACACAATGATAGTCCCCAGAAATGATTAAGAACGTGTAATGAACACCTCAAGTACACGTAAATAGATTCTTTCTACCTTTACTTTCGAATTCAATCACGGAGGTTTCCAGTGGAAAGCTGTGAAATGACGAAAATACTGGTAATGTTTACAAGTACGGGTACTTCTGGTGGCGTTTTCACGGGACTGTGCTTTCAAATATTAAGAGTTCATGTTTACAGGGCTCAGAATTGGTGTCTAAAGCCTTGGAATGACGAGAATAGTTTTTATGTTTACAATTTAGGAGGATTGGCTTTGTCGTTTCTTTGTGTGAATCAGTTAAAATGGTGGCGGTTCCAGTAAATACTTCTAAGCAAACTGTCTAATTGTGGTAAAACTGTTAAAATACACAATGAGAGTTCCCAGAAATGATTAAGAACGTGTAATAAACACCTCAAGTACACGTAAATAGATTCTTACTACATTTACTGTCGAATTCAATCACGGAAGTTTCGAGTGGAAAGCTGTGAAATGCCGTAATTCTGGTAATGTTTACAAGTCGGGGTACTTTGTGTGGCGTTTTCACGGGACTGTGCTTTCAATTATTAAGAGTTCATGTTTACAGAGCTCAGATTTGGTGTCTAAAGCCTTGGAATGACGAGAATAGTTTTTATGTTTACAATTTAGGAGGATTGGCTTTGGCGTTTCTTTGTGTGAAACAGTTAAAATGGTGGCAGTTCCAGTAAATACTTCTAAGCAAACTGTCTAATTGTGGTTAAACTCTTAAAATACACAATGATAGTCCCCAGAAATGATTAAGAACGTGTAATGAACACCTCAAGTACACGTAAATAGATTCTTTCTACCTTTACTTTCGAATTCAATCACGGAGGTTTCCAGTGGAAAGCTGTGAAATGACGAAAATACTGGTAATGTTTACAAGTACGGGTACTTCTGGTGGCGTTTTCACGGGACTGTGCTTTCAAATATTAAGAGTTCATGTTTACAGAGCTCAGAATTGGTGTCTAAAGCCTTGGAATGACGAGAATAGTTTTTATGTTTACAATTTAGGAGGATTGGCTTTGTCGTTTCTTTGTGTGAATCAGTTAAAATGGTGGCGGTTCCAGTAAATACTTCTAAGCAAACTGTCTAATTGTGGTAAAACTGTTAAAATACACAATGAGAGTTACCAGAAATGATTAAGAACGTGTAATAAACACCTCAAGTACACGTAAATAGATTCTTACTACATTTACTGTCGAATTCAATCACGGAAGTTTCGAGTGGAAAGCTGTGAAATGACGTAATTCTGGTAATGTTTACAAGTCCGGGTATTTTGGGTGGCGCTTTCACGGGACTGTGCTTTCAATTATTAAGAGTTCATGTTTACTGAGCTCAGATTTGGTGTCTAAAGCCTTGCAATGATGAGAATAGTTTTTATGTTTACAATTTAGGAGGATTGGCTTTGGCGTGTTTTTTGTGTGAATCAGTTAAAATGGTGGCGGTTCCAGTAAATACTTCTAAGCAAACTGTCTAATTGTGGTAAAACTGTTAAAATACACAATGAGAGTTACCAGAAATGATTAAGAACGTGTAATAAACACCTCAAGTACACGTAAATAGATTCTTACTACATTTACTGTCTAATTCAATCACGGAGGTTTCCCTTGGAAAGCTGTGAAATGCGAAAATAATGGTTATATTTACAACTCCGGGTACTTCGGGTGGCGTTTTCACGGGACTTTGCTTTCAAATATTAAGAGTTCATGTTTACAGAGCTCATAATTGGTGTCTAAAGCCTTGGAATGACGAGAATAGTTTTTATGTTTACAATTTAGGAGGATTGGCTTTGGCGTTTCTTTGTGTGAAGCAGTTAAAATGGTGGCAGTTCCAGTAAATACTTCTAAGCAAACTGTCTAATTGTGGTTAAACTCTTAAAATACACAATGATAGTCCCCAGAAATGATTAAGAACGTGTAATGAACACCTCAAGTACACGTAAATAGATTCTTTCTACCTTTACTTTCGAATTCAATCACGGAGGTTTCCAGTGGAAAGCTGTGAAATGACGAAAATACTGGTAATGTTTACAAGTACGGGTACTTCTGGTGGCGTTTTCACGGGACTGTGCTTTCAAATATTAAGAGTTCATGTTTACAGAGCTCAGAATTGGTGTCTAAAGCCTTGGAATGACGAGAATAGTTTTTATGTTTACAATTTAGGAGGATTGGCTTTGGCGTTTTTTTTGTGTGAATCAGTTAAAATGGTGGCGGTTCCAGTAAATACTTCTAAGCAAACTGTCTAATTGTGGTTAAACTCTTAAAATACACAATGATAGTCCCCAGAAATGATTAAGAACGTGTAATGAACACCTCAAGTACACGTAAATAGATTCTTACTACATTTACTGTCGAATTCAATCACGGAGGTTTCCCTTGGAAAGCTGTGAAATGACGAAAATACTGGTTATATTTAAAAATCCGGGTATTTCGGGTGGCGTTTTCACGGGACGGTGCTTTCAAATATTAAGAGTTCATGTTTACAGAGCTCAGAATTGGTGTCTAAAGCCTTGGAATGAGGAGAATATTGTTTATGTTTACAATTTAGGAGGATTGGCTTCGGCGCTTTTTTGTGCCTATCATTTAAAATGGTGACGGTTCCAGGAACTACTTCTAAGCAAACTGTCTAATTGTGGTAAAACTGTTAAAATACACAATGAGAGTTCCCAGAAATGATTAAGAACGTTTAATAAACACCTCAAGGACCTGTAAATAGATTCTTACTACATTTACTGTTGAATTCAATCACGGAGGTTTCGAGTGGAAAGCTGTGAAATGCCGTAATTCTGGTAATGTTTACAAGTCGGGGTACTTTGTGTGGCGTTTTCACGGGACTGTGCTTTCAATTATTAAGAGTTCATGTTTACAGAGCTCAGATTTGGTGTCTAAAGCCTTGGAATGACGAGAATAGTTTTTATGTTTACAATTTAGGAGGATTGGCTTTGTCGTTTCTTTGTGTGAAGCAGTTAAAATGGTGGCAGTTCCAGTAAATACTTCTAAGCAAACTGTCTAATTGTGGTTAAACTCTTAAAATACACAATGATAGTCCCCAGAAATGATTAAGAACGTGTAATGAACACCTCAAGTACACGTAAATAGATTCTTTCTACCTTTACTTTCGAATTCAATCACGGAGGTTTCCAGTGGAAAGCTGTGAAATGACGAAAATACTGGTAATGTTTACAAGTACGGGTACTTCTGGTGGCGTTTTCACGGGACTGTGCTTTCAAATATTAAGAGTTCATGTTTACAGAGCTCAGAATTGGTGTCTAAAGCCTTGGAATGACGAGAATAGTTTTTATGTTTACAATTTAGGAGGATTGGCTTTGTCGTTTCTTTGTGTGAATCAGTTAAAATGGTGGCGGTTCCAGTAAATACTTCTAAGCAAACTGTCTAATTGTGGTAAAACTGTTAAAATACACAATGAGAGTTACCAGAAATGATTAAGAACGTGTAATAAACACCTCAAGTACACGTAAATAGATTCTTACTACATTTACTGTCGAATTCAATCACGGAAGTTTCGAGTGGAAAGCTGTGAAATGACGTAATTCTGGTAATGTTTACAAGTACGGGTACTTCTGGTGGCGTTTTCACGGGACTGTGCTTTCAAATATTAAGAGTTCATGTTTACAGAGCTCAGAATTGGTGTCTAAAGCCTTGGAATGACGAGAATATTGTTTATGTTTACAATTTAGGAGGATTGGCTTTGGCGTTTTTTTTTGTGTGAATCAGTTAAAATGGTGGCGGTTCCAGTAAATACTTCTAAGCAAACTGTCTAATTGTGGTTAAACTCTTAAAATACACAATGATAGTCCCCAGAAATGATTAAGAACGTGTAATGAACACCTCAAGTACACGTAAATAGATTCTTACTACATTTACTGTCGAATTCAATCACGGAGGTTTCCCTTGGAAAGCTGTGAAATGACGAAAATACTGGTTATATTTAAAACTCCGGGTATTTCGGGTGGCGTTTTCACGGGACGGTGCTTTCAAATATTAAGAGTTCATGTTTACAGAGCTCAGAATTGGTGTCTAAAGCCTTGGAATGAGGAGAATATTGTTTATGTTTACAATTTAGGAGGATTGGCTTCGGCGCTTTTTTGTGCCTATCATTTAAAATGGTGACGGTTCCAGGAACTACTTCTAAGCAAACTGTCTAATTGTGGTAAAACTGTTAAAATACACAATGAGAGTTCCCAGAAATGATTAAGAACATTTAATAAACACCTCAAGGACCTGTAAATAGATTCTTACTGCATTTACTGTCGAATTCAATCACGGAGGTTTCGAGTGGAAAGCTGTGAAATGCCGTAATTCTGGTAATGTTTACAAGTCGGGGTACTTTGTGTGGCGTTTTCAGGGGACTGTGCTTTCAATTATTAAGAGTTCATGTTTACAGAGCTCAGATTTGGTGTCTAAAGCCTTGGAATGACGAGAATAGTTTTTATGTTTACAATTTAGGAGGATTGGCTTTGTCGTTTCTTTGTGTGAAGCAGTTAAAATGGTGGCAGTTCCAGTAAATACTTCTAAGCAAACTGTCTAATTGTGGTTAAACTCTTAAAATACACAATGATAGTCCCCAGAAATGATTAAGAACGTGTAATGAACACCTCAAGTACACGTAAATAGATTCTTTCTACCTTTACTTTCGAATTCAATCACGGAGGTTTCCAGTGGAAAGCTGTGAAATGACGAAAATACTGGTAATGTTTACAAGTACGGGTACTTCTGGTGGCGTTTTCACGGGACTGTGCTTTCAAATATTAAGAGTTCATGTTTACAGAGCTCAGAATTGGTGTCTAAAGCCTTGGAATGACGAGAATAGTTTTTATGTTTACAATTTAGGAGGATTGGCTTTGTCGTTTCTTTGTGTGAATCAGTTAAAATGGTGGCGGTTCCAGTAAATACTTCTAAGCAAACTGTCTAATTGTGGTAAAACTGTTAAAATACACAATGAGAGTTACCAGAAATGATTAAGAACGTGTAATAAACACCTCAAGTACACGTAAATAGATTCTTACTACATTTACTGTCGAATTCAATCACGGAAGTTTCGAGTGGAAAGCTGTGAAATGACGTAATTCTGGTAATGTTTACAAGTCCGGGTATTTTGGGTGGCGCTTTCACGGGACTGTGCTTTCAATTATTAAGAGTTCATGTTTACTGAGCTCAGATTTGGTGTCTAAAGCCTTGGAATGACGAGAATAGTTTTTATGTTTACAATTTAGGAGGATTGGCTTTGGCGTGTTTTTTGTGTGAATCAGTTAAAATGGTGGCGGTTCCAGTAAATACTTCTAAGCAAACTGTCTAATTGTGGTAAAACTGTTAAAATACACAATGAGAGTTACCAGAAATGATTAAGAACGTGTAATGAACACCTCAAGTACACGTAAATAGATTCTTACTACATTTACTGTCGAATTCAATCACGGAGGTTTCCCTTGGAAATCTGTGAAATGACGAAAATACTGGTTATATTTAAAACTCCGGGTATTTCGGGTGGCGTTTTCACGGGACGGTGCTTTCAAATATTAAGAGTTCATGTTTACAGAGCTCAGAATTGGTGTCTAAAGCCTTGGAATGAGGAGAATATTGTTTATGTTTACAATTTAGGAGGATTGGCTTCGGCGCTTTTTTGTGCCTATCATTTAAAATGGTGACGGTTCCAGGAACTACTTCTAAGCAAACTGTCTAATTGTGGTAAAACTGTTAAAATACACAATGAGAGTTCCCAGAAATGATTAAGAACGTTCAATAAACACCTCAAGGACCTGTAAATAGATTCTTACTGCATTTACTGTCGAATTCAATCACGGAGGTTTCGAGTGGAAAGCTGTGAAATGCCGTAATTCTGGTAATGTTTACAAGTCGGGGTACTTTGTGTGGCGTTTTCAGGGGACTGTGCTTTCAATTATTAAGAGTTCATGTTTACAGAGCTCAGATTTGGTGTCTAAAGCCTTGGAATGACGAGAATAGTTTTTATGTTTACAATTTAGGAGGATTGGCTTTGTCGTTTCTTTGTGTGAAGCAGTTAAAATGGTGGCAGTTCCAGTAAATACTTCTAAGCAAACTGTCTAATTGTGGTTAAACTCTTAAAATACACAATGATAGTCCCCAGAAATGATTAAGAACGTGTAATGAACACCTCAAGTACACGTAAATAGATTCTTTCTACCTTTACTTTCGAATTCAATCACGGAGGTTTCCAGTGGAAAGCTGTGAAATGACGAAAATACTGGTAATGTTTACAAGTACGGGTACTTCTGGTGGCGTTTTCACGGGACTGTGCTTTCAAATATTAAGAGTTCATGTTTACAGAGCTCAGAATTGGTGTCTAAAGCCTTGGAATGACGAGAATAGTTTTTATGTTTACAATTTAGGAGGATTGGCTTTGTCGTTTCTTTGTGTGAATCAGTTAAAATGGTGGCGGTTCCAGTAAATACTTCTAAGCAAACTGTCTAATTGTGGTAAAACTGTTAAAATACACAATGAGAGTTACCAGAAATGATTAAGAACGTGTAATAAACACCTCAAGTACACGTAAATAGATTCTTACTACATTTACTGTCGAATTCAATCACGGAAGTTTCGAGTGGAAAGCTGTGAAATGACGTAATTCTGGTAATGTTTACAAGTCCGGGTATTTTGGGTGGCGCTTTCACGGGACTGTGCTTTCAATTATTAAGAGTTCATGTTTACTGAGCTCAGATTTGGTGTCTAAAGCCTTGGAATGACGAGAATAGTTTTTATGTTTACAATTTAGGAGGATTGGCTTTGGCGTGTTTTTTGTGTGAATCAGTTAAAATGGTGGCGGTTCCAGTAAATACTTCTAAGCAAACTGTCTAATTGTGGTAAAACTGTTAAAATACACAATGAGAGTTACCAGAAATGATTAAGAACGTGTAATAAACACCTCAAGTACACGTAAATAGATTCTTACTACATTTACTGTCGAATTCAATCACGGAGGTTTCCCTTGGAAAGCTGTGAAATGCGAAAATAATGGTTATATTTTCAACTCCGGGTACTTCGGGTGGCGTTTTCACGGGACTTTGCTTTCAAATATTAAGAGTTCATGTTTACAGAGCTCAGAATTGGTGTCTAAAGCCTTGGAATGACGAGAATAGTTTTTATGTTTACAATTTAGGAGGATTGGCTTTGGCGTTTCTTTGTGTGAAGCAGTTAAAATGGTGGCAGTTCCAGTAAATACTTCTAAGCAAACTGTCTAATTGTGGTTAAACTCTTAAAATACACAATGATAGTCCCCAGAAATGATTAAGAACGTGTAATGAACACCTCAAGTACACGTAAATAGATTCTTTCTACCTTTACTTTCGAATTCAATCACGGAGGTTTCCAGTGGAAAGCTGTGAAATGACGAAAATACTGGTAATGTTTACAAGTACGGGTACTTCTGGTGGCGTTTTCACGGGACTGTGCTTTCAAATATTAAGAGTTCATGTTTACAGAGCTCAGAATTGGTGTCTAAAGCCTTGGAATGACGAGAATAGTTTTTATGTTTACAATTTAGGAGGATTGGCTTTGTCGTTTCTTTGTGTGAATCAGTTAAAATGGTGGCGGTTCCAGTAAATACTTCTAAGCAAACTGTCTAATTGTGGTTAAACTCTTAAAATACACAATGATAGTCCCCAGAAATGATTAAGAACGTGTAATGAACACCTCAAGTACACGTAAATAGATTCTTACTACATTTACTGTCGAATTCAATCACGGAGGTTTCCCTTGGAAAGCTGTGAAATGACGAAAATACTGGTTATATTTAAAAATCCGGGTATTTCGGGTGGCGTTTTCACGGGACGGTGCTTTCAAATATTAAGAGTTCATGTTTACAGAGCTCAGAATTGGTGTCTAAAGCCTTGGAATGAGGAGAATATTGTTTATGTTTACAATTTAGGAGGATTGGCTTCGGCGCTTTTTTGTGCCTATCATTTAAAATGGTGACGGTTCCAGGAACTACTTCTAAGCAAACTGTCTAATTGTGGTAAAACTGTTAAAATACACAATGAGAGTTCCCAGAAATGATTAAGAACGTTTAATAAACACCTCAAGGACCTGTAAATAGATTCTTACTACATTTACTGTCGAATTCAATCACGGAGGTTTCGAGTGGAAAGCTGTGAAATGCCGTAATTCTGGTAATGTTTACAAGTCGGGGTACTTTGTGTGGCGTTTTCAGGGGACTGTGCTTTCAATTATTAAGAGTTCATGTTTACAGAGCTCAGATTTGGTGTCTAAAGCCTTGGAATGACGAGAATAGTTTTTATGTTTACAATTTAGGAGGATTGGCTTTGTCGTTTCTTTGTGTGAAGCAGTTAAAATGGTGGCAGTTCCAGTAAATACTTCTAAGCAAACTGTCTAATTGTGGTTAAACTCTTAAAATACACAATGATAGTCCCCAGAAATGATTAAGAACGTGTAATGAACACCTCAAGTACACGTAAATAGATTCTTTCTACCTTTACTTTCGAATTCAATCACGGAGGTTTCCAGTGGAAAGCTGTGAAATGACGAAAATACTGGTAATGTTTACAAGTACGGGTACTTCTGGTGGCGTTTTCACGGGACTGTGCTTTCAAATATTAAGAGTTCATGTTTACAGAGCTCAGAATTGGTGTCTAAAGCCTTGGAATGACGAGAATAGTTTTTATGTTTACAATTTAGGAGGATTGGCTTTGTCGTTTCTTTGTGTGAATCAGTTAAAATGGTGGCGGTTCCAGTAAATACTTCTAAGCAAACTGTCTAATTGTGGTAAAACTGTTAAAATACACAATGAGAGTTACCAGAAATGATTAAGAACGTGTAATAAACACCTCAAGTACACGTAAATAGATTCTTACTACATTTACTGTCGAATTCAATCACGGAAGTTTCGAGTGGAAAGCTGTGAAATGACGTAATTCTGGTAATGTTTACAAGTCCGGGTATTTTGGGTGGCGCTTTCACGGGACTGTGCTTTCAATTATTAAGAGTTCATGTTTACTGAGCTCAGATTTGGTGTCTAAAGCCTTGGAATGACGAGAATAGTTTTTATGTTTACAATTTAGGAGGATTGGCTTTGGCGTGTTTTTTGTGTGAATCAGGTAAAATGGTGGCGGTTCCAGTAAATACTTCTAAGCAAACTGTCTAATTGTGGTAAAACTGTTAAAATACACAATGAGAGTTACCAGAAATGATTAAGAACGTGTAATAAACACCTCAAGTACACGTAAATAGATTCTTACTACATTTACTGTCTAATTCAATCACGGAGGTTTCCCTTGGAAAGCTGTGAAATGCGAAAATAATGGTTATATTTACAACTCCGGGTACTTCGGGTGGCGTTTTCACGGGACTTTGCTTTCAAATATTAAGAGTTCATGTTTACAGAGCTCAGAATTGGTGTCTAAAGCCTTGGAATGACGAGAATAGTTTTTATGTTTACAATTTAGGAGGATTGGCTTTGGCGTTTCTTTGTGTGAAGCAGTTAAAATGGTGGCAGTTCCAGTAAATACTTCTAAGCAAACTGTCTAATTGTGGTTAAACTCTTAAAATACACAATGATAGTCCCCAGAAATGATTAAGAACGTGTAATGAACACCTCAAGTACACGTAAATAGATTCTTTCTACCTTTACTTTCGAATTCAATCACGGAGGTTTCCAGTGGAAAGCTGTGAAATGACGAAAATACTGGTAATGTTTACAAGTACGGGTACTTCTGGTGGCGTTTTCACGGGACTGTGCTTTCAAATATTAAGAGTTCATGTTTACAGAGCTCAGAATTGGTGTCTAAAGCCTTGGAATGAGGAGAATATTGTTTATGTTTACAATTTAGGAGGATTGGCTTCGGCGCTTTTTTGTGCCTATCATTTAAAATGGTGACGGTTCCAGGAACTACTTCTAAGCAAACTGTCTAATTGTGGTAAAACTGTTAAAATACACAATGAGAGTTCCCAGAAATGATTAAGAACGTTTAATAAACACCTCAAGGACCTGTAAATAGATTCTTACTACATTTACTGTCGAATTCAATCACGGAGGTTTCGAGTGGAAAGCTGTGAAATGCCGTAATTCTGGTAATGTTTACAAGTCGGGGTACTTTGTGTGGCGTTTTCAGGGGACTGTGCTTTCAATTATTAAGAGTTCATGTTTACAGAGCTCAGATTTGGTGTCTAAAGCCTTGGAATGACGAGAATAGTTTTTATGTTTACAATTTAGGAGGATTGGCTTTGTCGTTTCTTTGTGTGAAGCAGTTAAAATGGTGGCAGTTCCAGTAAATACTTCTAAGCAAACTGTCTAATTGTGGTTAAACTCTTAAAATACACAATGATAGTCCCCAGAAATGATTAAGAACGTGTAATGAACACCTCAAGTACACGTAAATAGATTCTTTCTACCTTTACTTTCGAATTCAATCACGGAGGTTTCCAGTGGAAAGCTGTGAAATGACGAAAATACTGGTAATGTTTACAAGTACGGGTACTTCTGGTGGCGTTTTCACGGGACTGTGCTTTCAAATATTAAGAGTTCATGTTTACAGAGCTCAGAATTGGTGTCTAAAGCCTTGGAATGACGAGAATAGTTTTTATGTTTACAATTTAGGAGGATTGGCTTTGTCGTTTCTTTGTGTGAATCAGTTAAAATGGTGGCGGTTCCAGTAAATACTTCTAAGCAAACTGTCTAATTGTGGTAAAACTGTTAAAATACACAATGAGAGTTACCAGAAATGATTAAGAACGTGTAATAAACACCTCAAGTACACGTAAATAGATTCTTACTACATTTACTGTCGAATTCAATCACGGAAGTTTCGAGTGGAAAGCTGTGAAATGACGTAATTCTGGTAATGTTTACAAGTCCGGGTATTTTGGGTGGCGCTTTCACGGGACTGTGCTTTCAATTATTAAGAGTTCATGTTTACTGAGCTCAGATTTGGTGTCTAAAGCCTTGGAATGACGAGAATAGTTTTTATGTTTACAATTTAGGAGGATTGGCTTTGGCGTGTTTTTTGTGTGAATCAGGTAAAATGGTGGCGGTTCCAGTAAATACTTCTAAGCAAACTGTCTAATTGTGGTAAAACTGTTAAAATACACAATGAGAGTTACCAGAAATGATTAAGAACGTGTAATAAACACCTCAAGTACACGTAAATAGATTCTTACTACATTTACTGTCTAATTCAATCACGGAGGTTTCCCTTGGAAAGCTGTGAAATGCGAAAATAATGGTTATATTTACAACTCCGGGTACTTCGGGTGGCGTTTTCACGGGACTTTGCTTTCAAATATTAAGAGTTCATGTTTACAGAGCTCAGAATTGGTGTCTAAAGCCTTGGAATGACGAGAATAGTTTTTATGTTTACAATTTAGGAGGATTGGCTTTGGCGTTTCTTTGTGTGAAGCAGTTAAAATGGTGGCAGTTCCAGTAAATACTTCTAAGCAAACTGTCTAATTGTGGTTAAACTCTTAAAATACACAATGATAGTCCCCAGAAATGATTAAGAACGTGTAATGAACACCTCAAGTACACGTAAATAGATTCTTTCTACCTTTACTTTCGAATTCAATCACGGAGGTTTCCAGTGGAAAGCTGTGAAATGACGAAAATACTGGTAATGTTTACAAGTACGGGTACTTCTGGTGGCGTTTTCACGGGACTGTGCTTTCAAATATTAAGAGTTCATGTTTACAGAGCTCAGAATTGGTGTCTAAAGCCTTGGAATGACGAGAATAGTTTTTATGTTTACAATTTAGGAGGATTGGCTTTGGCGTTTTTTTTGTGTGAATCAGTTAAAATGGTGGCGGTTCCAGTAAATACTTCTAAGCAAACTGTCTAATTGTGGTTAAACTCTTAAAATACACAATGATAGTCCCCAGAAATGATTAAGAACGTGTAATGAACACCTCAAGTACACGTAAATAGATTCTTACTACATTTACTGTCGAATTCAATCACGGAGGTTTCCCTTGGAAAGCTGTGAAATGACGAAAATACTGGTTATATTTAAAAATCCGGGTATTTCGGGTGGCGTTTTCACGGGACGGTGCTTTCAAATATTAAGAGTTCATGTTTACAGAGCTCAGAATTGGTGTCTAAAGCCTTGGAATGAGGAGAATATTGTTTATGTTTACAATTTAGGAGGATTGGCTTCGGCGCTTTTTTGTGCCTATCATTTAAAATGGTGACGGTTCCAGGAACTACTTCTAAGCAAACTGTCTAATTGTGGTAAAACTGTTAAAATACACAATGAGAGTTCCCAGAAATGATTAAGAACGTTTAATAAACACCTCAAGGACCTGTAAATAGATTCTTACTACATTTACTGTCGAATTCAATCACGGAGGTTTCGAGTGGAAAGCTGTGAAATGCCGTAATTCTGGTAATGTTTACAAGTCGGGGTACTTTGTGTGGCGTTTTCACGGGACTGTGCTTTCAATTATTAAGAGTTCATGTTTACAGAGCTCAGATTTGGTGTCTAAAGCCTTGGAATGACGAGAATAGTTTTTATGTTTACAATTTAGGAGGATTGGCTTTGTCGTTTCTTTGTGTGAAGCAGTTAAAATGGTGGCAGTTCCAGTAAATACTTCTAAGCAAACTGTCTAATTGTGGTTAAACTCTTAAAATACACAATGATAGTCCCCAGAAATGATTAAGAACGTGTAATGAACACCTCAAGTACACGTAAATAGATTCTTTCTACCTTTACTTTCGAATTCAATCACGGAGGTTTCCAGTGGAAAGCTGTGAAATGACGAAAATACTGGTAATGTTTACAAGTACGGGTACTTCTGGTGGCGTTTTCACGGGACTGTGCTTTCAAATATTAAGAGTTCATGTTTACAGAGCTCAGAATTGGTGTCTAAAGCCTTGGAATGACGAGAATAGTTTTTATGTTTACAATTTAGGAGGATTGGCTTTGTCGTTTCTTTGTGTGAATCAGTTAAAATGGTGGCGGTTCCAGTAAATACTTCTAAGCAAACTGTCTAATTGTGGTAAAACTGTTAAAATACACAATGAGAGTTACCAGAAATGATTAAGAACGTGTAATAAACACCTCAAGTACACGTAAATAGATTCTTACTACATTTACTGTCGAATTCAATCACGGAAGTTTCGAGTGGAAAGCTGTGAAATGACGTAATTCTGGTAATGTTTACAAGTACGGGTACTTCTGGTGGCGTTTTCACGGGACTGTGCTTTCAAATATTAAGAGTTCATGTTTACAGAGCTCAGAATTGGTGTCTAAAGCCTTGGAATGACGAGAATATTGTTTATGTTTACAATTTAGGAGGATTGGCTTTGGCGTTTTTTTTTGTGTGAATCAGTTAAAATGGTGGCGGTTCCAGTAAATACTTCTAAGCAAACTGTCTAATTGTGGTTAAACTCTTAAAATACACAATGATAGTCCCCAGAAATGATTAAGAACGTGTAATGAACACCTCAAGTACACGTAAATAGATTCTTACTACATTTACTGTCGAATTCAATCACGGAGGTTTCCCTTGGAAAGCTGTGAAATGACGAAAATACTGGTTATATTTAAAACTCCGGGTATTTCGGGTGGCGTTTTCACGGGACGGTGCTTTCAAATATTAAGAGTTCATGTTTACAGAGCTCAGAATTGGTGTCTAAAGCCTTGGAATGAGGAGAATATTGTTTATGTTTACAATTTAGGAGGATTGGCTTCGGCGCTTTTTTGTGCCTATCATTTAAAATGGTGACGGTTCCAGGAACTACTTCTAAGCAAACTGTCTAATTGTGGTAAAACTGTTAAAATACACAATGAGAGTTCCCAGAAATGATTAAGAACGTTTAATAAACACCTCAAGGACCTGTAAATAGATTCTTACTGCATTTACTGTCGAATTCAATCACGGAGGTTTCGAGTGGAAAGCTGTGAAATGCCGTAATTCTGGTAATGTTTACAAGTCGGGGTACTTTGTGTGGCGTTTTCAGGGGACTGTGCTTTCAATTATTAAGAGTTCATGTTTACAGAGCTCAGATTTGGTGTCTAAAGCCTTGGAATGACGAGAATAGTTTTTATGTTTACAATTTAGGAGGATTGGCTTTGTCGTTTCTTTGTGTGAAGCAGTTAAAATGGTGGCAGTTCCAGTAAATACTTCTAAGCAAACTGTCTAATTGTGGTTAAACTCTTAAAATACACAATGATAGTCCCCAGAAATGATTAAGAACGTGTAATGAACACCTCAAGTACACGTAAATAGATTCTTTCTACCTTTACTTTCGAATTCAATCTCGGAGGTTTCCAGTGGAAAGCTGTGAAATGACGAAAATACTGGTAATGTTTACAAGTACGGGTACTTCTGGTGGCGTTTTCACGGGACTGTGCTTTCAAATATTAAGAGTTCATGTTTACAGAGCTCAGAATTGGTGTCTAAAGCCTTGGAATGACGAGAATAGTTTTTATGTTTACAATTTAGGAGGATTGGCTTTGTCGTTTCTTTGTGTGAATCAGTTAAAATGGTGGCGGTTCCAGTAAATACTTCTAAGCAAACTGTCTAATTGTGGTAAAACTGTTAAAATACACAATGAGAGTTACCAGAAATGATTAAGAACGTGTAATAAACACCTCAAGTACACGTAAATAGATTCTTACTACATTTACTGTCGAATTCAATCACGGAAGTTTCGAGTGGAAAGCTGTGAAATGACGTAATTCTGGTAATGTTTACAAGTCCGGGTATTTTGGGTGGCGCTTTCACGGACTGTGCTTTCAATTATTAAGAGTTCATGTTTACTGAGCTCAGATTTGGTGTCTAAAGCCTTGGAATGACGAGAATAGTTTTTATGTTTACAATTTAGGAGGATTGGCTTTGGCGTGTTTTTTGTGTGAATCAGTTAAAATGGTGGCGGTTCCAGTAAATACTTCTAAGCAAACTGTCTAATTGTGGTAAAACTGTTAAAATACACAATGAGAGTTACCAGAAATGATTAAGAACGTGTAATAAACACCTCAAGTACACGTAAATAGATTCTTACTACATTTACTGTCGAATTCAATCACGGAGGTTTCCCTTGGAAATCTGTGAAATGACGAAAATACTGGTTATATTTAAAACTCCGGGTATTTCGGGTGGCGTTTTCACGGGACGGTGCTTTCAAATATTAAGAGTTCATGTTTACAGAGCTCAGAATTGGTGTCTAAAGCCTTGGAATGAGGAGAATATTGTTTATGTTTACAATTTAGGAGGATTGGCTTCGGCGCTTTTTTGTGCCTATCATTTAAAATGGTGACGGTTCCAGGAACTACTTCTAAGCAAACTGTCTAATTGTGGTAAAACTGTTAAAATACACAATGAGAGTTCCCAGAAATGATTAAGAACGTTCAATAAACACCTCAAGGACCTGTAAATAGATTCTTACTGCATTTACTGTCGAATTCAATCACGGAGGTTTCGAGTGGAAAGCTGTGAAATGCCGTAATTCTGGTAATGTTTACAAGTCGGGGTACTTTGTGTGGCGTTTTCAGGGGACTGTGCTTTCAATTATTAAGAGTTCATGTTTACAGAGCTCAGATTTGGTGTCTAAAGCCTTGGAATGACGAGAATAGTTTTTATGTTTACAATTTAGGAGGATTGGCTTTGTCGTTTCTTTGTGTGAAGCAGTTAAAATGGTGGCAGTTCCAGTAAATACTTCTAAGCAAACTGTCTAATTGTGGTTAAACTCTTAAAATACACAATGATAGTCCCCAGAAATGATTAAGAACGTGTAATGAACACCTCAAGTACACGTAAATAGATTCTTTCTACCTTTACTTTCGAATTCAATCACGGAGGTTTCCAGTGGAAAGCTGTGAAATGACGAAAATACTGGTAATGTTTACAAGTACGGGTACTTCTGGTGGCGTTTTCACGGGACTGTGCTTTCAAATATTAAGAGTTCATGTTTACAGAGCTCAGAATTGGTGTCTAAAGCCTTGGAATGACGAGAATAGTTTTTATGTTTACAATTTAGGAGGATTGGCTTTGTCGTTTCTTTGTGTGAATCAGTTAAAATGGTGGCGGTTCCAGTAAATACTTCTAAGCAAACTGTCTAATTGTGGTAAAACTGTTAAAATACACAATGAGAGTTACCAGAAATGATTAAGAACGTGTAATAAACACCTCAAGTACACGTAAATAGATTCTTACTACATTTACTGTCGAATTCAATCACGGAAGTTTCGAGTGGAAAGCTGTGAAATGACGTAATTCTGGTAATGTTTACAAGTCCGGGTATTTTGGGTGGCGCTTTCACGGGACTGTGCTTTCAATTATTAAGAGTTCATGTTTACTGAGCTCAGATTTGGTGTCTAAAGCCTTGGAATGACGAGAATAGTTTTTATGTTTACAATTTAGGAGGATTGGCTTTGGCGTGTTTTTTGTGTGAATCAGTTAAAATGGTGGCGGTTCCAGTAAATACTTCTAAGCAAACTGTCTAATTGTGGTAAAACTGTTAAAATACACAATGAGAGTTACCAGAAATGATTAAGAACGTGTAATAAACACCTCAAGTACACGTAAATAGATTCTTACTACATTTACTGTCGAATTCAATCACGGAGGTTTCCCTTGGAAAGCTGTGAAATGCGAAAATAATGGTTATATTTTCAACTCCGGGTACTTCGGGTGGCGTTTTCACGGGACTTTGCTTTCAAATATTAAGAGTTCATGTTTACAGAGCTCATAATTGGTGTCTAAAGCCTTGGAATGACGAGAATAGTTTTTATGTTTACAATTTAGGAGGATTGGCTTTGGCGTTTCTTTGTGTGAAGCAGTTAAAATGGTGGCAGTTCCAGTAAATACTTCTAAGCAAACTGTCTAATTGTGGTTAAACTCTTAAAATACACAATGATAGTCCCCAGAAATGATTAAGAACGTGTAATGAACACCTCAAGTACACGTAAATAGATTCTTTCTACCTTTACTTTCGAATTCAATCACGGAGGTTTCCAGTGGAAAGCTGTGAAATGACGAAAATACTGGTAATGTTTACAAGTACGGGTACTTCTGGTGGCGTTTTCACGGGACTGTGCTTTCAAATATTAAGAGTTCATGTTTACAGAGCTCAGAATTGGTGTCTAAAGCCTTGGAATGACGAGAATAGTTTTTATGTTTACAATTTAGGAGGATTGGCTTTGTCGTTTCTTTGTGTGAATCAGTTAAAATGGTGGCGGTTCCAGTAAATACTTCTAAGCAAACTGTCTAATTGTGGTTAAACTCTTAAAATACACAATGATAGTCCCCAGAAATGATTAAGAATGTGTAATGAACACCTCAAGTACACGTAAATAGATTCTTACTACATTTACTGTCGAATTCAATCACGGAGGTTTCCCTTGGAAAGCTGTGAAATGACGAAAATACTGGTTATATTTAAAAATCCGGGTATTTCGGGTGGCGTTTTCACGGGACGGTGCTTTCAAATATTAAGAGTTCATGTTTACAGAGCTCAGAATTGGTGTCTAAAGCCTTGGAATGAGGAGAATATTGTTTATGTTTACAATTTAGGAGGATTGGCTTCGGCGCTTTTTTGTGCCTATCATTTAAAATGGTGACGGTTCCAGGAACTACTTCTAAGCAAACTGTCTAATTGTGGTAAAACTGTTAAAATACACAATGAGAGTTCCCAGAAATGATTAAGAACGTTTAATAAACACCTCAAGGACCTGTAAATAGATTCTTACTACATTTACTGTCGAATTCAATCACGGAGGTTTCGAGTGGAAAGCTGTGAAATGCCGTAATTCTGGTAATGTTTACAAGTCGGGGTACTTTGTGTGGCGTTTTCACGGGACTGTGCTTTCAATTATTAAGAGTTCATGTTTACAGAGCTCAGATTTGGTGTCTAAAGCCTTGGAATGACGAGAATAGTTTTTATGTTTACAATTTAGGAGGATTGGCTTTGTCGTTTCTTTGTGTGAAGCAGTTAAAATGGTGGCAGTTCCAGTAAATACTTCTAAGCAAACTGTCTAATTGTGGTTAAACTCTTAAAATACACAATGATAGTCCCCAGAAATGATTAAGAACGTGTAATGAACACCTCAAGTACACGTAAATAGATTCTTTCTACCTTTACTTTCGAATTCAATCACGGAGGTTTCCAGTGGAAAGCTGTGAAATGACGAAAATACTGGTAATGTTTACAAGTACGGGTACTTCTGGTGGCGTTTTCACGGGACTGTGCTTTCAAATATTAAGAGTTCATGTTTACAGAGCTCAGAATTGGTGTCTAAAGCCTTGGAATGACGAGAATAGTTTTTATGTTTACAATTTAGGAGGATTGGCTTTGTCGTTTCTTTGTGTGAATCAGTTAAAATGGTGGCGGTTCCAGTAAATACTTCTAAGCAAACTGTCTAATTGTGGTAAAACTGTTAAAATACACAATGAGAGTTACCAGAAATGATTAAGAACGTGTAATAAACACCTCAAGTACACGTAAATAGATTCTTACTACATTTACTGTCGAATTCAATCACGGAAGTTTCGAGTGGAAAGCTGTGAAATGACGTAATTCTGGTAATGTTTACAAGTCCGGGTATTTTGGGTGGCGCTTTCACGGGACTGTGCTTTCAATTATTAAGAGTTCATGTTTACTGAGCTCAGATTTGGTGTCTAAAGCCTTGGAATGACGAGAATAGTTTTTATGTTTACAATTTAGGAGGATTGGCTTTGGCGTGTTTTTTGTGTGAATCAGGTAAAATGGTGGCGGTTCCAGTAAATACTTCTAAGCAAACTGTCTAATTGTGGTAAAACTGTTAAAATACACAATGAGAGTTACCAGAAATGATTAAGAACGTGTAATAAACACCTCAAGTACACGTAAATAGATTCTTACTACATTTACTGTCTAATTCAATCACGGAGGTTTCCCTTGGAAAGCTGTGAAATGCGAAAATAATGGTTATATTTACAACTCCGGGTACTTCGGGTGGCGTTTTCACGGGACTTTGCTTTCAAATATTAAGAGTTCATGTTTACAGAGCTCAGAATTGGTGTCTAAAGCCTTGGAATGACGAGAATAGTTTTTATGTTTACAATTTAGGAGGATTGGCTTTGGCGTTTCTTTGTGTGAAGCAGTTAAAATGGTGGCAGTTCCAGTAAATACTTCTAAGCAAACTGTCTAATTGTGGTTAAACTCTTAAAATACACAATGATAGTCCCCAGAAATGATTAAGAACGTGTAATGAACACCTCAAGTACACGTAAATAGATTCTTTCTACCTTTACTTTCGAATTCAATCACGGAGGTTTCCAGTGGAAAGCTGTGAAATGACGAAAATACTGGTAATGTTTACAAGTACGGGTACTTCTGGTGGCGTTTTCACGGGACTGTGCTTTCAAATATTAAGAGTTCATGTTTACAGAGCTCAGAATTGGTGTCTAAAGCCTTGGAATGACGAGAATAGTTTTTATGTTTACAATTTAGGAGGATTGGCTTTGGCGTTTTTTTTGTGTGAATCAGTTAAAATGGTGGCGGTTCCAGTAAATACTTCTAAGCAAACTGTCTAATTGTGGTTAAACTCTTAAAATACACAATGATAGTCCCCAGAAATCATTAAGAACGTGTAATGAACACCTCAAGTACACGTAAATAGATTCTTACTACATTTACTGTCGAATTCAATCACGGAGGTTTCCCTTGGAAAGCTGTGAAATGACGAAAATACTGGTTATATTTAAAAATCCGGGTATTTCGGGTGGCGTTTTCACGGGACGGTGCTTTCAAATATTAAGAGTTCATGTTTACAGAGCTCAGAATTGGTGTCTAAAGCCTTGGAATGAGGAGAATATTGTTTATGTTTACAATTTAGGAGGATTGGCTTCGGCGCTTTTTTGTGCCTATCATTTAAAATGGGGACGGTTCCAGGAACTACTTCTAAGCAAACTGTCTAATTGTGGTAAAACTGTTAAAATACACAATGAGAGTTCCCAGAAATGATTAAGAACGTTTAATAAACACCTCAAGGACCTGTAAATAGATTCTTACTACATTTACTGTCGAATTCAATCACGGAGGTTTCGAGTGGAAAGCTGTGAAATGCCGTAATTCTGGTAATGTTTACAAGTCGGGGTACTTTGTGTGGCGTTTTCACGGGACTGTGCTTTCAATTATTAAGAGTTCATGTTTACAGAGCTCAGATTTGGTGTCTAAAGCCTTGGAATGACGAGAATAGTTTTTATGTTTACAATTTAGGAGGATTGGCTTTGTCGTTTCTTTGTGTGAAGCAGTTAAAATGGTGGCAGTTCCAGTAAATACTTCTAAGCAAACTGTCTAATTGTGGTTAAACTCTTAAAATACACAATGATAGTCCCCAGAAATGATTAAGAACGTGTAATGAACACCTCAAGTACACGTAAATAGATTCTTTCTACCTTTACTTTCGAATTCAATCACGGAGGTTTCCAGTGGAAAGCTGTGAAATGACGAAAATACTGGTAATGTTTACAAGTACGGGTACTTCTGGTGGCGTTTTCACGGGACTGTGCTTTCAAATATTAAGAGTTCATGTTTACAGAGCTCAGAATTGGTGTCTAAAGCCTTGGAATGACGAGAATAGTTTTTATGTTTACAATTTAGGAGGATTGGCTTTGTCGTTTCTTTGTGTGAATCAGTTAAAATGGTGGCGGTTCCAGTAAATACTCCTAAGCAAACTGTCTAATTGTGGTAAAACTGTTAAAATACACAATGAGAGTTACCAGAAATGATTAAGAACGTGTAATAAACACCTCAAGTACACGTAAATAGATTCTTACTACATTTACTGTCGAATTCAATCACGGAAGTTTCGAGTGGAAAGCTGTGAAATGACGTAATTCTGGTAATGTTTAGAAGTACGGGTACTTCTGGTGGCGTTTTCACGGGATTGTGCTTTCAAATATTAAGAGTTCATGTTTATAGAGCTCAGAATTGGTGTCTAAAGCCTTGGAATGACGAGAATATTGTTTATGTTTACAATTTAGGAGGATTGGCTTTGGCGTGTTTTTTTGTGTGAATCAGTTAAAATGGTGGCGGTTCCAGTAAATACTTCTAAGCAAACTGTCTAATTGTGGTAAAACTGTTAAAATACACAATGAGAGTTACCAGAAATGATTAAGAACGTGTAATAAACACCTCAAGTACACATAAATAGATTCTTACTACATTTACTGTCGAATTTAATCACGGAGGTTTCGAGTGGAAAGCTGTGAAATAACGTAATTCTGGTAATGTTTACCAGTCCGGGTACTTTCGGTGGCGTTTTCACGGGACTGTGCTTTCAATTATTAAGAGTTCATGTTTACAGAGCTCAGATTTGGTGTCTAAAGCCTTGGAATGACGAGAATAGTTTTTATGTTTACAATTTAGGAGGATGGGCTTTGGCGTTTTTTTTGTGTGAATCAGTTAAAATGGTGGCGGTTCCAGTAAACAGTTCTAAGCAAACTGTCTAATTGTGGTAAAACTATTAACATACACAATGATAGTCCCCAGAAATGATTAAGAACGTGTAATGAACACCTCAAGTACACGTAAATAGATTCTTACTACATTTACTGTCGAATTCAATCACGGAGGTTTCCCTTGGAAAGCTGTGAAATGACGAAAATACTGGTTATATTTAAAAATCCGGGTATTTCGGGTGGCGTTTTCACGGGACGGTGCTTTCAAATATTAAGAGTTCATGTTTACAGAGCTCAGAATTGGTGTCTAAAGCCTTGGAATGAGGAGAATATTGTTTATGTTTACAATTTAGGAGGATTGGCTTCGGCGCTTTTTTGTGCCTATCATTTAAAATGGTGACGGTTCCAGGCACTACTTCTAAGCAAACTGTCTAATTGTGGTAAAACTGTTAAAATACACAATGAGAGTTCCCAGAAATGATTAAGAACGTTTAATAAACACCTCAAGGACCTGTAAATAGATTCTTACTACATTTACTGTCGAATTCAATCACGGAGGTTTCGAGTGGAAAGCTGTGAAATGCCGTAATTCTGGTAATGTTTACAAGTCGGGGTACTTTGTGTGGCGTTTTCACGGGACTGTGCTTTCAATTATTAAGAGTTCATGTTTACAGAGCTCAGATTTGGTGTCTAAAGCCTTGGAATGACGAGAATAGTTTTTATGTTTACAATTTAGGAGGATTGGCTTTGTCGTTTCTTTGTGTGAAGCAGTTAAAATGGTGGCAGTTCCAGTAAATACTTCTAAGCAAACTGTCTAATTGTGGTTAAACTCTTAAAATACACAATGATAGTCCCCAGAAATGATTAAGAACGTATAATGAACACCTCAAGTACACGTAAATAGATTCTTTCTACCTTTACTTTCGAATTCAATCACGGAGGTTTCCAGTGGAAAGCTGTGAAATGACGAAAATACTGGTAATGTTTACAAGTACGGGTACTTCTGGTGGCGTTTTCACGGGACTGTGCTTTCAAATATTAAGAGTTCATGTTTACAGAGCTCAGAATTGGTGTCTAAAGCCTTGGAATGACGAGAATAGTTTTTATGTTTACAATT
The DNA here is from genome assembly GCF_963259705.1 of Myotis daubentonii. Classification (NCBI taxonomy): domain Eukaryota; kingdom Metazoa; phylum Chordata; class Mammalia; order Chiroptera; family Vespertilionidae; genus Myotis; species Myotis daubentonii. Next base: position 459,444 of record NW_026775484.1, on the reverse strand, counting down.
TAGGAGGATTGGCTTTGTCGTTTCTTTTTGTGAATCAGTTAAAATGGTGGCGGTTCCAGTAAATACTTCTAAGCAAACTGTCTAATTGTGGTAAAACTGTTAAAATACACAATGAGAGTTACCAGAAATGATTAAGAACGTGTAATAAACACCTCAAGTACACGTAAATAGATTCTTACTACATTTACTGTCGAATTCAATCACGGAAGTTTCGAGTGGAAAGCTGTGAAATGACGTAATTCTGGTAATGTTTACAAGTACGGGTACTTCTGGTGGCGTTTTCACGGGACTGTGCTTTCAAATATTAAGAGTTCATGTTTATAGAGCTCAGAATTGGTGTCTAAAGCCTTGGAATGACGAGAATATTGTTTATGTTTACAATTTAGGAGGATTGGCTTTGGCGTGTTTTTTTCTGTGAATCAGTTAAAATGGTGGCGGTTCCAGTAAATACTTCTAAGCAAACTGTCTAATTGTGGTAAAACTGTTAAAATACACAATGAGAGTTACCAGAAATGATTAAGAACGTGTAATAAACACCTCAAGTACACATAAATAGATTCTTACTACATTTACTGTCGAATTTAATCACGGAGGTTTCGAGTGGAAAGCTGTGAAATAACGTAATTCTGGTAATGTTTACCAGTCCGGGTACTTTCGGTGGCGTTTTCACGGGACTGTGCTTTCAATTATTAAGAGTTCATGTTTACAGAGCTCAGATTTGGTGTCTAAAGCCTTGGAATGACGAGAATAGTTTTTATGTTTACAATTTAGGAGGATGGGCTTTGGCGTTTTTTTTGTGTGAATCAGTTAAAATGGTGGCGGTTCCAGTAAACAGTTCTAAGCAAACTGTCTAATTGTGGTAAAACTATTAACATACACAATGATAGTCCCCAGAAATGATTAAGAACGTGTAATGAACACCTCAAGTACACGTAAATAGATTCTTACTACATTTACTGTCGAATTCAATCACGGAGGTTTCCCTTGGAAAGCTGTGAAATGACGAAAATACTGGTTATATTTAAAAATCCGGGTATTTCGGGTGGCGTTTTCACGGGACGGTGCTTTCAAATATTAAGAGTTCATGTTTACAGAGCTCAGAATTGGTGTCTAAAGCCTTGGAATGAGGAGAATATTGTTTATGTTTACAATTTAGGAGGATTGGCTTCGGCGCTTTTTTGTGCCTATCATTTAAAATGGTGACGGTTCCAGGCACTACTTCTAAGCAAACTGTCTAATTGTGGTAAAACTGTTAAAATACACAATGAGAGTTCCCAGAAATGATTAAGAACGTTTAATAAACACCTCAAGGACCTGTAAATAGATTCTTACTACATTTACTGTCGAATTCAATCACGGAGGTTTCGAGTGGAAAGCTGTGAAATGCCGTAATTCTGGTAATGTTTACAAGTCGGGGTACTTTGTGTGGCGTTTTCACGGGACTGTGCTTTCAATTATTAAGAGTTCATGTTTACAGAGCTCAGATTTGGTGTCTAAAGCCTTGGAATGACGAGAATAGTTTTTATGTTTACAATTTAGGAGGATTGGCTTTGTCGTTTCTTTGTGTGAAGCAGTTAAAATGGTGGCAGTTCCAGTAAATACTTCTAAGCAAACTGTCTAATTGTGGTTAAACTCTTAAAATACACAATGATAGTCCCCAGAAATGATTAAGAACGTGTAATGAACACCTCAAGTACACGTAAATAGATTCTTTCTACCTTTACTTTCGAATTCAATCACGGAGGTTTCCAGTGGAAAGCTGTGAAATGACGAAAATACTGGTAATGTTTACAAGTACGGGTACTTCTGGTGGCGTTTTCACGGGACTGTGCTTTCAAATATTAAGAGTTCATGTTTACAGAGCTCAGAATTGGTGTCTAAAGCCTTGGAATGACGAGAATAGTTTTTATGTTTACAATTTAGGAGGATTGGCTTTGTCGTTTCTTTGTGTGAATCAGTTAAAATGGTGGCGGTTCCAGTAAATACTTCTAAGCAAACTGTCTAATTGTGGTAAAACTGTTAAAATACACAATGAGAGTTACCAGAAATGATTAAGAACGTGTAATAAACACCTCAAGTACACGTAAATAGATTCTTACTACATTTACTGTCGAATTCAATCACGGAAGTTTCGAGTGGAAAGCTGTGAAATGACGTAATTCTGGTAATGTTTACAAGTACGGGTACTTCTGGTGGCGTTTTCACGGGACTGTGCTTTCAAATATTAAGAGTTCATGTTTATAGAGCTCAGAATTGGTGTCTAAAGCCTTGGAATGACGAGAATATTGTTTATGTTTACAATTTAGGAGGATTGGCTTTGGCGTGTTTTTTTCTGTGAATCAGTTAAAATGGTGGCGGTTCCAGTAAATACTTCTAAGCAAACTGTCTAATTGTGGTAAAACTGTTAAAATACACAATGAGAGTTACCAGAAATGATTAAGAACGTGTAATAAACACCTCAAGTACACATAAATAGATTCTTACTACATTTACTGTCGAATTTAATCACGGAGGTTTCGAGTGGAAAGCTGTGAAATAACGTAATTCTGGTAATGTTTACCAGTCCGGGTACTTTCGGTGGCGTTTTCACGGGACTGTGCTTTCAATTATTAAGAGTTCATGTTTACAGAGCTCAGATTTGGTGTCTAAAGCCTTGGAATGACGAGAATAGTTTTTATGTTTACAATTTAGGAGGATGGGCTTTGGCGTTTTTTTTGTGTGAATCAGTTAAAATGGTGGCGGTTCCAGTAAACAGTTCTAAGCAAACTGTCTAATTGTGGTAAAACTATTAACATACACAATGATAGTCCCCAGAAATGATTAAGAACGTGTAATGAACACCTCAAGTACACGTAAATAGATTCTTACTACATTTACTGTCGAATTCAATCACGGAGGTTTCCCTTGGAAAGCTGTGAAATGACGAAAATACTGGTTATATTTAAAAATCCGGGTATTTCGGGTGGCGTTTTCACGGGACGGTGCTTTCAAATATTAAGAGTTCATGTTTACAGAGCTCAGAATTGGTGTCTAAAGCCTTGGAATGAGGAGAATATTGTTTATGTTTACAATTTAGGAGGATTGGCTTCGGCGCTTTTTTGTGCCTATCATTTAAAATGGTGACGGTTCCAGGCACTACTTCTAAGCAAACTGTCTAATTGTGGTAAAACTGTTAAAATACACAATGAGAGTTCCCAGAAATGATTAAGAACGTTTAATAAACACCTCAAGGACCTGTAAATAGATTCTTACTACATTTACTGTCGAATTCAATCACGGAGGTTTCGAGTGGAAAGCTGTGAAATGCCGTAATTCTGGTAATGTTTACAAGTCGGGGTACTTTGTGTGGCGTTTTCACGGGACTGTGCTTTCAATTATTAAGAGTTCATGTTTACAGAGCTCAGATTTGGTGTCTAAAGCCTTGGAATGACGAGAATAGTTTTTATGTTTACAATTTAGGAGGATTGGCTTTGGCGTTTCTTTGTGTGAAGCAGTTAAAATGGTGGCAGTTCCAGTAAATACTTCTAAGCAAACTGTCTAATTGTGGTTAAACTCTTAAAATACACAATGATAGTCCCCAGAAATGATTAAGAACGTGTAATGAACACCTCAAGTACACGTAAATAGATTCTTTCTACCTTTACTTTCGAATTCAATCACGGAGGTTTCCAGTGGAAAGCTGTGAAATGACGAAAATACTGGTAATGTTTACAAGTACGGGTACTTCTGGTGGCGTTTTCACGGGACTGTGCTTTCAAATATTAAGAGTTCATGTTTACAGAGCTCAGAATTGGTGTCTAAAGCCTTGGAATGACGAGAATAGTTTTTATGTTTACAATTTAGGAGGATTGGCTTTGTCGTTTCTTTGTGTGAATCAGTTAAAATGGTGGCGGTTCCAGTAAATACTTCTAAGCAAACTGTCTAATTGTGGTAAAACTGTTAAAATACACAATGAGAGTTACCAGAAATGATTAAGAACGTGTAATAAACACCTCAAGTACACGTAAATAGATTCTTACTACATTTACTGTCGAATTCAATCACGGAAGTTTCGAGTGGAAAGCTGTGAAATGACGTAATTCTGGTAATGTTTACAAGTACGGGTACTTCTGGTGGCGTTTTCACGGGACTGTGCTTTCAAATATTAAGAGTTCATGTTTATAGAGCTCAGAATTGGTGTCTAAAGCCTTGGAATGACGAGAATATTGTTTATGTTTACAATTTAGGAGGATTGGCTTTGGCGTGTTTTTTTGTGTGAATCAGTTAAAATGGTGGCGGTTCCAGTAAATACTTCTAAGCAAACTGTCTAATTGTGGTAAAACTGTTAAAATACACAATGAGAGTTACCAGAAATGATTAAGAACGTGTAATAAACACCTCAAGTACACATAAATAGATTCTTACTACATTTACTGTCGAATTTAATCACGGAGGTTTCGAGTGGAAAGCTGTGAAATAACGTAATTCTGGTAATGTTTACCAGTCCGGGTACTTTCGGTGGCGTTTTCACGGGACTGTGCTTTCAATTATTAAGAGTTCATGTTTACAGAGCTCAGATTTGGTGTCTAAAGCCTTGGAATGACGAGAATAGTTTTTATGTTTACAATTTAGGAGGATGGGCTTTGGCGTTTTTTTTTGTGTGAATCAGTTAAAATGGTGGCGGTTCCAGTAAACAGTTCTAAGCAAACTGTCTAATTGTGGTTAAACTCTTAAAATACACAATGATAGTCCCCAGAAATGATTAAGAACGTGTAATGAACACCTCAAGTACACGTAAATAGATTCTTTCTACCTTTACTTTCGAATTCAATCACGGAGGTTTCCAGTGGAAAGCTGTGAAATGACGAAAATACTGGTAATGTTTACAAGTACGGGTACTTCTGGTGGCGTTTTCACGGGACTGTGCTTTCAAATATTAAGAGTTCATGTTTACAGAGCTCAGAGTTGGTGTCTAAAGCCTTGGAATGACGAGAATAGTTTTTATGTTTACAATTTAGGAGGATTGGCTTTGGCGTTTTTTTTGTGTGAATCAGTTAAAATGGTGGCGGTTCCAGTAAATACTTCTAAGCAAACTGTCTAATTGTGGTTAAACTCTTAAAATACACAATGATAGTCCCCAGAAATCATTAAGAACGTGTAATGAACACCTCAAGTACACGTAAATAGATTCTTACTACATTTACTGTCGAATTCAATCACGGAGGTTTCCCTTGGAAAGCTGTGAAATGACGAAAATACTGGTTATATTTAAAACTCCGGGTATTTCGGGTGGCGTTTTCACGGGACGGTGCTTTCAAATATTAAGAGTTCATGTTTACAGAGCTCAGAATTGGTGTCTAAAGCCTTGGAATGAGGAGAATATTGTTTATGTTTACAATTTAGGAGGATTGGCTTCGGCGCTTTTTTGTGCCTATCATTTAAAATGGTGACGGTTCCAGGAACTACTTCTAAGCAAACTGTCTAATTGTGGTAAAACTGTTAAAATACACAATGAGAGTTCCCAGAAATGATTAAGAACGTTTAATAAACACCTCAAGGACCTGTAAATAGATTCTTACTACATTTACTGTCGAATTCAATCACGGAGGTTTCGAGTGGAAAGCTGTGAAATGCCGTAATTCTGGTAATGTTTACAAGTCGGGGTACTTTGTGTGGCGTTTTCACGGGACTGTGCTTTCAATTATTAAGAGTTCATGTTTACAGAGCTCAGATTTGGTGTCTAAAGCCTTGGAATGACGAGAATAGTTTTTATGTTTACAATTTAGGAGGATTGGCTTTGTCGTTTCTTTGTGTGAAGCAGTTAAAATGGTGGCAGTTCCAGTAAATACTTCTAAGCAAACTGTCTAATTGTGGTTAAACTCTTAAAATACACAATGATAGTCCCCAGAAATGATTAAGAACGTGTAATGAACACCTCAAGTACACGTAAATAGATTCTTTCTACCTTTACTTTCGAATTCAATCACGGAGGTTTCCAGTGGAAAGCTGTGAAATGACGAAAATACTGGTAATGTTTACAAGTACGGGTACTTCTGGTGGCGTTTTCACGGGACTGTGCTTTCAAATATTAAGAGTTCATGTTTACAGAGCTCAGAATTGGTGTCTAAAGCCTTGGAATGACGAGAATAGTTTTTATGTTTACAATTTAGGAGGATTGGCTTTGTCGTTTCTTTGTGTGAATCAGTTAAAATGGTGGCGGTTCCAGTAAATACTTCTAAGCAAACTGTCTAATTGTGGTAAAACTGTTAAAATACACAATGAGAGTTACCAGAAATGATTAAGAACGTGTAATAAACACCTCAAGTACACGTAAATAGATTCTTACTACATTTACTGTCGAATTCAATCACGGAAGTTTCGAGTGGAAAGCTGTGAAATGACGTAATTCTGGTAATGTTTACAAGTACGGGTACTTCTGGTGGCGTTTTCCCGGGACTGTGCTTTCAAATATTAAGAGTTCATGTTTACAGAGCTCAGAATTGGTGTCTAAAGCCTTGGAATGACGAGAATATTGTTTATGTTTACAATTTAGGAGGATTGGCTTTGGCGTGTTTTTTTGTGTGAATCAGTTAAAATGGTGGCGGTTTCAGTAAATACTTCTAAGCAAACTGTCTAATTGTGGTTAAACTCTTAAAATACACAATGATAGTCCCCAGAAATGATTAAGAACGTGTAATGAACACCTCAAGTACATGTAAATAGATTCTTTCTACCTTTACTTTCGAATTCAATCACGGAGGTTTCCAGTGGAAAGCTGTGAAATGACGAAAATACTGGTAATGTTTACAAGTACGGGTACTTCTGGTGGCGTTTTCACGGGACTGTGCTTTCAAATATTAAGAGTTCATGTTTACAGAGCTCAGAATTGGTGTCTAAAGCCTTGGAATGACGAGAATAGTTTTTATGTTTACAATTTAGGAGGATTGGCTTTGTCGTTTCTTTGTGTGAATCAGTTAAAATGGTGGCGGTTCCAGTAAATACTTCTAAGCAAACTGTCTAATTGTGGTAAAACTGTTAAAATACACAATGAGAGTTACCAGAAATGATTAAGAACGTGTAATAAACACCTCAAGTACACGTAAATAGATTCTTACTACATTTACTGTCGAATTCAATCACGGAAGTTTCGAGTGGAAAGCTGTGAAATGCGAAAATAATGGTTATATTTACAACTCCGGGTACTTCGGGTGGCGTTTTCACGGGACTTTGCTTTCAAATATTAAGAGTTCATGTTTACAGAGCTCAGAATTGGTGTCTAAAGCCTTGGAATGACGAGAATAGTTTTTATGTTTACAATTTAGGAGGATTGGCTTTGGCGTTTCTTTGTGTGAAGCAGTTAAAATGGTGGCAGTTCCAGTAAATACTTCTAAGCAAACTGTCTAATTGTGGTTAAACTCTTAAAATACACAATGATAGTCCCCAGAAATGATTAAGAACGTGTAATGAACACCTCAAGTACACGTAAATAGATTCTTTCTACCTTTACTTTCGAATTCAATCACGGAGGTTTCCAGTGGAAAGCTGTGAAATGACGAAAATACTGGTAATGTTTACAAGTACGGGTACTTCTGGTGGCGTTTTCACGGGACTGTGCTTTCAAATATTAAGAGTTCATGTTTACAGAGCTCAGAGTTGGTGTCTAAAGCCTTGGAATGACGAGAATAGTTTTTATGTTTACAATTTAGGAGGATTGGCTTTGGCGTTTTTTTTGTGTGAATCAGTTAAAATGGTGGCGGTTCCAGTAAATACTTCTAAGCAAACTGTCTAATTGTGGTTAAACTCTTAAAATACACAATGATAGTCCCCAGAAATCATTAAGAACGTGTAATGAACACCTCAAGTACACGTAAATAGATTCTTACTACATTTACTGTCGAATTCAATCACGGAGGTTTCCCTTGGAAAGCTGTGAAATGACGAAAATACTGGTTATATTTAAAACTCCGGGTATTTCGGGTGGCGTTTTCACGGGACGGTGCTTTCAAATATTAAGAGTTCATGTTTACAGAGCTCAGAATTGGTGTCTAAAGCCTTGGAATGAGGAGAATATTGTTTATGTTTACAATTTAGGAGGATTGGCTTCGGCGCTTTTTTGTGCCTATCATTTAAAATGGTGACGGTTCCAGGAACTACTTCTAAGCAAACTGTCTAATTGTGGTAAAACTGTTAAAATACACAATGAGAGTTCCCAGAAATGATTAAGAACGTTTAATAAACACCTCAAGGACCTGTAAATAGATTCTTACTACATTTACTGTCGAATTCAATCACGGAGGTTTCGAGTGGAAAGCTGTGAAATGCCGTAATTCTGGTAATGTTTACAAGTCGGGGTACTTTGTGTGGCGTTTTCACGGGACTGTGCTTTCAATTATTAAGAGTTCATGTTTACAGAGCTCAGATTTGGTGTCTAAAGCCTTGGAATGACGAGAATAGTTTTTATGTTTACAATTTAGGAGGATTGGCTTTGTCGTTTCTTTGTGTGAAGCAGTTAAAATGGTGGCAGTTCCAGTAAATACTTCTAAGCAAACTGTCTAATTGTGGTTAAACTCTTAAAATACACAATGATAGTCCCCAGAAATGATTAAGAACGGGTAATGAACACCTCAAGTACACGTAAATAGATTCTTTCTACCTTTACTTTCGAATTCAATCACGGAGGTTTCCAGTGGAAAGCTGTGAAATGACGAAAATACTGGTAATGTTTACAAGTACGGGTACTTCTGGTGGCGTTTTCACGGGACTGTGCTTTCAAATATTAAGAGTTCATGTTTACAGAGCTCAGAATTGGTGTCTAAAGCCTTGGAATGACGAGAATAGTTTTTATGTTTACAATTTAGGAGGATTGGCTTTGTCGTTTCTTTGTGTGAATCAGTTAAAATGGTGGCGGTTCCAGTAAATACTTCTAAGCAAACTGTCTAATTGTGGTAAAACTGTTAAAATACACAATGAGAGTTACCAGAAATGATTAAGAACGTGTAATAAACACCTCAAGTACACGTAAATAGATTCTTACTACATTTACTGTCGAATTCAATCACGGAAGTTTCGAGTGGAAAGCTGTGAAATGACGTAATTCTGGTAATGTTTACAAGTACGGGTACTTCTGGTGGCGTTTTCCCGGGACTGTGCTTTCAAATATTAAGAGTTCATGTTTACAGAGCTCAGAATTGGTGTCTAAAGCCTTGGAATGACGAGAATATTGTTTATGTTTACAATTTAGGAGGATTGGCTTTGGCGTGTTTTTTTGTGTGAATCAGTTAAAATGGTGGCGGTTCCAGTAAATACTTCTAAGCAAACTGTCTAATTGTGGTTAAACTCTTAAAATACACAATGATAGTCCCCAGAAATGATTAAGAACGTGTAATGAACACCTCAAGTACATGTAAATAGATTCTTTCTACCTTTACTTTCAAATTCAATCACGGAGGTTTCCAGTGGAAAGCTGTGAAATGACGAAAATACTGGTAATGTTTACAAGTACGGGTACTTCTGGTGGCGTTTTCACGGGACTGTGCTTTCAAATATTAAGAGTTCATGTTTACAGAGCTCAGAATTGGTGTCTAAAGCCTTGGAATGACGAGAATAGTTTTTATGTTTACAATTTAGGAGGATTGGCTTTGTCGTTTCTTTGTGTGAATCAGTTAAAATGGTGGCGGTTCCAGTAAATACTTCTAAGCAAACTGTTTAATTGTGGTAAAACTGTTAAAATACACAATGAGAGTTACCAGAAATGATTAAGAACGTGTAATAAACACCTCAAGTACACGTAAATAGATTCTTACTACATTTACTGTCGAATTCAATCACGGAAGTTTCGAGTGGAAAGCTGTGAAATGCGAAAATAATGGTTATATTTACAACTCCGGGTACTTCGGGTGGCGTTTTCACGGGACTTTGCTTTCAAATATTAAGAGTTCATGTTTACAGAGCTCAGAATTGGTGTCTAAAGCCTTGGAATGACGAGAATAGTTTTTATGTTTACAATTTAGGAGGATTGGCTTTGGCGTTTCTTTGTGTGAAGCAGTTAAAATGGTGGCAGTTCCAGTAAATACTTCTAAGCAAACTGTCTAATTGTGGTTAAACTCTTAAAATACACAATGATAGTCCCCAGAAATGATTAAGAACGTGTAATGAACACCTCAAGTACACGTAAATAGATTCTTTCTACCTTTACTTTCGAATTCAATCACGGAGGTTTCCAGTGGAAAGCTGTGAAATGACGAAAATACTGGTAATGTTTACAAGTACGGGTACTTCTGGTGGCGTTTTCACGGGACTGTGCTTTCAAATATTAAGAGGTCATGTTTACAGAGCTCAGAGTTGGTGTCTAAAGCCTTGGAATGACGAGAATAGTTTTTATGTTTACAATTTAGGAGGATTGGCTTTGGCGTTTTTTTTGTGTGAATCAGTTAAAATGGTGGCGGTTCCAGTAAATACTTCTAAGCAAACTGTCTAATTGTGGTTAAACTCTTAAAATACACAATGATAGTCCCCAGAAATCATTAAGAACGTGTAATGAACACCTCAAGTACACGTAAATAGATTCTTACTACATTTACTGTCGAATTCAATCACGGAGGTTTCCCTTGGAAAGCTGTGAAATGACGAAAATACTGGTTATATTTAAAACTCCGGGTATTTCGGGTGGCGTTTTCACGGGACGGTGCTTTCAAATATTAAGAGTTCATGTTTACAGAGCTCAGAATTGGTGTCTAAAGCCTTGGAATGAGGAGAATATTGTTTATGTTTACAATTTAGGAGGATTGGCTTCGGCGCTTTTTTGTGCCTATCATTTAAAATGGTGACGGTTCCAGGAACTACTTCTAAGCAAACTGTCTAATTGTGGTAAAACTGTTAAAATACACAATGAGAGTTCCCAGAAATGATTAAGAACGTTTAATAAACACCTCAAGGACCTGTAAATAGATACTTACTACATTTACTGTCGAATTCAATCACGGAGGTTTCGAGTGGAAAGCTGTGAAATGCCGTAATTCTGGTAATGTTTACAAGTCGGGGTACTTTGTGTGGCGTTTTCACGGGACTGTGCTTTCAATTATTAAGAGTTCATGTTTACAGAGCTCAGATTTGGTGTCTAAAGCCTTGGAATGACGAGAATAGTTTTTATGTTTACAATTTAGGAGGATTGGCTTTGTCGTTTCTTTGTGTGAAGCAGTTAAAATGGTGGCAGTTCCAGTAAATACTTCTAAGCAAACTGTCTAATTGTGGTTAAACTCTTAAAATACACAATGATAGTCCCCAGAAATGATTAAGAACGTGTAATGAACACCTCAAGTACACGTAAATAGATTCTTTCTACCTTTACTTTCGAATTCAATCACGGAGGTTTCCAGTGGAAAGCTGTGAAATGACGAAAATACTGGTAATGTTTACAAGTACGGGTACTTCTGGTGGCGTTTTCACGGGACTGTGCTTTCAAATATTAAGAGTTCATGTTTACAGAGCTCAGAATTGGTGTCTAAAGCCTTGGAATGACGAGAATAGTTTTTATGTTTACAATTTAGGAGGATTGGCTTTGTCGTTTCTTTGTGTGAATCAGTTAAAATGGTGGCGGTTCCAGTAAATACTTCTAAGCAAACTGTCTAATTGTGGTAAAACTGTTAAAATACACAATGAGAGTTACCAGAAATGATTAAGAACGTGTAATAAACACCTCAAGTACACGTAAATAGATTCTTACTACATTTACTGTCGAATTCAATCACGGAAGTTTCGAGTGGAAAGCTGTGAAATGACGTAATTCTGGTAATGTTTACAAGTACGGGTACTTCTGGTGGCGTTTTCCCGGGACTGTGCTTTCAAATATTAAGAGTTCATGTTTACAGAGCTCAGAATTGGTGTCTAAAGCCTTGGAATGACGAGAATATTGTTTATGTTTACAATTTAGGAGGATTGGCTTCGGCGCTTTTTTGTGCCTATCATTTAAAATGGTGACGGTTCCAGGAACTACTTCTAAGCAAACTGTCTAATTGTGGTAAAACTGTTAAAATACACAATGAGAGTTCCCAGAAATGATTAAGAACGTTTAATAAACACCTCAAGGACCTGTAAATAGATTCTTACTACATTTACTGTCGAATTCAATCACGGAGGTTTCGAGTGGAAAGCTGTGAAATGCCGTAATTCTGGTAATGTTTACAAGTCGGGGTACTTTGTGTGGCGTTTTCACGGGACTGTGCTTTCAATTATTAAGAGTTCATGTTTACAGAGCTCAGATTTGGTGTCTAAAGCCTTGGAATGACGAGAATAGTTTTTATGTTTACAATTTAGGAGGATTGGCTTTGTCGTTTCTTTGTGTGAAGCAGTTAAAATGGTGGCAGTTCCAGTAAATACTTCTAAGCAAACTGTCTAATTGTGGTTAAACTCTTAAAATACACAATGATAGTCCCCAGAAATGATTAAGAACGTGTAATGAACACCTCAAGTACACGTAAATAGATTCTTTCTACCTTTACTTTCGAATTCAATCACGGAGGTTTCCAGTGGAAAGCTGTGAAATGACGAAAATACTGGTAATGTTTACAAGTACGGGTACTTCTGGTGGCGTTTTCACGGGACTGTGCTTTCAAATATTAAGAGTTCATGTTTACAGAGCTCAGAATTGGTGTCTAAAGCCTTGGAATGACGAGAATAGTTTTTATGTTTACAATTTAGGAGGATTGGCTTTGTCGTTTCTTTGTGTGAATCAGTTAAAATGGTGGCGGTTCCAGTAAATACTTCTAAGCAAACTGTCTAATTGTGGTAAAACTGTTAAAATACACAATGAGAGTTACCAGAAATGATTAAGAACATGTAATAAACACCTCAAGTACACGTAAATAGATTCTTACTACATTTACTGTCGAATTCAATCACGGAAGTTTCGAGTGGAAAGCTGTGAAATGCGAAAATAATGGTTATATTTGCAACTCCGGGTACTTCGGGTGGCGTTTTCACAGGACTTTGCTTTCAAATATTAAGAGTTCATGTTTACAGAGCTCAGAATTGGTGTCTAAAGCCTTGGAATGACGAGAATAGTTTTTATGTTTACAATTTAGGAGGATTGGCTTTGGCGTTTCTTTGTGTGAAGCAGTTAAAATGGTGGCAGTTCCAGTAAATACTTCTAAGCAAACTGTCTAATTGTGGTTAAACTCTTAAAATACACAATGATAGTCCCCAGGAATGATTAAGAACGTGTAATGAACACCTCAAGTACACGTAAATAGATTCTTTCTACCTTTACTTTCGAATTCAATCACGGAGGTTTCCAGTGGAAAGCTGTGAAATGACGAAAATACTGGTAATGTTTACAAGTACAGGTACTTCTGGTGGCGTTTTCACGGGACTGTGCTTTCAAATATTAAGAGTTCATGTTTACAGAGCTCAGAATTGGTGTCTAAAGCCTTGGAATGACGAGAATAGTTTTTATGTTTAAAATTTAGGAGGATTGGCTTTGGCGTGTTTTTTTGTGTGAATCAGTTAAAATGGTGACGGTTCCAGTAAATACTTCTAAGCAAACTGTCTAATTGTGGTTAAACTCTTAAAATACACAATGATAGTCCCCAGAAATGATTAAGAACGTGTAATGAACACCTCAAGTACACGTAAATAGATTCTTACTACATTTACTGTCGAATTCAATCACGGAGGTTTCCCTTGGAAAGCTGTGAAATGACGAAAATACTGGTTATATTTAAAACTCCGGGTATTTCGGGTGGCGTTTTCACGGGACGGTGCTTTCAAATATTAAGAGTTCATGTTTACAGAGCTCAGAATTGGTGTCTAAAGCCTTGGAATGAGGAGAATATTGTTTATGTTTACAATTTAGGAGGATTGGCTTCGGCGCTTTTTTGTGCCTATCATTTAAAATGGTGACGGTTCCAGGAACTACTTCTAAGCAAACTGTCTAATTGTGGTAAAACTGTTAAAATACACAATGAGAGTTCCCAGAAATGATTAAGAACGTTTAATAAACACCTCAAGGACCTGTAAATAGATTCTTACTACATTTACTGTCGAATTCAATCACGGAGGTTTCGAGTGGAAAGCTGTGAAATGCCGTAATTCTGGTAATGTTTACAAGTCGGGGTACTTTGTGTGGCGTTTTCACGGGACTGTGCTTTCAATTATTAAGAGTTCATGTTTACAGAGCTCAGATTTGGTGTCTAAAGCCTTGGAATGACGAGAATAGTTTTTATGTTTACAATTTAGGAGGATTGGCTTTGTCGTTTCTTTGTGTGAAGCAGTTAAAATGGTGGCAGTTCCAGTAAATACTTCTAAGCAAACTGTCTAATTGTGGTTAAACTCTTAAAATACACAATGATAGTCCCCAGAAATGATTAAGAACGTGTAATGAACACCTCAAGTACACGTAAATAGATTCTTTCTACCTTTACTTTCGAATTCAATCACGGAGGTTTCCAGTGGAAAGCTGTGAAATGACGAAAATACTGGTAATGTTTACAAGTACGGGTACTTCTGGTGGCGTTTTCACGGGACTGTGCTTTCAAATATTAAGAGTTCATGTTTACAGAGCTCAGAATTGGTGTCTAAAGCCTTGGAATGACGAGAATAGTTTTTATGTTTACAATTTAGGAGGATTGGCTTTGTCGTTTCTTTGTGTGAATCAGTTAAAATGGTGGCGGTTCCAGTAAATACTTCTAAGCAAACTGTCTAATTGTGGTAAAACTGTTAAAATACACAATGAGAGTTACCAGAAATGATTAAGAACATGTAATAAACACCTCAAGTACACGTAAATAGATTCTTACTACATTTACTGTCGAATTCAATCACGGAAGTTTCGAGTGGAAAGCTGTGAAATGCGAAAATAATGGTTATATTTACAACTCCGGGTACTTCGGGTGGCGTTTTCACAGGACTTTGCTTTCAAATATTAAGAGTTCATGTTTACAGAGCTCAGAATTGGTGTCTAAAGCCTTGGAATGACGAGAATAGTTTTTATGTTTACAATTTAGGAGGATTGGCTTTGGCGTTTCTTTGTGTGAAGCAGTTAAAATGGTGGCAGTTCCAGTAAATACTTCTAAGCAAACTGTCTAATTGTGGTTAAACTCTTAAAATACACAATGATAGTCCCCAGGAATGATTAAGAACGTGTAATGAACACCTCAAGTACACGTAAATAGATTCTTTCTACCTTTACTTTCGAATTCAATCACGGAGGTTTCCAGTGGAAAGCTGTGAAATGACGAAAATACTGGTAATGTTTACAAGTACAGGTACTTCTGGTGGCGTTTTCACGGGACTGTGCTTTCAAATATTAAGAGTTCCTGTTTACAGAGCTCAGAGTTGGTGTCTAAAGCCTTGGAATGACGAGAATAGTTTTTATGTTTAAAATTTAGGAGGATTGGCTTTGGCGTGTTTTTTTGTGTGAATCAGTTAAAATGGTGACGGTTCCAGTAAATACTTCTAAGCAAACTGTCTAATTGTGGTTAAACTCTTAAAATACACAATGATAGTCCCCAGAAATGATTAAGAACGTGTAATGAACACCTCAAGTACACGTAAATAGATTCTTACTACATTTACTGTCGAATTCAATCACGGAGGTTTCCCTTGGAAAGCTGTGAAATGACGAAAATACTGGTTATATTTAAAACTCCGGGTATTTCGGGTGGCGTTTTCACGGGACGGTGCTTTCAAATATTAAGAGTTCATGTTTACAGAGCTCAGAATTGGTGTCTAAAGCCTTGGAATGAGGAGAATATTGTTTATGTTTACAATTTAGGAGGATTGGCTTCGGCGCTTTTTTGTGCCTATCATTTAAAATGGTGACGGTTCCAGGAACTACTTCTAAGCAAACTGTCTAATTGTGGTAAAACTGTTAAAATACACAATGAGAGTTCCCAGAAATGATTAAGAACGTTTAATAAACACCTCAAGGACCTGTAAATAGATTCTTACTACATTTACTGTCGAATTCAATCACGGAGGTTTCGAGTGGAAAGCTGTGAAATGCCGTAATTCTGGTAATGTTTACAAGTCGGGGTACTTTGTGTGGCGTTTTCACGGGACTGTGCTTTCAATTATTAAGAGTTCATGTTTACAGAGCTCAGATTTGGTGTCTAAAGCCTTGGAATGACGAGAATAGTTTTTATGTTTACAATTTAGGAGGATTGGCTTTGTCGTTTCTTTGTGTGAAGCAGTTAAAATGGTGGCAGTTCCAGTAAATACTTCTAAGCAAACTGTCTAATTGTGGTTAAACTCTTAAAATACACAATGATAGTCCCCAGAAATGATTAAGAACGTGTAATGAACACCTCAAGTACACGTAAATAGATTCTTTCTACCTTTACTTTCGAATTCAATCACGGAGGTTTCCAGTGGAAAGCTGTGAAATGACGAAAATACTGGTAATGTTTACAAGTACGGGTACTTCTGGTGGCGTTTTCACGGGACTGTGCTTTCAAATATTAAGAGTTCATGTTTACAGAGCTCAGAATTGGTGTCTAAAGCCTTGGAATGACGAGAATAGTTTTTATGTTTACAATTTAGGAGGATTGGCTTTGTCGTTTCTTTGTGTGAATCAGTTAAAATGGTGGCGGTTCCAGTAAATACTTCTAAGCAAACTGTCTAATTGTGGTAAAACTGTTAAAATACACAATGAGAGTTACCAGAAATGATTAAGAACATGTAATAAACACCTCAAGTACACGTAAATAGATTCTTACTACATTTACTGTCGAATTCAATCACGGAAGTTTCGAGTGGAAAGCTGTGAAATGCGAAAATAATGGTTATATTTACAACTCCGGGTACTTCGGGTGGCGTTTTCACAGGACTTTGCTTTCAAATATTAAGAGTTCATGTTTACAGAGCTCAGAATTGGTGTCTAAAGCCTTGGAATGACGAGAATAGTTTTTATGTTTACAATTTAGGAGGATTGGCTTTGGCGTTTCTTTGTGTGAAGCAGTTAAAATGGTGGCAGTTCCAGTAAATACTTCTAAGCAAACTGTCTAATTGTGGTTAAACTCTTAAAATACACAATGATAGTCCCCAGGAATGATTAAGAACGTGTAATGAACACCTCAAGTACACGTAAATAGATTCTTTCTACCTTTACTTTCGAATTCAATCACGGAGGTTTCCAGTGGAAAGCTGTGAAATGACGAAAATACTGGTAATGTTTACAAGTACAGGTACTTCTGGTGGCGTTTTCACGGGACTGTGCTTTCAAATATTAAGAGTTCATGTTTACAGAGCTCAGAGTTGGTGTCTAAAGCCTTGGAATGACGAGAATAGTTTTTATGTTTAAAATTTAGGAGGATTGGCTTTGGCGTTTTTTTTTGTGTGAATCAGTTAAAATGGTGACGGTTCCAGTAAATACTTCTAAGCAAACTGTCTAATTGTGGTTAAACTCTTAAAATACACAATGATAGTCCCCAGAAATGATTAAGAACGTGTAATGAACACCTCAAGTACACGTAAATAGATTCTTACTACATTTACTGTCGAATTCAATCACGGAGGTTTCCCTTGGAAAGCTGTGAAATGACGAAAATACTGGTTATATTTAAAACTCCGGGTATTTCGGGTGGCGTTTTCACGGGACGGTGCTTTCAAATATTAAGAGTTCATGTTTACAGAGCTCAGAATTGGTGTCTAAAGCCTTGGAATGAGGAGAATATTGTTTATGTTTACAATTTAGGAGGATTGGCTTCGGCGCTTTTTTGTGCCTATCATTTAAAATGGTGACGGTTCCAGGAACTACTTCTAAGCAAACTGTCTAATTGTGGTAAAACTGTTAAAATACACAATGAGAGTTCCCAGAAATGATTAAGAACGTTTAATAAACACCTCAAGGACCTGTAAATAGATTCTTACTACATTTACTGTCGAATTCAATCACGGAGGTTTCGAGTGGAAAGCTGTGAAATGCCGTAATTCTGGTAATGTTTACAAGTCGGGGTACTTTGTGTGGCGTTTTCACGGGACTGTGCTTTCAATTATTAAGAGTTCATGTTTACAGAGCTCAGATTTGGTGTCTAAAGCCTTGGAATGACGAGAATAGTTTTTATGTTTACAATTTAGGAGGATTGGCTTTGTCGTTTCTTTGTGTGAAGCAGTTAAAATGGTGGCAGTTCCAGTAAATACTTCTAAGCAAACTGTCTAATTGTGGTTAAACTCTTAAAATACACAATGATAGTCCCCAGAAATGATTAAGAACGTGTAATGAACACCTCAAGTACACGTAAATAGATTCTTTCTACCTTTACTTTCGAATTCAATCACGGAGGTTTCCAGTGGAAAGCTGTGAAATGACGAAAATACTGGTAATGTTTACAAGTACGGGTACTTCTGGTGGCGTTTTCACGGGACTGTGCTTTCAAATATTAAGAGTTCATGTTTACAGAGCTCAGAATTGGTGTCTAAAGCCTTGGAATGACGAGAATAGTTTTTATGTTTACAATTTAGGAGGATTGGCTTTGTCGTTTCTTTGTGTGAATCAGTTAAAATGGTGGCGGTTCCAGTAAATACTTCTAAGCAAACTGTCTAATTGTGGTAAAACTGTTAAAATACACAATGAGAGTTACCAGAAATGATTAAGAACGTGTAATAAACACCTCAAGTACACGTAAATAGATTCTTACTACATTTACTGTCGAATTCAATCACGGAAGTTTCGAGTGGAAAGCTGTGAAATGACGTAATTCTGGTAATGTTTACAAGTACGGGTACTTCTGGTGGCGTTTTCCCGGGACTGTGCTTTCAAATATTAAGAGTTCATGTTTACAGAGCTCAGAATTGGTGTCTAAAGCCTTGGAATGACGAGAATATTGTTTATGTTTACAATTTAGGAGGATTGGCTTTGGCGTGTTTTTTTGTGTGAATCAGTTAAAATGGTGGCGGTTCCAGTAAATACTTCTAAGCAAACTGTCTAATTGTGGTAAAACTGTTAAAATACACAATGAGAGTTACCAGAAATGATTAAGAACATGTAATAAACACCTCAAGTACACATAAATAGATTCTTACTACATTTACTGTCGAATTTAATCACGGAGGTTTCGAGTGGAAAGCTGTGAAATAACGTAATTCTGGTAATGTTTACCAGTCCGGGTACTTTCGGTGGCGTTTTCACGGGACTGTGCTTTCAATTATTAAGAGTTCATGTTTACAGAGCTCAGATTTGGTGTCTAAAGCCTTGGAATGACGAGAATAGTTTTTATGTTTACAATTTAGGAGGATGGGCTTTGGCGTTTTTTTTGTGTGAATCAGTTAAAATGGTGGCGGTTCCAGTAAACAGTTCTAAGCAAACTGTCTAATTGTGGTAAAACTATTAACATACACAATGAGAGTTCCCGGAAATGATTAAGAACGTGTAATAAACATCTCAAGTACACGTAAATAGATTCTTACTTCATTTACTGTCGAATTCAATCACCGAGGTTTCCAGTGGAAAGCTGTGAAATGACGAAAATACTGGTAATGTTTACAAGTACGGGTACTTCTGGTGGCGTTTTCACGGGACTGTGCTTTCAAATATTAAGAGTTCATGTTTACAGAGCTCAGAATTGGTGTCTAAAGCCTTGGAATGACGAGAATAGTTTTTATGTTTACAATTTAGGAGGATTGGCTTTGGCGTTTTTTTTGTGTGAATCAGTTAAAATGGTGGCGGTTCCAGTAAATACTTCTAAGCAAACTGTCTAATTGTGGTTAAACTCTTAAAATACACAATGATAGTCCCCAGAAATCATTAAGAACGTGTAATGAACACCTCAAGTACACGTAAATAGATTCTTACTACATTTACTGTCGAATTCAATCACGGAGGTTTCCCTTGGAAAGCTGTGAAATGACGAAAATACTGGTTATATTTAAAACTCCGGGTATTTCGGGTGGCGTTTTCACGGGACGGTGCTTTCAAATATTAAGAGTTCATGTTTACAGAGCTCAGAATTGGTGTCTAAAGCCTTGGAATGAGGAGAATATTGTTTATGTTTACAATTTAGGAGGATTGGCTTCGGCGCTTTTTTGTGCCTATCATTTAAAATGGTGACGGTTCCAGGAACTACTTCTAAGCAAACTGTCTAATTGTGGTAAAACTGTTAAAATACACAATGAGAGTTCCCAGAAATGATTAAGAACGTTTAATAAACACCTCAAGGACCTGTAAATAGATTCTTACTACATTTACTGTCGAATTCAATCACGGAGGTTTCGAGTGGAAAGCTGTGAAATGCCGTAATTCTGGTAATGTTTACAAGTCGGGGTACTTTGTGTGGCGTTTTCACGGGACTGTGCTTTCAATTATTAAGAGTTCATGTTTACAGAGCTCAGATTTGGTGTCTAAAGCCTTGGAATGACGAGAATAGTTTTTATGTTTACAATTTAGGAGGATTGGCTTTGTCGTTTCTTTGTGTGAAGCAGTTAAAATGGTGGCAGTTCCAGTAAATACTTCTAAGCAAACTGTCTAATTGTGGTTAAACTCTTAAAATACACAATGATAGTCCCCAGAAATGATTAAGAACGTGTAATGAACACCTCAAGTACACGTAAATAGATTCTTTCTACCTTTACTTTCGAATTCAATCACGGAGGTTTCCAGTGGAAAGCTGTGAAATGACGAAAATACTGGTAATGTTTACAAGTACGGGTACTTCTGGTGGCGTTTTCACGGGACTGTGCTTTCAAATATTAAGAGTTCATGTTTACAGAGCTCAGAATTGGTGTCTAAAGCCTTGGAATGACGAGAATAGTTTTTATGTTTACAATTTAGGAGGATTGGCTTTGTCGTTTCTTTGTGTGAATCAGTTAAAATGGTGGCGGTTCCAGTAAATACTTCTAAGCAAACTGTCTAATTGTGGTAAAACTGTTAAAATACACAATGAGAGTTACCAGAAATGATTAAGAACATGTAATAAACACCTCAAGTACACGTAAATAGATTCTTACTACATTTACTGTCGAATTCAATCACGGAAGTTTCGAGTGGAAAGCTGTGAAATGCGAAAATAATGGTTATATTTACAACTCCGGGGACTTCGGGTGGCGTTTTCACAGGACTTTGCTTTCAAATATTAAGAGTTCATGTTTACAGAGCTCAGAATTGGTGTCTAAAGCCTTGGAATGACGAGAATAGTTTTTATGTTTACAATTTAGGAGGATTGGCTTTGGCGTTTCTTTGTGTGAAGCAGTTAAAATGGTGGCAGTTCCAGTAAATACTTCTAAGCAAACTGTCTAATTGTGGTTAAACTCTTAAAATACACAATGATAGTCCCCAGGAATGATTAAGAACATGTAATGAACACCTCAAGTACACGTAAATAGATTCTTTCTACCTTTACTTTCGAATTCAATCACGGAGGTTTCCAGTGGAAAGCTGTGAAATGACGAAAATACTGGTAATGTTTACAAGTACAGGTACTTCTGGTGGCGTTTTCACGGGACTGTGCTTTCAAATATTAAGAGTTCATGTTTACAGAGCTCAGAGTTGGTGTCTAAAGCCTTGGAATGACGAGAATAGTTTTTATGTTTAAAATTTAGGAGGATTGGCTTTGGCGTGTTTTTTTGTGTGAATCAGTTAAAATGGTGACGGTTCCAGTAAATACTTCTAAGCAAACTGTCTAATTGTGGTTAAACTCTTAAAATACACAATGATAGTCCCCAGAAATGATTAAGAACGTGTAATGAACACCTCAAGTACACGTAAATAGATTCTTACTACATTTACTGTCGAATTCAATCACGGAGGTTTCCCTTGGAAAGCTGTGAAATGACGAAAATACTGGTTATATTTAAAACTCCGGGTATTTCGGGTGGCGTTTTCACGGGACGGTGCTTTCAAATATTAAGAGTTCATGTTTACAGAGCTCAGAATTGGTGTCTAAAGCCTTGGAATGAGGAGAATATTGTTTATGTTTACAATTTAGGAGGATTGGCTTCGGCGCTTTTTTGTGCCTATCATTTAAAATGGTGACGGTTCCAGGAACTACTTCTAAGCAAACTGTCTAATTGTGGTAAAACTGTTAAAATACACAATGAGAGTTCCCAGAAATGATTAAGAACGTTTAATAAACACCTCAAGGACCTGTAAATAGATTCTTACTACATTTACTGTCGAATTCAATCACGGAGGTTTCGAGTGGAAAGCTGTGAAATGCCGTAATTCTGGTAATGTTTACAAGTCGGGGTACTTTGTGTGCGTTTTCACGGGACTGTGCTTTCAATTATTAAGAGTTCATGTTTACAGAGCTCAGATTTGGTGTCTAAAGCCTTGGAATGACGAGAATAGTTTTTATGTTTACAATTTAGGAGGATTGGCTTTGTCGTTTCTTTGTGTGAAGCAGTTAAAATGGTGGCAGTTCCAGTAAATACTTCTAAGCAAACTGTCTAATTGTGGTTAAACTCTTAAAATACACAATGATAGTCCCCAGAAATGATTAAGAACGTGTAATGAACACCTCAAGTACACGTAAATAGATTCTTTCTACCTTTACTTTCGAATTCAATCACGGAGGTTTCCAGTGGAAAGCTGTGAAATGACGAAAATACTGGTAATGTTTACAAGTACGGGTACTTCTGGTGGCGTTTTCACGGGACTGTGCTTTCAAATATTAAGAGTTCATGTTTACAGAGCTCAGAATTGGTGTCTAAAGCCTTGGAATGAGGAGAATATTGTTTATGTTTACAATTTAGGAGGATTGGCTTTGTCTTTTCTTTGTGTGAATCAGTTAAAATGGTGGCGGTTCCAGTAAATACTACTAAGCAAACTGTCTAATTGTGGTAAAACTGTTAAAATACACAATGAGAGTTACCAGAAATGATTAAGAACGTGTAATAAACACCTCAAGTACACGTAAATAGATTCTTACTACATTTACTGTCGAATTCAATCACGGAAGTTTCGAGTGGAAAGCTGTGAAATGACGTAATTCTGGTAATGTTTACAAGTCCGGGTATTTTGGGTGGCGCTTTCACGGGACTGTGCTTTCAATTATTAAGAGTTCATGTTTACTGAGCTCAGATTTGGTGTCTAAAGCCTTGGAATGACGAGAATAGTTTTTATGTTTACAATTTAGGAGGATTGGCTTTGGCGTGTTTTTTGTGTGAATCAGTTAAAATGGTGGCGGTTCCAGTAAATACTTCTAAGCAAACTGTCTAATTGTGGTAAAACTGTTAAAATACACAATGAGAGTTACCAGAAATGATTAAGAACGTGTAATAAACACCTCAAGTACACGTAAATAGATTCTTACTACATTTACTGTCTAATTCAATCACGGAGGTTTCCCTTGGAAAGCTGTTAAATGCGAAAATAATGGTTATATTTACAACTCCGGGTACTTCGGGTGGCGTTTTCACGGGACTTTGCTTTCAAATATTAAGAGTTCATGTTTACAGAGCTCAGAATTGGTGTCTAAAGCCTTGGAATGACGAGAATAGTTTTTATGTTTACAATTTAGGAGGATTGGCTTTGGCGTTTCTTTTTGTGAATCAGTTAAAATGGTGGCGGTTCCAGTAAATACTTCTAAGCAACCTGTCTAATTGTGGTAAAACTGTTAAAATACACAATGAGAGTTACCAGAAATGATTAAGAACATGTAATAAACACCTCAAGTACACGTAAATAGATTCTTACTACATTTACTGTCGAATTCAATCACGGAAGTTTCGAGTGGAAAGCTGTGAAATGCGAAAATAATGGTTATATTTACAACTCCGGGTACTTCGGGTGGCGTTTTCACAGGACTTTGCTTTCAAATATTAAGAGTTCATGTTTACAGAGCTCAGAATTGGTGTCTAAAGCCTTGGAATGACGAGAATAGTTTTTATGTTTACAATTTAGGAGGATTGGCTTTGGCGTTTCTTTGTGTGAAGCAGTTAAAATGGTGGCAGTTCCAGTAAATACTTCTAAGCAAACTGTCTAATTGTGGTTAAACTCTTAAAATACACAATGATAGTCCCCAGGAATGATTAAGAACGTGTAATGAACACCTCAAGTACACGTAAATAGATTCTTTCTACCTTTACTTTCGAATTCAATCACGGAGGTTTCCAGTGGAAAGCTGTGAAATGACGAAAATACTGGTAATGTTTACAAGTACAGGTACTTCTGGTGGCGTTTTCACGGGACTGTGCTTTCAAATATTAAGAGTTCATGTTTACAGAGCTCAGAGTTGGTGTCTAAAGCCTTGGAATGACGAGAATAGTTTTTATGTTTAAAATTTAGGAGGATTGGCTTTGGCGTGTTTTTTTGTGTGAATCAGTTAAAATGGTGACGGTTCCAGTAAATACTTCTAAGCAAACTGTCTAATTGTGGTTAAACTCTTAAAATACACAATGATAGTCCCCAGAAATGATTAAGAACGTGTAATGAACACCTCAAGTACACGTAAATAGATTCTTACTACATTTACTGTCGAATTCAATCACGGAGGTTTCCCTTGGAAAGCTGTGAAATGACGAAAATACTGGTTATATTTAAAACTCCGGGTATTTCGGGTGGCGTTTTCACGGGACGGTGCTTTCAAATATTAAGAGTTCATGTTTACAGAGCTCAGAATTGGTGTCTAAAGCCTTGGAATGAGGAGAATATTGTTTATGTTTACAATTTAGGAGGATTGGCTTCGGCGCTTTTTTGTGCCTATCATTTAAAATGGTGACGGTTCCAGGAACTACTTCTAAGCAAACTGTCTAATTGTGGTAAAACTGTTAAAATACACAATGAGAGTTCCCAGAAATGATTAAGAACGTTTAATAAACACCTCAAGGACCTGTAAATAGATTCTTACTACATTTACTGTCGAATTCAATCACGGAGGTTTCGAGTGGAAAGCTGTGAAATGCCGTAATTCTGGTAATGTTTACAAGTCGGGGTACTTTGTGTGGCGTTTTCACGGGACTGTGCTTTCAATTATTAAGAGTTCATGTTTACAGAGCTCAGATTTGGTGTCTAAAGCCTTGGAATGACGAGAATAGTTTTTATGTTTACAATTTAGGAGGATTGGCTTTGTCGTTTCTTTGTGTGAAGCAGTTAAAATGGTGGCAGTTCCAGTAAATACTTCTAAGCAAACTGTCTAATTGTGGTTAAACTCTTAAAATACACAATGATAGTCCCCAGAAATGATTAAGAACGTGTAATGAACACCTCAAGTACACGTAAATAGATTCTTTCTACCTTTACTTTCGAATTCAATCACGGAGGTTTCCAGTGGAAAGCTGTGAAATGACGAAAATACTGGTAATGTTTACAAGTACGGGTACTTCTGGTGGCGTTTTCACGGGACTGTGCTTTCAAATATTAAGAGTTCATGTTTACAGAGCTCAGAATTGGTGTCTAAAGCCTTGGAATGACGAGAATAGTTTTTATGTTTACAATTTAGGAGGATTGGCTTTGTCGTTTCTTTGTGTGAATCAGTTAAAATGGTGGCGGTTCCAGTAAATACTTCTAAGCAAACTGTCTAATTGTGGTAAAACTGTTAAAATACACAATGAGAGTTACCAGAAATGATTAAGAACATGTAATAAACACCTCAAGTACACATAAATAGATTCTTACTACATTTACTGTCGAATTTAATCACGGAGGTTTCGAGTGGAAAGCTGTGAAATAACGTAATTCTGGTAATGTTTACCAGTCCGGGTACTTTCGGTGGCGTTTTCACAGGACTGTGCTTTCAATTATTAAGAGTTCATGTTTACAGAGCTCAGATTTGGTGTCTAAAGCCTTGGAATGACGAGAATAGTTTTTATGTTTACAATTTAGGAGGATGGGCTTTGGCGTTTTTTTTGTGTGAATCAGTTAAAATGGTGGCGGTTCCAGTAAACAGTTCTAAGCAAACTGTCTAATTGTGGTAAAACTATTAACATACACAATGAGAGTTCCCGGAAATGATTAAGAACGTGTAATAAACATCTCAAGTACACGTAAATAGATTCTTACTTCATTTACTGTCGAATTCAATCACCGAGGTTTCCAGTGGAAAGCTGTGAAATGACGAAAATACTGGTAATGTTTACAAGTACGGGTACTTCTGGTGGCGTTTTCACGGGACTGTGCTTTCAAATATTAAGAGTTCATGTTTACAGAGCTCAGAATTGGTGTCTAAAGCCTTGGAATGACGAGAATAGTTTTTATGTTTACAATTTAGGAGGATTGGCTTTGGCGTTTTTTTTGTGTGAATCAGTTAAAATGGTGGCGGTTCCAGTAAATACTTCTAAGCAAACTGTCTAATTGTGGTTAAACTCTTAAAATACACAATGATAGTCCCCAGAAATCATTAAGAACGTGTAATGAACACCTCAAGTACACGTAAATAGATTCTTACTACATTTACTGTCGAATTCAATCACGGAGGTTTCCCTTGGAAAGCTGTGAAATGACGAAAATACTGGTTATATTTAAAACTCCGGGTATTTCGGGTGGCGTTTTCACGGGACGGTGCTTTCAAATATTAAGAGTTCATGTTTACAGAGCTCAGAATTGGTGTCTAAAGCCTTGGAATGAGGAGAATATTGTTTATGTTTACAATTTAGGAGGATTGGCTTCGGCGCTTTTTTGTGCCTATCATTTAAAATGGTGACGGTTCCAGGAACTACTTCTAAGCAAACTGTCTAATTGTGGTAAAACTGTTAAAATACACAATGAGAGTTCCCAGAAATGATTAAGAACGTTTAATAAACACCTCAAGGACCTGTAAATAGATTCTTACTACATTTACTGTCGAATTCAATCACGGAGGTTTCGAGTGGAAAGCTGTGAAATGCCGTAATTCTGGTAATGTTTACAAGTCGGGGTACTTTGTGTGGCGTTTTCACGGGACTGTGCTTTCAATTATTAAGAGTTCATGTTTACAGAGCTCAGATTTGGTGTCTAAAGCCTTGGAATGACGAGAATAGTTTTTATGTTTACAATTTAGGAGGATTGGCTTTGTCGTTTCTTTGTGTGAAGCAGTTAAAATGGTGGCAGTTCCAGTAAATACTTCTAAGCAAACTGTCTAATTGTGGTTAAACTCTTAAAATACACAATGATAGTCCCCAGAAATGATTAAGAACGTGTAATGAACACCTCAAGTACACGTAAATAGATTCTTACTACATTTACTGTCAAATTCAATCACGGAAGTTTCGAGTGGAAAGCTGTGAAATGCGAAAATAATGGTTATATTTACAACTCCGGGTACTTCGGGTGGCGTTTTCACAGGACTTTGCTTTCAAATATTAAGAGTTCATGTTTACAGAGCTCAGAATTGGTGTCTAAAGCCTTGGAATGACGAGAATAGTTTTTATGTTTACAATTTAGGAGGATTGGCTTTGGCGTTTCTTTGTGTGAAGCAGTTAAAATGGTGGCAGTTCCAGTAAATACTTCTAAGCAAACTGTCTAATTGTGGTTAAACTCTTAAAATACACAATGATAGTCCCCAGGAATGATTAAGAACGTGTAATGAACACCTCAAGTACACGTAAATAGATTCTTACTACATTTACTGTCGAATTCAATCACGGAGGTTTCCCTTGGAAAGCTGTGAAATGACGAAAATACTGGTTATATTTAAAACTCCGGGTATTTCGGGTGGCGTTTTCACGGGACGGTGCTTTCAAATATTAAGAGTTCATGTTTACAGAGCTCAGAATTGGTGTCTAAAGCCTTGGAATGAGGAGAATATTGTTTATGTTTACAATTTAGGAGGATTGGCTTCGGCGCTTTTTTGTGCCTATCATTTAAAATGGTGACGGTTCCAGGAACTACTTCTAAGCAAACTGTCTAATTGTGGTAAAACTGTTAAAATACACAATGAGAGTTCCCAGAAATGATTAAGAACGTTTAATAAACACCTCAAGGACCTGTAAATAGATTCTTACTACATTTACTGTCGAATTCAATCACGGAGGTTTCGAGTGGAAAGCTGTGAAATGCCGTAATTCTGGTAATGTTTACAAGTCGGGGTACTTTGTGTGGCGTTTTCACGGGACTGTGCTTTCAATTATTAAGAGTTCATGTTTACAGAGCTCAGATTTGGTGTCTAAAGCCTTGGAATGACGAGAATAGTTTTTATGTTTACAATTTAGGAGGATTGGCTTTGTCGTTTCTTTGTGTGAAGCAGTTAAAATGGTGGCAGTTCCAGTAAATACTTCTAAGCAAACTGTCTAATTGTGGTTAAACTCTTAAAATACACAATGATAGTCCCCAGAAATGATTAAGAACGTGTAATGAACACCTCAAGTACACGTAAATAGATTCTTTCTACCTTTACTTTCGAATTCAATCACGGAGGTTTCCAGTGGAAAGCTGTGAAATGACGAAAATACTGGTAATGTTTACAAGTACGGGTACTTCTGGTGGCGTTTTCACGGGACTGTGCTTTCAAATATTAAGAGTTCATGTTTACAGAGCTCAGAATTGGTGTCTAAAGCCTTGGAATGAGG
The DNA here is from genome assembly GCF_963259705.1 of Myotis daubentonii. Classification (NCBI taxonomy): domain Eukaryota; kingdom Metazoa; phylum Chordata; class Mammalia; order Chiroptera; family Vespertilionidae; genus Myotis; species Myotis daubentonii. The sequence goes on along the minus strand of NW_026775484.1, from coordinate 431,055 downwards.
AGAATATTGTTTATGTTTACAATTTAGGAGGATTGGCTTTGTCTTTTCTTTGTGTGAATCAGTTAAAATGGTGGCGGTTCCAGTAAATACTACTAAGCAAACTGTCTAATTGTGGTAAAACTGTTAAAATACACAATGAGAGTTACCAGAAATGATTAAGAACGTGTAATAAACACCTCAAGTACACGTAAATAGATTCTTACTACATTTACTGTCGAATTCAATCACGGAAGTTTCGAGTGGAAAGCTGTGAAATGACGTAATTCTGGTAATGTTTACAAGTCCGGGTATTTTGGGTGGCGCTTTCACGGGACTGTGCTTTCAATTATTAAGAGTTCATGTTTACTGAGCTCAGATTTGGTGTCTAAAGCCTTGGAATGACGAGAATAGTTTTTATGTTTACAATTTAGGAGGATTGGCTTTGGCGTGTTTTTTGTGTGAATCAGTTAAAATGGTGGCGGTTCCAGTAAATACTTCTAAGCAAACTGTCTAATTGTGGTAAAACTGTTAAAATACACAATGAGAGTTACCAGAAATGATTAAGAACGTGTAATAAACACCTCAAGTACACGTAAATAGATTCTTACTACATTTACTGTCTAATTCAATCACGGAGGTTTCCCTTGGAAAGCTGTTAAATGCGAAAATAATGGTTATATTTACAACTCCGGGTACTTCGGGTGGCGTTTTCACGGGACTTTGCTTTCAAATATTAAGAGTTCATGTTTACAGAGCTCAGAATTGGTGTCTAAAGCCTTGGAATGACGAGAATAGTTTTTATGTTTACAATTTAGGAGGATTGGCTTTGGCGTTTCTTTTTGTGAATCAGTTAAAATGGTGGCGGTTCCAGTAAATACTTCTAAGCAAACTGTCTAATTGTGGTAAAACTGTTAAAATACACAATGAGAGTTACCAGAAATGATTAAGAACATGTAATAAACACCTCAAGTACACGTAAATAGATTCTTACTACATTTACTGTCGAATTCAATCACGGAAGTTTCGAGTGGAAAGCTGTGAAATGCGAAAATAATGGTTATATTTACAACTCCGGGTACTTCGGGTGGCGTTTTCACAGGACTTTGCTTTCAAATATTAAGAGTTCATGTTTACAGAGCTCAGAATTGGTGTCTAAAGCCTTGGAATGACGAGAATAGTTTTTATGTTTACAATTTAGGAGGATTGGCTTTGGCGTTTCTTTGTGTGAAGCAGTTAAAATGGTGGCAGTTCCAGTAAATACTTCTAAGCAAACTGTCTAATTGTGGTTAAACTCTTAAAATACACAATGATAGTCCCCAGGAATGATTAAGAACGTGTAATGAACACCTCAAGTACACGTAAATAGATTCTTTCTATCTTTACTTTCGAATTCAATCACGGAGGTTTCCAGTGGAAAGCTGTGAAATGACGAAAATACTGGTAATGTTTACAAGTACAGGTACTTCTGGTGGCGTTTTCACGGGACTGTGCTTTCAAATATTAAGAGTTCATGTTTACAGAGCTCAGAGTTGGTGTCTAAAGCCTTGGAATGACGAGAATAGTTTTTATGTTTAAAATTTAGGAGGATTGGCTTTGGCGTGTTTTTTTGTGTGAATCAGTTAAAATGGTGACGGTTCCAGTAAATACTTCTAAGCAAACTGTCTAATTGTGGTTAAACTCTTAAAATACACAATGATAGTCCCCAGAAATGATTAAGAACGTGTAATGAACACCTCAAGTACACGTAAATAGATTCTTACTACATTTACTGTCGAATTCAATCACGGAGGTTTCCCTTGGAAAGCTGTGAAATGACGAAAATACTGGTTATATTTAAAACTCCGGGTATTTCGGGTGGCGTTTTCACGGGACGGTGCTTTCAAATATTAAGAGTTCATGTTTACAGAGCTCAGAATTGGTGTCTAAAGCCTTGGAATGAGGAGAATATTGTTTATGTTTACAATTTAGGAGGATTGGCTTCGGCGCTTTTTTGTGCCTATCATTTAAAATGGTGACGGTTCCAGGAACTACTTCTAAGCAAACTGTCTAATTGTGGTAAAACTGTTAAAATACACAATGAGAGTTCCCAGAAATGATTAAGAACGTTTAATAAACACCTCAAGGACCTGTAAATAGATTCTTACTACATTTACTGTCGAATTCAATCACGGAGGTTTCGAGTGGAAAGCTGTGAAATGCCGTAATTCTGGTAATGTTTACAAGTCGGGGTACTTTGTGTGGCGTTTTCACGGGACTGTGCTTTCAATTATTAAGAGTTCATGTTTACAGAGCTCAGATTTGGTGTCTAAAGCCTTGGAATGACGAGAATAGTTTTTATGTTTACAATTTAGGAGGATTGGCTTTGTCGTTTCTTTGTGTGAAGCAGTTAAAATGGTGGCAGTTCCAGTAAATACTTCTAAGCAAACTGTCTAATTGTGGTTAAACTCTTAAAATACACAATGATAGTCCCCAGAAATGATTAAGAACGTGTAATGAACACCTCAAGTACACGTAAATAGATTCTTTCTACCTTTACTTTCGAATTCAATCACGGAGGTTTCCAGTGGAAAGCTGTGAAATGACGAAAATACTGGTAATGTTTACAAGTACGGGTACTTCTGGTGGCGTTTTCACGGGACTGTGCTTTCAAATATTAAGAGTTCATGTTTACAGAGCTCAGAATTGGTGTCTAAAGCCTTGGAATGACGAGAATAGTTTTTATGTTTACAATTTAGGAGGATTGGCTTTGTCGTTTCTTTGTGTGAATCAGTTAAAATGGTGGCGGTTCCAGTAAATACTTCTAAGCAAACTGTCTAATTGTGGTAAAACTGTTAAAATACACAATGAGAGTTACCAGAAATGATTAAGAACGTGTAATAAACACCTCAAGTACACGTAAATAGATTCTTACTACATTTACTGTCGAATTCAATCACGGAAGTTTCGAGTGGAAAGCTGTGAAATGACGTAATTCTGGTAATGTTTACAAGTACGGGTACTTCTGGTGGCGTTTTCCCGGGACTGTGCTTTCAAATATTAAGAGTTCATGTTTACAGAGCTCAGAATTGGTGTCTAAAGCCTTGGAATGACGAGAATATTGTTTATGTTTACAATTTAGGAGGATTGGCTTTGGCGTGTTTTTTTGTGTGAATCAGTTAAAATGGTGGCGGTTCCAGTAAATACTTCTAAGCAAACTGTCTAATTGTGGTAAAACTGTTAAAATACACAATGAGAGTTACCAGAAATGATTAAGAACATGTAATAAACACCTCAAGTACACATAAATAGATTCTTACTACATTTACTGTCGAATTTAATCACGGAGGTTTCGAGTGGAAAGCTGTGAAATAACGTAATTCTGGTAATGTTTACCAGTCCGGGTACTTTCGGTGGCGTTTTCACGGGACTGTGCTTTCAATTATTAAGAGTTCATGTTTACAGAGCTCAGATTTGGTGTCTAAAGCCTTGGAATGACGAGAATAGTTTTTATGTTTACAATTTAGGAGGATGGGCTTTGGCGTTTTTTTTGTGTGAATCAGTTAAAATGGTGGCGGTTCCAGTAAACAGTTCTAAGCAAACTGTCTAATTGTGGTAAAACTATTAACATACACAATGAGAGTTCCCGGAAATGATTAAGAACGTGTAATAAACATCTCAAGTACACGTAAATAGATTCTTACTTCATTTACTGTCGAATTCAATCACCGAGGTTTCCAGTGGAAAGCTGTGAAATGACGAAAATACTGGTAATGTTTACAAGTACGGGTACTTCTGGTGGCGTTTTCACGGGACTGTGCTTTCAAATATTAAGAGTTCATGTTTACAGAGCTCAGAATTGGTGTCTAAAGCCTTGGAATGACGAGAATAGTTTTTATGTTTACAATTTAGGAGGATTGGCTTTGGCGTTTTTTTTGTGTGAATCAGTTAAAATGGTGGCGGTTCCAGTAAATACTTCTAAGCAAACTGTCTAATTGTGGTTAAACTCTTAAAATACACAATGATAGTCCCCAGAAATGATTAAGAACGTGTAATGAACACCTCAAGTACACGTAAATAGATTCTTACTACATTTACTGTCGAATTCAATCACGGAGGTTTCCCTTGGAAAGCTGTGAAATGACGAAAATACTGGTTATATTTAAAACTCCGGGTATTTCGGGTGGCGTTTTCACGGGACGGTGCTTTCAAATATTAAGAGTTCATGTTTACAGAGCTCAGAATTGGTGTCTAAAGCCTTGGAATGAGGAGAATATTGTTTATGTTTACAATTTAGGAGGATTGGCTTCGGCGCTTTTTTGTGCCTATCATTTAAAATGGTGACGGTTCCAGGAACTACTTCTAAGCAAACTGTCTAATTGTGGTAAAACTGTTAAAATACACAATGAGAGTTCCCAGAAATGATTAAGAACGTTTAATAAACACCTCAAGGACCTGTAAATAGATTCTTACTACATTTACTGTCGAATTCAATCACGGAGGTTTCGAGTGGAAAGCTGTGAAATGCCGTAATTCTGGTAATGTTTACAAGTCGGGGTACTTTGTGTGGCGTTTTCACGGGACTGTGCTTTCAATTATTAAGAGTTCATGTTTACAGAGCTCAGATTTGGTGTCTAAAGCCTTGGAATGACGAGAATAGTTTTTATGTTTACAATTTAGGAGGATTGGCTTTGTCGTTTCTTTGTGTGAAGCAGTTAAAATGGTGGCAGTTCCAGTAAATACTTCTAAGCAAACTGTCTAATTGTGGTTAAACTCTTAAAATACACAATGATAGTCCCCAGAAATGATTAAGAACGTGTAATGAACACCTCAAGTACACGTAAATAGATTCTTTCTACCTTTACTTTCGAATTCAATCACGGAGGTTTCCAGTGGAAAGCTGTGAAATGACGAAAATACTGGTAATGTTTACAAGTACGGGTACTTCTGGTGGCGTTTTCACGGGACTGTGCTTTCAAATATTAAGAGTTCATGTTTACAGAGCTCAGAATTGGTGTCTAAAGCCTTGGAATGACGAGAATAGTTTTTATGTTTACAATTTAGGAGGATTGGCTTTGTCGTTTCTTTGTGTGAATCAGTTAAAATGGTGGCGGTTCCAGTAAATACTTCTAAGCAAACTGTCTAATTGTGGTAAAACTGTTAAAATACACAATGAGAGTTACCAGAAATGATTAAGAACATGTAATAAACACCTCAAGTACACGTAAATAGATTCTTACTACATTTACTGTCGAATTCAATCACGGAAGTTTCGAGTGGAAAGCTGTGAAATGCGAAAATAATGGTTATATTTACAACTCCGGGTACTTCGGGTGGCGTTTTCACAGGACTTTGCTTTCAAATATTAAGAGTTCATGTTTACAGAGCTCAGAATTGGTGTCTAAAGCCTTGGAATGACGAGAATAGTTTTTATGTTTACAATTTAGGAGGATTGGCTTTGGCGTTTCTTTGTGTGAAGCAGTTAAAATGGTGGCAGTTCCAGTAAATACTTCTAAGCAAACTGTCTAATTGTGGTTAAACTCTTAAAATACACAATGATAGTCCCCAGGAATGATTAAGAACGTGTAATGAACACCTCAAGTACACGTAAATAGATTCTTTCTACCTTTACTTTCGAATTCAATCACGGAGGTTTCCAGTGGAAAGCTGTGAAATGACGAAAATACTGGTAATGTTTACAAGTACAGGTACTTCTGGTGGCGTTTTCACGGGACTGTGCTTTCAAATATTAAGAGTTCATGTTTACAGAGCTCAGAGTTGGTGTCTAAAGCCTTGGAATGACTAGAATAGTTTTTATGTTTAAAATTTAGGAGGATTGGCTTTGGCGTGTTTTTTTGTGTGAATCAGTTAAAATGGTGACGGTTCCAGTAAATACTTCTAAGCAAACTGTCTAATTGTGGTTAAACTCTTAAAATACACAATGATAGTCCCCAGAAATGATTAAGAACGTGTAATGAACACCTCAAGTACACGTAAATAGATTCTTACTACATTTACTGTCGAATTCAATCACGGAGGTTTCCCTTGGAAAGCTGTGAAATGACGAAAATACTGGTTATATTTAAAACTCCGGGTATTTCGGGTGGCGTTTTCACGGGACGGTGCTTTCAAATATTAAGAGTTCATGTTTACAGAGCTCAGAATTGGTGTCTAAAGCCTTGGAATGAGGAGAATATTGTTTATGTTTACAATTTAGGAGGATTGGCTTCGGCGCTTTTTTGTGCCTATCATTTAAAATGGTGACGGTTCCAGGAACTACTTCTAAGCAAACTGTCTAATTGTGGTAAAACTGTTAAAATACACAATGAGAGTTCCCAGAAATGATTAAGAACGTTTAATAAACACCTCAAGGACCTGTAAATAGATTCTTACTACATTTACTGTCGAATTCAATCACGGAGGTTTCGAGTGGAAAGCTGTGAAATGCCGTAATTCTGGTAATGTTTACAAGTCGGGGTACTTTGTGTGGCGTTTTCACGGGACTGTGCTTTCAATTATTAAGAGTTCATGTTTACAGAGCTCAGATTTGGTGTCTAAAGCCTTGGAATGACGAGAATAGTTTTTATGTTTACAATTTAGGAGGATTGGCTTTGTCGTTTCTTTGTGTGAAGCAGTTAAAATGGTGGCAGTTCCAGTAAATACTTCTAAGCAAACTGTCTAATTGTGGTTAAACTCTTAAAATACACAATGATAGTCCCCAGAAATGATTAAGAACGTGTAATGAACACCTCAAGTACACGTAAATAGATTCTTTCTACCTTTACTTTCGAATTCAATCACGGAGGTTTCCAGTGGAAAGCTGTGAAATGACGAAAATACTGGTAATGTTTACAAGTACGGGTACTTCTGGTGGCGTTTTCACGGGACTGTGCTTTCAAATATTAAGAGTTCATGTTTACAGAGCTCAGAATTGGTGTCTAAAGCCTTGGAATGAGGAGAATATTGTTTATGTTTACAATTTAGGAGGATTGGCTTTGTCTTTTCTTTGTGTGAATCAGTTAAAATGGTGGCGGTTCCAGTAAATACTACTAAGCAAACTGTCTAATTGTGGTAAAACTGTTAAAATACACAATGAGAGTTACCAGAAATGATTAAGAACGTGTAATAAACACCTCAAGTACACGTAAATAGATTCTTACTACATTTACTGTCGAATTCAATCACGGAAGTTTCGAGTGGAAAGCTGTGAAATGACGTAATTCTGGTAATGTTTACAAGTCCGGGTATTTTGGGTGGCGCTTTCACGGGACTGTGCTTTCAATTATTAAGAGTTCATGTTTACTGAGCTCAGATTTGGTGTCTAAAGCCTTGGAATGACGAGAATAGTTTTTATGTTTACAATTTAGGAGGATTGGCTTTGGCGTGTTTTTTGTGTGAATCAGTTAAAATGGTGGCGGTTCCAGTAAATACTTCTAAGCAAACTGTCTAATTGTGGTAAAACTGTTAAAATACACAATGAGAGTTACCAGAAATGATTAAGAACGTGTAATAAACACCTCAAGTACACGTAAATAGATTCTTACTACATTTACTGTCTAATTCAATCACGGAGGTTTCCCTTGGAAAGCTGTTAAATGCGAAAATAATGGTTATATTTACAACTCCGGGTACTTCGGGTGGCGTTTTCACGGGACTTTGCTTTCAAATATTAAGAGTTCATGTTTACAGAGCTCAGAATTGGTGTCTAAAGCCTTGGAATGACGAGAATAGTTTTTATGTTTACAATTTAGGAGGATTGGCTTTGGCGTTTCTTTTTGTGAATCAGTTAAAATGGTGGCGGTTCCAGTAAATACTTCTAAGCAAACTGTCTAATTGTGGTAAAACTGTTAAAATACACAATGAGAGTTACCAGAAATGATTAAGAACGTGTAATAAACACCTCAAGTACACGTAAATAGATTCTTACTACATTTACTGTCGAATTCAATCACGGAGGTTTCCCTTGGAAAGCTGTGAAATGACGAAAATACTGGTTATATTTACAACTCCGGGTACTTCTGGAGGCGTTTTCACGGGACGGTGCTTTCAAATATTACGAGTTCATGTTTACAGAGCTCAGAATTGGTGTCTAAAGCCTTGGAATGAGGAGAATATTGTTTATGTTTACAATTTAGGAGGATTGGCTTCGGCGCTTTTTTGTGCGTATCATTTAAAATGGTGACGGTTCCAGGAACTACTTCTAAGCAAACTGTCTAATTGTGGTAAAACTGTTAAAATACACAATGAGAGTTCCCAGAAATGATTAAGAACGTTTAATAAACACCTCAAGGACCTGTAAATAGATTCTTACTACATTTACTGTCGAATTCAATCACGGAGGTTTCGAGTGGAAAGCTGTGAAATGCCGTAATTCTGGTAATGTTTACAAGTCCGGGTACTTTGGGTGGCGTTTTCACGGGACTGTGCTTTCAATTATTAAGAGTTCATGTTTACAGAGCTCAGATTTGGTGTCTAAAGCCTTGGAATGACGAGAATAGTTTTTATGTTTACAATTTAGGAGGATTGGCTTTGGCGTTTTTTTTGTGTGAATCAGTTAAAATGGTGGCGGTTCCAGTAAGCAGTTCTAAGCAAACTGTCTAATTGTGGTAAAACTATTAACATACACAATGAGAGTTCCCGGAAATGATTAAGAACGTGTAATAAACATCTCAAGTACACGTAAATAGATTCTTACTTCATTTACTGTCGAATTCAATCACCGAGGTTTCCAGTGGAAAGCTGTGAAATGACGAAAATACTGGTAATGTTTACAAGTACGGGTACTTCTGGTGGCGTTTTCACGGGACTGTGCTTTCAAATATTAAGAGTTCATGTTTACAGAGCTCAGAATTGGTGTCTAAAGCCTTGGAATGACGAGAATAGTTTTTATGTTTACAATTTAGGAGGCTTGGCTTTGGCGTGTTTTTTGTGTGAATCAGTTAAAATGGTGGCGGTTCCAGTAAATACTTCTAAGCAAACTGTCTAATTGTGGTTAAACTCTTAAAATACACAATGATAGTCCCCAGAAATGATTAAGAACGTGTAATGAACACCTCAAGTACACGTAAATAGATTCTTACTACATTTACTGTCGAATTCAATCACGGAGGTTTCCCTTGGAAAGCTGTGAAATGACGAAAATACTGGTTATATTTAAAACTCCGGGTATTTCGGATGGCGTTTTCACGGGACGGTGCTTTCAAATATTAAGAGTTCATGTTTACAGAGCTCAGAATTGGTGTCTAAAGCCTTGGAATGAGGAGAATATTGTTTATGTTTACAATTTAGGAGGATTGGCTTCGGCGCTTTTTTGTGCCTATCATTTAAAATGGTGACGGTTCCAGGAACTACTTCTAAGCAAACTGTCTAATTGTGGTAAAACTGTTAAAATACACAATGAGAGTTCCCAGAAATGATTAAGAACGTTTAATAAACACCTCAAGGACCTGTAAATAGATTCTTACTACATTTACTGTCGAATTCAATCACGGAGGTTTCGAGTGGAAAGCTGTGAAATGCCGTAATTCTGGTAATGTTTACAAGTCGGGGTACTTTGTGTGGCGTTTTCACGGGACTGTGCTTTCAATTATTAAGAGTTCATGTTTACAGAGCTCAGATTTGGTGTCTAAAGCCTTGGAATGACGAGAATAGTTTTTATGTTTACAATTTAGGAGGATTGGCTTTGTAGTTTCTTTGTGTGAAGCAGTTAAAATGGTGGCAGTTCCAGTAAATACTTCTAAGCAAACTGTCTAATTGTGGTTAAACTCTTAAAATACACAACGATAGTCCCCAGAAATGATTAAGAACGTGTAATGAACACCTCAAGTACACGTAAATAGATTCTTTCTACCTTTACTTTCGAATTCAATCACGGAGGTTTCCAGTGGAAAGCTGTGAAATGACGAAAATACTGGTAATGTTTACAAGTACGGGTACTTCTGGTGGCGTTTTCACGGGACTGTGCTTTCAAATATTAAGAGTTCATGTTTACAGAGCTCAGAATTGGTGTCTAAAGCCTTGGAATGACGAGAATAGTTTTTATGTTTACAATTTAGGAGGATTGGCTTTGTCGTTTCTTTGTGTGAATCAGTTAAAATGGTGGCGGTTCCAGTAAATACTTCTAACAAACTGTCTAATTGTGGTAAAACTGTTAAAATACACAATGAGAGTTACCAGAAATGATTAAGAACATGTAATAAACACCTCAAGTACACGTAAATAGATTCTTACTACATTTACTGTCGAATTCAATCACGGAAGTTTCGAGTGGAAAGCTGTGAAATGCGAAAATAATGGTTATATTTACAACTCCGGGTACTTCGGGTGGCGTTTTCACGGGACTTTGCTTTCAAATATTAAGAGTTCATGTTTACAGAGCTCAGAATTGGTGTCTAAAGCCTTGGAATGACGAGAATAGTTTTTATGTTTACAATTTAGGAGGATTGGCTTTGTCGTTTCTTTGTGTGAAGCAGTTAAAATGGTGGCAGTTCCAGTAAATACTTCTAAGCAAACTGTCTAATTGTGGTTAAACTCTTAAAATACACAATGATAGTCCCCAGGAATGATTAAGAACGTGTAATGAACACCTCAAGTACACGTAAATAGATTCTTTCTACCTTTACTTTCGAATTCAATCACGGAGGTTTCCAGTGGAAAGCTGTGAAATGACGAAAATACTGGTAATGTTTACAAGTACAGGTACTTCTGGTGGCGTTTTCACGGGACTGTGCTTTCAAATATTAAGAGTTCATGTTTACAGAGCTCAGAGTTGGTGTCTAAAGCCTTGGAATGACGAGAATAGTTTTTATGTTTAAAATTTAGGAGGATTGGCTTTGGCGTTTTTTTTGTGTGAATCAGTTAAAATGGTGGCGGTTCCAGTAAATACTTCTAAGCAAACTGTCTAATTGTGGTTAAACTCTTAAAATACACAATGATAGTCCCCAGGAATGATTAAGAACGTGTAATGAACACCTCAAGTACACGTAAATAGATTCTTACTACATTTACTGTCGAATTCAATCACGGAGGTTTCCCTTGGAAAGCTGTGAAATGACGAAAATACTGGTTATATTTAAAACTCCGGGTATTTCGGGTGGCGTTTTCACGGGACGGTGCTTTCAAATATTAAGAGTTCATGTTTACAGAGCTCAGAATTGGTGTCTAAAGCCTTGGAATGAGGAGAATATTGTTTATGTTTACAATTTAGGAGGATTGGCTTCGGCGCTTTTTTGTGCCTATCATTTAAAATGGTGACGGTTCCAGGAACTACTTCTAAGCAAACTGTCTAATTGTGGTAAAACTGTTAAAATACACAATGAGAGTTCCCAGAAATGATTAAGAACGTTTAATAAACACCTCAAGGACCTGTAAATAGATTCTTACTACATTTACTGTCGAATTCAATCACGGAGGTTTCGAGTGGAAAGCTGTGAAATGCCGTAATTCTGGTAATGTTTACAAGTCGGGGTACTTTGTGTGGCGTTTTCACGGGACTGTGCTTTCAATTATTAAGAGTTCATGTTTACAGAGCTCAGATTTGGTGTCTAAAGCCTTGGAATGACGAGAATAGTTTTTATGTTTACAATTTAGGAGGATTGGCTTTGTCGTTTCTTTGTGTGAAGCAGTTAAAATGGTGGCAGTTCCAGTAAATACTTCTAAGCAAACTGTCTAATTGTGGTTAAACTCTTAAAATACACAATGATAGTCCCCAGAAATGATTAAGAACGTGTAATGAACACCTCAAGTACACGTAAATAGATTCTTTCTACCTTTACTTTCGAATTCAATCACGGAGGTTTCCAGTGGAAAGCTGTGAAATGACGAAAATACTGGTAATGTTTACAAGTACGGGTACTTCTGGTGGCGTTTTCACGGGACTGTGCTTTCAAATATTAAGAGTTCATGTTTACAGAGCTCAGAATTGGTGTCTAAAGCCTTGGAATGACGAGAATAGTTTTTATGTTTACAATTTAGGAGGATTGGCTTTGTCGTTTCTTTGTGTGAATCAGTTAAAATGGTGGCGGTTCCAGTAAATACTACTAAGCAAACTGTCTAATTGTGGTAAAACTGTTAAAATACACAATGAGAGTTACCAGAAATGATTAAGAACGTGTAATAAACACCTCAAGTACACGTAAATAGATTCTTACTACATTTACTGTCGAATTCAATCACGGAAGTTTCGAGTGGAAAGCTGTGAAATGACGTAATTCTGGTAATGTTTACAAGTCCGGGTATTTTGGGTGGCGCTTTCACGGGACTGTGCTTTCAATTATTAAGAGTTCATGTTTACTGAGCTCAGATTTGGTGTCTAAAGCCTTGGAATGACGAGAATAGTTTTTATGTTTACAATTTAGGAGGATTGGCTTTGGCGTGTTTTTTGTGTGAATCAGTTAAAATGGTGGCGGTTCCAGTAAATACTTCTAAGCAAACTGTCTAATTGTGGTAAAACTGTTAAAATACACAATGAGAGTTACCAGAAATGATTAAGAACGTGTAATAAACACCTCAAGTACACGTAAATAGATTCTTACTACATTTACTGTCTAATTCAATCACGGAGGTTTCCCTTGGAAAGCTGTGAAATGCGAAAATAATGGTTATATTTACAACTCCGGGTACTTCGGGTGGCATTTTCACGGGACTTTGCTTTCAAATATTAAGAGTTCATGTTTACAGAGCTCAGAATTGGTGTCTAAAGCCTTGGAATGACGAGAATAGTTTTTATGTTTACAATTTAGGAGGATTGGCTTTGGCGTTTCTTTTTGTGAATCAGTTAAAATGGTGGCGGTTCCAGTAAATACTTCTAAGCAAACTAATTGTGGTAAAACTGTTAAAATACACAATGAGAGTTACCAGAAATGATTAAGAACGTGTAATAAACACCTCAAGTACACGTAAATAGATTCTTACTACATTTACTGTCGAATTCAATCACGGAGGTTTCCCTTGGAAAGCTGTGAAATGACGAAAATACTGGTTATATTTACAACTCCGGGTACTTCTGGAGGCGTTTTCACGGGACGGTGCTTTCAAATATTAAGAGTTCATGTTTACAGAGCTCAGAATTGGTGTCTAAAGCCTTGGAATGAGGAGAATATTGTTTATGTTTACAATTTAGGAGGATTGGCTTCGGCGCTTTTTTGTGCGTATCATTTAAAATGGTGACGGTTCCAGGAACTACTTCTAAGCAAACTGTCTAATTGTGGTAAAACTGTTAAAATACACAATGAGAGTTCCCAGAAATGATTAAGAACGTTTAATAAACACCTCAAGGACCTGTATATAGATTCTTACTACATTTACTGTCGAATTCAATCACGGAGGTTTCGAGTGGAAAGCTGTGAAATGCCGTAATTCTGGTAATGTTTACAAGTCCGGGTACTTTGGGTGGCGTTTTCACGGGACTGTGCTTTCAATTATTAAGAGTTCATGTTTACAGAGCTCAGATTTGGTGTCTAAAGCCTTGGAATGACGAGAATAGTTTTTATGTTTACAATTTAGGAGGATTGGCTTTGGCGTTTTTTTTGTGTGAATCAGTTAAAATGGTGGCGGTTCCAGTAAGCAGTTCTAAGCAAACTGTCTAATTGTGGTAAAACTATTAACATACACAATGAGAGTTCCCGGAAATGATTAAGAACGTGTAATAAACATCTCAAGTACACGTAAATAGATTCTTACTTCATTTACTGTCGAATTCAATCACCGAGGTTTCCAGTGGAAAGCTGTGAAATGACGAAAATACTGGTAATGTTTACAAGTACGGGTACTTCTGGTGGCGTTTTCACGGGACTGCGCTTTCAAATATTAAGAGTTCATGTTTACAGAGCTCAGAATTGGTGTCTAAAGCCTTGGAATGACGAGAATATTGTTTATGTTTACAATTTAGGAGGATTGGCTTTGGCGTGTTTTTTTGTGTGAATCAGTTAAAATGGTGGCGGTTCCAGTAAATACTTCTAAGCAAACTGTCTAATTGTGGTAAAACTGTTAAAATACACAATGAGAGTTACCAGAAATGATTAAGAACGTGTAATAAACACCTCAAGTACACATAAATAGATTCTTACTACATTTACTGTCGAATTTAATCACGGAGGTTTCGAGTGGAAAGCTGTGAAATAACGTAATTCTGGTAATGTTTACCAGTCCGGGTACTTTCGGTGGCGTTTTCACGGGACTGTGCTTTCAATTATTAAGAGTTCATGTTTACAGAGCTCAGATTTGGTGTCTAAAGCCTTGGAATGACGAGAATAGTTTTTATGTTTACAATTTAGGAGGATGGGCTTTGGCGTTTTTTTTGTGTGAATCAGTTAAAATGGTGGCGGTTCCAGTAAACAGTTCTAAGCAAACTGTCTAATTGTGGTAAAACTATTAACATACACAATGAGAGTTCCCGGAAATGATTAAGAACGTGTAATAAACATCTCAAGTACACGTAAATAGATTCTTACTTCATTTACTGTCGAATTCAATCACCGAGGTTTCCAGTGGAAAGCTGTGAAATGACGATAATACTGGTAATGTTTACAAGTACGGGTACTTCTGGTGGCGTTTTCACGGGACTGTGCTTTCAAATATTAAGAGTTCATGTTTACAGAGCTCAGAATTGGTGTCTAAAGCCTTGGAATGACGAGAATAGTTTTTATGTTTACAATTTAGGAGGATTGGCTTTGGCGTTTTTTTTGTGTGAATCAGTTAAAATGGTGGCGGTTCCAGTAAATACTTCTAAGCAAACTGTCTAATTGTGGTTAAACTCTTAAAATACACAATGATAGTCCCCAGAAATGATTAAGAACGTGTAATGAACACCTCAAGTACACGTAAATAGATTCTTACTACATTTACTGTCGAATTCAATCACGGAGGTTTCCCTTGGAAAGCTGTGAAATGACGAAAATACTGGTTATATTTAAAACTCCGGGTATTTCGGGTGGCGTTTTCACGGGACGGTGCTTTCAAATATTAAGAGTTCATGTTTACAGAGCTCAGAATTGGTGTCTAAAGCCTTGGAATGAGGAGAATATTGTTTATGTTTACAATTTAGGAGGATTGGCTTCGGCGCTTTTTTGTGCCTATCATTTAAAATGGTGACGGTTCCAGGAACTACTTCTAAGCAAACTGTCTAATTGTGGTAAAACTGTTAAAATACACAATGAGAGTTCCCAGAAATGATTAAGAACGTTTAATAAACACCTCAAGGACCTGTAAATACATTCTTACTACATTTACTGTCGAATTCAATCACGGAGGTTTCGAGTGGAAAGCTGTGAAATGCCGTAATTCTGGTAATGTTTACAAGTCGGGGTACTTTGTGTGGCGTTTTCACGGGACTGTGCTTTCAATTATTAAGAGTTCATGTTTACAGAGCTCAGATTTGGTGTCTAAAGCCTTGGAATGACGAGAATAGTTTTTATGTTTACAATTTAGGAGGATTGGCTTTGTCGTTTCTTTGTGTGAAGCAGTTAAAATGGTGGCAGTTCCAGTAAATACTTCTAAGCAAACTGTCTAATTGTGGTTAAACTCTTAAAATACACAATGATAGTCCCCAGAAATGATTAAGAACGTGTAATGAACACCTCAAGTACACGTAAATAGATTCTTTCTACCTTTACTTTCGAATTCAATCACGGAGGTTTCCAGTGGAAAGCTGTGAAATGACGAAAATACTGGTAATGTTTACAAGTACGGGTACTTCTGGTGGCGTTTTCACGGGACTGTGCTTGCAAATATTAAGAGTTCATGTTTACAGAGCTCAGAATTGGTGTCTAAAGCCTTGGAATGACGAGAATAGTTTTTATGTTTACAATTTAGGAGGATTGGCTTTGTCGTTTCTTTGTGTGAATCAGTTAAAATGGTGGCGGTTCCAGTAAATACTTCTAAGCAAACTGTCTAATTGTGGTAAAACTGTTAAAATACACAATGAGAGTTACCAGAAATGATTAAGAACATGTAATAAACACCTCAAGTACACGTAAATAGATTCTTACTACATTTACTGTCGAATTCAATCACGGAAGTTTTGAGTGGAAAGCTGTGAAATGCGAAAATAATGGTTATATTTACAACTCCGGGTACTTCGGGTGGCGTTTTCACGGGACTTTGCTTTCAAATATTAAGAGTTCATGTTTACAGAGCTCAGAATTGGTGTCTAAAGCCTTGGAATGAGGAGAATAGTTTTTATGTTTACAATTTAGGAGGATTGGCTTTGGCGTTTCTTTGTGTGAAGCAGTTAAAATGGTGGCAGTTCCAGTAAATACTTCTAAGCAAACTGTCTAATTGTGGTTAAACTCTTAAAATACACAATGATAGTCCCCAGGAATGATTAAGAACGTGTAATGAACACCTCAAGTACACGTAAATAGATTCTTTCTACCTTTACTTTCGAATTCAATCACGGAGGTTTCCCTTGGAAAGCTGTGAAATGACGAAAATACTGGTTATATTTACAACTCCGGGTACTTCTGGAGGCGTTTTCACGGGACGGTGCTTTCAAATATTAAGAGTTCATGTTTACAGAGCTCAGAATTGGTGTCTAAAGCCTTGGAATGAGGAGAATATTGTTTATGTTTGCAATTTAGGAGGATTGGCTTCGGCGCTTTTTTGTGCGTATCATTTAAAATGGTGAGGGTTCCAGGAACTACTTCTAAGCAAACTGTCTAATTGTGGTAAAACTGTTAAAATACACAATGAGAGTTCCCAGAAATGATTAAGAACGTTTAATAAACACCTCAAGGACCTGTATATAGATTCTTACTACATTTACTGTCGAATTCAATCACGGAGGTTTCGAGTGGAAAGCTGTGAAATGCCGTAATTCTGGTAATGTTTACAAGTCCGGGTACTTTGGGTGGCGTTTTCACGGGACTGTGCTTTCAATTATTAAGAGTTCATGTTTACAGAGCTCAGATTTGGTGTCTAAAGCCTTGGAATGACGAGAATAGTTTTTATGTTTACAATTTAGGAGGATTGGCTTTGGCGTTTTTTTTGTGTGAATCAGTTAAAATGGTGGCAGTTCCAGTAAGCAGTTCTAAGCAAACTGTCTAATTGTGGTAAAACTATTAACATACACAATGAGAGTTCCCGGAAATGATTAAGAACGTGTAATAAACATCTCAAGTACACGTAAATAGATTCTTACTTCATTTACTGTCGAATTCAATCACCGAGGTTTCCAGTGGAAAGCTGTGAAATGACGAAAATACTGGTAATGTTTACAAGTACGGGTACTTCTGGTGGCGTTTTCACGGGACTGTGCTTTCAAATATTAAGAGTTCATGTTTACAGAGCTCAGAATTGGTGTCTAAAGCCTTGGAATGACGAGAATATTGTTTATGTTTACAATTTAGGAGGATTGGCTTTGGCGTGTTTTTTTGTGTGAATCAGTTAAAATGGTGGCGGTTCCAGTAAATACTTCTAAGCAAACTGTCTAATTGTGGTAAAACTGTTAAAATACACAATGAGAGTTACCAGAAATGATTAAGAACGTGTAATAAACACCTCAAGTACACATAAATAGATTCTTACTACATTTACTGTCGAATTTAATCACGGAGGTTTCGAGTGGAAAGCTGTGAAATAACGTAATTCTGGTAATGTTTACCAGTCCGGGTACTTTCGGTGGCGTTTTCACGGGACTGTGCTTTCAATTATTAAGAGTTCATGTTTACAGAGCTCAGATTTGGTGTCTAAAGCCTTGGAATGACGAGAATAGTTTTTATGTTTACAATTTAGGAGGATGGGCTTTGGCGTTTTTTTTGTGTGAATCAGTTAAAATGGTGGCGGTTCCAGTAAACAGTTCTAAGCAAACTGTCTAATTGTGGTAAAACTATTAACATACACAATGAGAGTTCCCGGAAATGATTAAGAACGTGTAATAAACATCTCAAGTACACGTAAATAGATTCTTACTTCATTTACTGTCGAATTCAATCACCGAGGTTTCCAGTGGAAAGCTGTGAAATGACGATAATACTGGTAATGTTTACAAGTACGGGTACTTCTGGTGGCGTTTTCACGGGACTGTGCTTTCAAATATTAAGAGTTCATGTTTACAGAGCTCAGAATTGGTGTCTAAAGCCTTGGAATGACGAGAATAGTTTTTATGTTTACAATTTAGGAGGATTGGCTTTGGCGTTTTTTTTGTGTGAATCAGTTAAAATGGTGGCGGTTCCAGTAAATACTTCTAAGCAAACTGTCTAATTGTGGTTAAACTCTTAAAATACACAATGATAGTCCCCAGAAATGATTAAGAACGTGTAATGAACACCTCAAGTACACGTAAATAGATTCTTACTACATTTACTGTCGAATTCAATCACGGAGGTTTCCCTTGGAAAGCTGTGAAATGACGAAAATACTGGTTATATTTAAAACTCCGGGTATTTCGGGTGGCGTTTTCACGGGACGGTGCTTTCAAATATTAAGAGTTCATGTTTACAGAGCTCAGAATTGGTGTCTAAAGCCTTGGAATGAGGAGAATATTGTTTATGTTTACAATTTAGGAGGATTGGCTTCGGCGCTTTTTTGTGCCTATCATTTAAAATGGTGACGGTTCCAGGAACTACTTCTAAGCAAACTGTCTAATTGTGGTAAAACTGTTAAAATACACAATGAGAGTTCCCAGAAATGATTAAGAACGTTTAATAAACACCTCAAGGACCTGTAAATAGATTCTTACTACATTTACTGTCAAATTCAATCACGGAGGTTTCGAGTGGAAAGCTGTGAAATGCCGTAATTCTGGTAATGTTTACAAGTCCGGGTACTTTGGGTGGCGTTTTCACGGGACTGTGCTTTCAATTATTAAGAGTTCATGTTTACAGAGCTCAGATTTGGTGTCTAAAGCCTTGGAATGACGAGAATAGTTTTTATGTTTACAATTTAGGAGGATTGGCTTTGTCGTTTCTTTGTGTGAAGCAGTTAAAATGGTGGCAGTTCCAGTAAATACTTCTAAGCAAACTGTCTAATTGTGGTTAAACTCTTAAAATACACAATGATAGTCCCCAGAAATGATTAAGAACGTGTAATGAACACCTCAAGTACACGTAAATAGATTCTTTCTACCTTTACTTTCGAATTCAATCACGGAGGTTTCCAGTGGAAAGCTGTGAAATGACGAAAATACTGGTAATGTTTACAAGTACGGGTACTTCTGGTGGCGTTTTCACGGGACTGTGCTTTCAAATATTAAGAGTTCATGTTTACAGAGCTCAGAATTGGTGTCTAAAGCCTTGGAATGACGAGAATAGTTTTTATGTTTACAATTTAGGAGGATTGGCTTTGGCGTGTTTTTTGTGTGAATCAGTTAAAATGGTGGCGGTTCCAGTAAATACTTCTAAGCAAACTGTCTAATTGTGGTAAAACTGTTAAAATACACAATGAGAGTTACCAGAAATGATTAAGAACGTGTAATAAACACCTCAAGTACACGTAAATAGATTCTTACTACATTTACTGTCTAATTCAATCACGGAGGTTTCCCTTGGAAAGCTGTGAAATGCGAAAATAATGGTTATATTTACAACTCCGGGTACTTCTGGAGGCGTTTTCACGGGACGGTGCTTTCAAATATTAAGAGTTCATGTTTACAGAGCTCAGAATTGGTGTCTAAAGCCTTGGAATGAGGAGAATATTGTTTATGTTTACAATTTAGGAGGATTGGCTTCGGCGCTTTTTTGTGCGTATCATTTAAAATGGTGACGGTTCCAGGAACTACTTCTAAGCAAACTGTCTAATTGTGGTAAAACTGTTAAAATACACAATGAGAGTTCCCAGAAATGATTAAGAACGTGTAATAAACATCTCAAGTACACGTAAATAGATTCTTACTTCATTTACTGTCGAATTCAATCACCGAGGTTTCCAGTGGAAAGCTGTGAAATGACGAAAATACTGGTAATGTTTACAAGTACGGGTACTTCTGGTGGCGTTTTCACGGGACTGTGCTTTCAAATATTAAGAGTTCATGTTTACAGAGCTCAGAATTGGTGTCTAAAGCCTTGGAATGACGAGAATATTGTTTATGTTTACAATTTAGGAGGATTGGCTTTGGCGTGTTTTTTTGTGTGAATCAGTTAAAATGGTGGCGGTTCCAGTAAATACTTCTAAGCAAACTGTCTAATTGTGGTAAAACTGTTAAAATACACAATGAGAGTTACCAGAAATGATTAAGAACGTGTAATAAACACCTCAAGTACACATAAATAGATTCTTACTACATTTACTGTCGAATTTAATCACGGAGGTTTCGAGTGGAAAGCTGTGAAATAACGTAATTCTGGTAATGTTTACCAGTCCGGGTACTTTCGGTGGCGTTTTCACGGGACTGTGCTTTCAATTATTAAGAGTTCATGTTTACAGAGCTCAGATTTGGTGTCTAAAGCCTTGGAATGACGAGAATAGTTTTTGTGTTTACAATTTAGGAGGATTGGCTTTGGCGTTTTTTTTGTGTGAATCAGTTAAAATGGTGGCGGTTCCAGTAAACAGTTCTAAGCAAACTGTCTAATTGTGGTAAAACTATTAACATACACAATGAGAGTTCCCGGAAATGATTAAGAACGTGTAATAAACATCTCAAGTACACGTAAATAGATTCTTACTACATTTACTGTCGAATTCAATCACCGAGGTTTCCCTTGGAAAGCTGTGAAATGACGAAAATACTGGTAATGTTTACAAGTACGGGTACTTCTGGTGGCGTTTTCACGGGACTGTGCTTTCAAATATTAAGAGTTCATGTTTACAGAGCTCAGAATTGGTGTCTAAAGCCTTGGAATGACGAGAATAGTTTTTATGTTTACAATTTAGGAGGATTGGCTTTGGCGTTTTTTTTGTGTGAATCAGTTAAAATGGTGGCGGTTCCAGTAAATACTTCTAAGCAAACTGTCTAATTGTGGTTAAACTCTTAAAATACACAATGATAGTCCCCAGAAATGATTAAGAACGTGTAATGAACACCTCAAGTACACGTAAATAGATTCTTACTACATTTACTGTCGAATTCAATCACGGAGGTTTCCCTTGGAAAGCTGTGAAATGACGAAAATACTGGTTATATTTAAAACTCCGGGTATTTCGGGTGGCGTTTTCACGGGACGGTGCTTTCAAATATTAAGAGTTCATGTTTACAGAGCTCAGAATTGGTGTCTAAAGCCTTGGAATGAGGAGAATATTGTTTATGTTTACAATTTAGGAGGATTGGCTTCGGCGCTTTTTTGTGCCTATCATTTAAAATGGTGACGGTTCCAGGAACTACTTCTAAGCAAACTGTCTAATTGTGGTAAAACTGTTAAAATACACAATGAGAGTTCCCAGAAATGATTAAGAACGTTTAATAAACACCTCAAGGACCTGTAAATAGATTCTTACTACATTTACTGTCGAATTCAATCACGGAGGTTTCGAGTGGAAAGCTGTGAAATGCCGTAATTCTGGTAATGTTTACAAGTCGGGGTACTTTGTGTGGCGTTTTCACGGGACTGTGCTTTCAATTATTAAGAGTTCATGTTTACAGAGCTCAGATTTGGTGTCTAAAGCCTTGGAATGACGAGAATAGTTTTTATGTTTACAATTTAGGAGGATTGGCTTTGTCGTTTCTTTGTGTGAAGCAGTTAAAATGGTGGCAGTTCCAGTAAATACTTCTAAGCAAACTCTCTAATTGTGGTTAAACTCTTAAAATACACAATGATAGTCCCCAGAAATGATTAAGAACGTGTAATGAACACCTCAAGTACACGTAAATAGATTCTTTCTACCTTTACTTTCGAATTCAATCACAGAGGTTTCCAGTGGAAAGCTGTGAAATGACGAAAATACTGGTAATGTTTACAAGTACGGGTACTTCTGGTGGCGTTTTCACGGGACTGTGCTTTCAAATATTAAGAGTTCATGTTTACAGAGCTCAGAATTGGTGTCTAAAGCCTTGGAATGACGAGAATAGTTTTTATGTTTACAATTTAGGAGGATTGGCTTTGTCGTTTCTTTGTGTGAATCAGTTAAAATGGTGGCGGTTCCAGTAAATACTTCTAAGCAAACTGTCTAATTGTGGTAAAACTGTTAAAATACACAATGAGAGTTACCAGAAATGATTAAGAACGTGTAATAAACACCTCAAGTACACGTAAATAGATTCTTACTACATTTACTGTCGAATTTAATCACGGAGGTTTCGAGTGGAAAGCTGTGAAATGACGTAATTCTGGTAATGTTTACCAGTCCTGGTACTTTCGGTGGCGTTTTCACGGGACTGTGCTTTCAATTATTAAGAGTTCATGTTTACAGAGCTCAGATTTGGTGTCTAAAGCCTTGGAATGAGGAGAATATTGTTTATGTTTACAATTTAGGAGGATTGGCTTCGGCGCTTTTTTGTGCGTATCATTTAAAATGGTGACGGTTCCAGGAACTACTTCTAAGCAAACTGTCTAATTGTGGTAAAACTGTTAAAATACACAATGAGAGTTCCCAGAAATGATTAAGAACGTTTAATAAACACCTCAAGGACCTGTAAATAGATTCTTACTACATTTACTGTCGAATTCAATCACGGAGGTTTCGAGTGGAAAGCTGTGAAATGCCGTAATTCTGGTAATGTTTACAAGTCCGGGTACTTTGGGTGGCGTTTTCACGGGACTGTGCTTTCAATTATTAAGAGTTCATGTTTACAGAGCTCAGATTTGGTGTCTAAAGCCTTGGAATGACGAGAATAGTTTTTATGTTTACAATTTAGGAGGATTGGCTTTGGCGTTTTTTTTGTGTGAATCAGTTAAAATGGTGGCGGTTCCAGTAAACAGTTCTAAGCAAACTGTCTAATTGTGGTAAAACTATTAACATACACAATGAGAGTTCCCAGAAATGATTAAGAACGTGTAATAAACATCTCAAGTACACGTAAATAGATTCTTACTTCATTTACTGTCGAATTCAATCACCGAGGTTTCCAGTGGAAAGCTGTGAAATGACGAAAATACTGGTAATGTTTACAAGTACGGGTACTTCTGGTGGCGTTTTCACGGGACTGTGCTTTCAAATATTAAGAGTTCATGTTTACAGAGCTCAGAATTGGTGTCTAAAGCCTTGGAATGACGAGAATATTGTTTATGTTTACAATTTAGGAGGATTGGCTTTGGCGTGTTTTTTTGTGTGAATCAGTTAAAATGGTGGCGGTTCCAGTAAATACTTCTAAGCAAACTGTCTAATTGTGGTAAAACTGTTAAAATACACAATGAGAGTTACCTGAAATGATTAAGAACGTGTAATAAACACCTCAAGTACACATAAATAGATTCTTACTACATTTACTGTCGAATTTAATCACGGAGGTTTCGAGTGGAAAGCTGTGAAATAACGTAATTCTGGTAATGTTTACCAGTCCGGGTACTTTCGGTGGCGTTTTCACGGGACTGTGCTTTCAATTATTAAGAGTTCATGTTTACAGAGCACAGATTTGGTGTCTAAAGCCTTGGAATGACGAGAATAGTTTTTATGTTTACAATTTAGGAGGATGGGCTTTGGCGTTTTTTTTGTGTGAATCAGTTAAAATGGTGGCGGTTCCAGTAAACAGTTCTAAGCAAACTGTCTAATTGTGGTAAAACTATTAACATACACAATGAGAGTTCCCGGAAATGATTAAGAACGTGTAATAAACATCTCAAGTACACGTAAATAGATTCTTACTTCATTTACTGTCGAATTCAATCACGGAGGTTTCCCTTGGAAAGCTGTGAAATGACGAAAATACTGGTTATATTTAAAACTCCGGGTATTTCGGGTGGCGTTTTCACGGGACGGTGCTTTCAAATATTAAGAGTTCATGTTTACAGAGCTCAGAATTGGTGTCTAAAGCCTTGGAATGAGGAGAATATTGTTTATGTTTACAATTTAGGAGGATTGGCTTCGGCGCTTTTTTGTGCCTATCATTTAAAATGGTGACGGTTCCAGGAACTACTTCTAAGCAAACTGTCTAATTGTGGTAAAACTGTTAAAATACACAATGAGAGTTCCCAGAAATGATTAAGAACGTTTAATAAACACCTCAAGGACCTGTAAATAGATTCTTACTACATTTACTGTCGAATTCAATCACGGAGGTTTCGAGTGGAAAGCTGTGAAATGCCGTAATTCTGGTAATGTTTACAAGTCGGGGTACTTTGTGTGGCGTTTTCACGGGACTGTGCTTTCAATTATTAAGAGTTCATGTTTACAGAGCTCAGATTTGGTGTCTAAAGCCTTGGAATGACGAGAATAGTTTTTATGTTTACAATTTAGGAGGATTGGCTTTGTCGTTTCTTTGTGTGAAGCAGTTAAAATGGTGGCAGTTCCAGTAAATACTTCTAAGCAAACTCTCTAATTGTGGTTAAACTCTTAAAATACACAATGATAGTCCCCAGAAATGATTAAGAACGTGTAATGAACACCTCAAGTACACGTAAATAGATTCTTTCTACCTTTACTTTCGAATTCAATCACGGAGGTTTCCAGTGGAAAGCTGTGAAATGACGAAAATACTGGTAATGTTTACAAGTACGGGTACTTCTGGTGGCGTTTTCACGGGACTGTGCTTTCAAATATTAAGAGTTCATGTTTACAGAGCTCAGAATTGGTGTCTAAAGCCTTGGAATGAGGAGAATATTGTTTATGTTTACAATTTAGGAGGATTGGCTTCGGCGCTTTTTTGTGCCTATCATTTAAAATGGTGACGGTTCCAGGAACTACTTCTAAGCAAACTGTCTAATTGTGGTAAAACTGTTAAAATACACAATGAGAGTTCCCAGAAATGATTAAGAACGTGTAATAAACATCTCAAGTACACGTAAATAGATTCTTACTTCATTTACCGTCGAATTCAATCACCGAGGTTTCCAGTGGAAAGCTGTGAAATGACGAAAATACTGGTAATGTTTACAAGTACGGGTACTTCTGGTGGCGTTTTCACGGGACTGTGCTTTCAAATATTAAGAGTTCATGTTTACAGAGCTCAGAATTGGTGTCTAAAGCCTTGGAATGACGAGAATATTGTTTATGTTTACAATTTAGGAGGATTGGCTTTGGCGTGTTTTTTTGTGTGAATCAGTTAAAATGGTGGCGGTTCCAGTAAATACTTCTAAGCAAACTGTCTAATTGTGGTAAAACTGTTAAAATACACAATGAGAGTTACCAGAAATGATTAAGAACGTGTAATAAACACCTCAAGTACACATAAATAGATTCTTACTACATTTACTGTCGAATTTAATCACGGAGGTTTCGAGTGGAAAGCTGTGAAATAACGTAATTCTGGTAATGTTTACCAGTCCTGGGTACTTTCGGTGGCGTTTTCACGGGACTGTGCTTTCAATTATTAAGAGTTCATGTTTACAGAGCTCAGATTTGGTGTCTAAAGCCTTGGAATGACGAGAATAGTTTTTATGTTTACAATTTAGGAGGATGGGCTTTGGCGTTTTTTTTGTGTGAATCAGTTAAAATGGTGGCGGTTCCAGTAAACAGTTCTAAGCAAACTGTCTAATTGTGGTAAAACTATTAACATACACAATGAGAGTTCCCGGAAATGATTAAGAACGTGTAATAAACATCTCAAGTACACGTAAATAGATTCTTACTTCATTTACTGTCGAATTCAATCACCGAGGTTTCCAGTGGAAAGCTGTGAAATGACGATAATACTGGTAATGTTTACAAGTACGGGTACTTCTGGTGGCGTTTTCACGGGACTGTGCTTTCAAATATTAAGAGTTCATGTTTACAGAGCTCAGAATTGGTGTCTAAAGCCTTGGAATGACGAGAATAGTTTTTATGTTTACAATTTAGGAGGATTGGCTTTGGCGTTTTTTTTGTGTGAATCAGTTAAAATGGTGGCGGTTCCAGTAAATACTTCTAAGCAAACTGTCTAATTGTGGTTAAACTCTTAAAATACACAATGATAGTCCCCAGAAATGATTAAGAACGTGTAATGAACACCTCAAGTACACGTAAATAGATTCTTACTACATTTACTGTCGAATTCAATCACGGAGGTTTCCCTTGGAAAGCTGTGAAATGACGAAAATACTGGTTATATTTAAAACTCCGGGTATTTCGGGTGGCGTTTTCACGGGACGGTGCTTTCAAATATTAAGAGTTCATGTTTACAGAGCTCAGAATTGGTGTCTAAAGCCTTGGAATGAGGAGAATATTGTTTATGTTTACAATTTAGGAGGATTGGCTTCGGCGCTTTTTTGTGCCTATCATTTAAAATGGTGACGGTTCCAGGAACTACTTCTAAGCAAACTGTCTAATTGTGGTAAAACTGTTAAAATACACAATGAGAGTTCCCAGAAATGATTAAGAACGTTTAATAAACACCTCAAGGACCTGTAAATAGATTCTTACTACATTTACTGTCGAATTCAATCACGGAGGTTTCGAGTGGAAAGCTGTGAAATGCCGTAATTCTGGTAATGTTTACAAGTCGGGGTACTTTGTGTGGCGTTTTCACGGGACTGTGCTTTCAATTATTAAGAGTTCATGTTTACAGAGCTCAGATTTGGTGTCTAAAGCCTTGGAATGACGAGAATAGTTTTTATGTTTACAATTTAGGAGGATTGGCTTTGTCGTTTCTTTGTGTGAAGCAGTTAAAATGGTGGCAGTTCCAGTAAATACTTCTAAGCAAACTGTCTAATTGTGGTTAAACTCTTAAAATACACAATGATAGTCCCCAGAAATGATTAAGAACGTGTAATGAACACCTCAAGTACACGTAAATAGATTCTTTCTACCTTTACTTTCGAATTCAATCACGGAGGTTTCCAGTGGAAAGCTGTGAAATGACGAAAATACTGGTAATGTTTACAAGTACGGGTACTTCTGGTGGCGTTTTCACGGGACTGTGCTTTCAAATATTAAGAGTTCATGTTTACAGAGCTCAGAATTGGTGTCTAAAGCCTTGGAATGACGAGAATAGTTTTTATGTTTACAATTTAGGAGGATTGGCTTTGTCGTTTCTTTGTGTGAATCAGTTAAAATGGTGGCGGTTCCAGTAAATACTTCTAAGCAAACTGTCTAATTGTGGTAAAACTGTTAAAATACACAATGAGAGTTACCAGAAATGATTAAGAACATGTAATAAACACCTCAAGTACACGTAAATAGATTCTTACTACATTTACTGTCGAATTCAATCACGGAAGTTTTGAGTGGAAAGCTGTGAAATGCGAAAATAATGGTTATATTTACAACTCCGGGTACTTCGGGTGGCGTTTTCACGGGACTTTGCTTTCAAATATTAAGAGTTCATGTTTACAGAGCTCAGAATTGGTGTCTAAAGCCTTGGAATGACGAGAATAGTTTTTATGTTTACAATTTAGGAGGATTGGCTTTGGCGTTTCTTTGTGTGAAGCAGTTAAAATGGTGGCAGTTCCAGTAAATACTTCTAAGCAAACTGTCTAATTGTGGTTAAACTCTTAAAATACACAATGATAGTCCCCAGGAATGATTAAGAACGTGTAATGAACACCTCAAGTACACGTAAATAGATTCTTTCTACCTTTACTTTCGAATTCAATCACGGAGGTTTCCCTTGGAAAGCTGTGAAATGACGAAAATACTGGTTATATTTACAACTCCGGGTACTTCTGGAGGCGTTTTCACGGGACGGTGCTTTCAAATATTAAGAGTTCATGTTTACAGAGCTCAGAATTGGTGTCTAAAGCCTTGGAATGAGGAGAATATTGTTTATGTTTGCAATTTAGGAGGATTGGCTTCGGCGCTTTTTTGTGCGTATCATTTAAAATGGTGAGGGTTCCAGGAACTACTTCTAAGCAAACTGTCTAATTGTGGTAAAACTGTTAAAATACACAATGAGAGTTCCCAGAAATGATTAAGAACGTTTAATAAACACCTCAAGGACCTGTATATAGATTCTTACTACATTTACTGTCGAATTCAATCACGGAGGTTTCGAGTGGAAAGCTGTGAAATGCCGTAATTCTGGTAATGTTTACAAGTCCGGGTACTTTGGGTGGCGTTTTCACGGGACTGTGCTTTCAATTATTAAGAGTTCATGTTTACAGAGCTCAGATTTGGTGTCTAAAGCCTTGGAATGACGAGAATAGTTTTTATGTTTACAATTTAGGAGGATTGGCTTTGGCGTTTTTTTTGTGTGAATCAGTTAAAATGGTGGCGGTTCCAGTAAGCAGTTCTAAGCAAACTGTCTAATTGTGGTAAAACTATTAACATACACAATGAGAGTTCCCGGAAATGATTAAGAACGTGTAATAAACATCTCAAGTACACGTAAATAGATTCTTACTTCATTTACTGTCGAATTCAATCACCGAGGTTTCCAGTGGAAAGCTGTGAAATGACGAAAATACTGGTAATGTTTACAAGTACGGGTACTTCTGGTGGCGTTTTCACGGGACTGTGCTTTCAAATATTAAGAGTTCATGTTTACAGAGCTCAGAATTGGTGTCTAAAGCCTTGGAATGACGAGAATATTGTTTATGTTTACAATTTAGGAGGATTGGCTTTGGCGTGTTTTTTTGTGTGAATCAGTTAAAATGGTGGCGGTTCCAGTAAATACTTCTAAGCAAACTGTCTAATTGTGGTAAAACTGTTAAAATACACAATGAGAGTTACCAGAAATGATTAAGAACGTGTAATAAACACCTCAAGTACACATAAATAGATTCTTACTACATTTACTGTCGAATTTAATCACGGAGGTTTCGAGTGGAAAGCTGTGAAATAACGTAATTCTGGTAATGTTTACCAGTCCGGGTACTTTCGGTGGCGTTTTCACGGGACTGTGCTTTCAATTATTAAGAGTTCATGTTTACAGAGCTCAGATTTGGTGTCTAAAGCCTTGGAATGACGAGAATAGTTTTTATGTTTACAATTTAGGAGGATGGGCTTTGGCGTTTTTTTTGTGTGAATCAGTTAAAATGGTGGCGGTTCCAGTAAACAGTTCTAAGCAAACTGTCTAATTGTGGTAAAACTATTAACATACACAATGAGAGTTCCCGGAAATGATTAAGAACGTGTAATAAACATCTCAAGTACACGTAAATAGATTCTTACTTCATTTACTGTCGAATTCAATCACCGAGGTTTCCAGTGGAAAGCTGTGAAATGACGATAATACTGGTAATGTTTACAAGTACGGGTACTTCTGGTGGCGTTTTCACGGGACTGTGCTTTCAAATATTAAGAGTTCATGTTTACAGAGCTCAGAATTGGTGTCTAAAGCCTTGGAATGACGAGAATAGTTTTTATGTTTACAATTTAGGAGGATTGGCTTTGGCGTTTTTTTTGTGTGAATCAGTTAAAATGGTGGCGGTTCCAGTAAATACTTCTAAGCAAACTGTCTAATTGTGGTTAAACTCTTAAAATACACAATGATAGTCCCCAGAAATGATTAAGAACGTGTAATGAACACCTCAAGTACACGTAAATAGATTCTTACTACATTTACTGTCGAATTCAATCACGGAGGTTTCCCTTGGAAAGCTGTGAAATGACGAAAATACTGGTTATATTTAAAACTCCGGGTATTTCGGGTGGCGTTTTCACGGGACGGTGCTTTCAAATATTAAGAGTTCATGTTTACAGAGCTCAGAATTGGTGTCTAAAGCCTTGGAATGAGGAGAATATTGTTTATGTTTACAATTTAGGAGGATTGGCTTCGGCGCTTTTTTGTGCCTATCATTTAAAATGGTGACGGTTCCAGGAACTACTTCTAAGCAAACTGTCTAATTGTGGTAAAACTGTTAAAATACACAATGAGAGTTCCCAGAAATGATTAAGAACGTTTAATAAACACCTCAAGGACCTGTAAATAGATTCTTACTACATTTACTGTCAAATTCAATCACGGAGGTTTCGAGTGGAAAGCTGTGAAATGCCGTAATTCTGGTAATGTTTACAAGTCCGGGTACTTTGGGTGGCGTTTTCACGGGACTGTGCTTTCAATTATTAAGAGTTCATGTTTACAGAGCTCAGATTTGGTGTCTAAAGCCTTGGAATGACGAGAATAGTTTTTATGTTTACAATTTAGGAGGATTGGCTTTGTCGTTTCTTTGTGTGAAGCAGTTAAAATGGTGGCAGTTCCAGTAAATACTTCTAAGCAAACTGTCTAATTGTGGTTAAACTCTTAAAATACACAATGATAGTCCCCAGAAATGATTAAGAACGTGTAATGAACACCTCAAGTACACGTAAATAGATTCTTTCTACCTTTACTTTCGAATTCAATCACGGAGGTTTCCAGTGGAAAGCTGTGAAATGACGAAAATACTGGTAATGTTTACAAGTACGGGTACTTCTGGTGGCGTTTTCACGGGACTGTGCTTTCAAATATTAAGAGTTCATGTTTACAGAGCTCAGAATTGGTGTCTAAAGCCTTGGAATGACGAGAATAGTTTTTATGTTTACAATTTAGGAGGATTGGCTTTGTCGTTTCTTTGTGTGAATCAGTTAAAATGGTGGCGGTTCCAGTAAATACTACTAAGCAAACTGTCTAATTGTGGTAAAACTGTTAAAATACACAATGAGAGTTACCAGAAATGATTAAGAACGTGTAATAAACACCTCAAGTACACGTAAATAGATTCTTACTACATTTACTGTCGAATTCAATCACGGAAGTTTCGAGTGGAAAGCTGTGAAATGACGTAATTCTGGTAATGTTTACAAGTCCGGGTATTTTGGGTGGCGCTTTCACGGGACTGTGCTTTCAATTATTAAGAGTTCATGTTTACTGAGCTCAGATTTGGTGTCTAAAGCCTTGGAATGACGAGAATAGTTTTTATGTTTACAATTTAGGAGGATTGGCTTTGGCGTGTTTTTTGTGTGAATCAGTTAAAATGGTGGCGGTTCCAGTAAATACTTCTAAGCAAACTGTCTAATTGTGGTAAAACTGTTAAAATACACAATGAGAGTTACCAGAAATGATTAAGAACGTGTAATAAACACCTCAAGTACACGTAAATAGATTCTTACTACATTTACTGTCTAATTCAATCACGGAGGTTTCCCTTGGAAAGCTGTGAAATGCGAAAATAATGGTTATATTTACAACTCCGGGTACTTCTGGAGGCGTTTTCACGGGACGGTGCTTTCAAATATTAAGAGTTCATGTTTACAGAGCTCAGAATTGGTGTCTAAAGCCTTGGAATGAGGAGAATATTGTTTATGTTTACAATTTAGGAGGATTGGCTTCGGCGCTTTTTTGTGCGTATCATTTAAAATGGTGACGGTTCCAGGAACTACTTCTAAGCAAACTGTCTAATTGTGGTAAAACTGTTAAAATACACAATGAGAGTTCCCAGAAATGATTAAGAACGTGTAATAAACATCTCAAGTACACGTAAATAGATTCTTACTTCATTTACTGTCGAATTCAATCACCGAGGTTTCCAGTGGAAAGCTGTGAAATGACGAAAATACTGGTAATGTTTACAAGTACGGGTACTTCTGGTGGCGTTTTCACGGGACTGTGCTTTCAAATATTAAGAGTTCATGTTTACAGAGCTCAGAATTGGTGTCTAAAGCCTTGGAATGACGAGAATATTGTTTATGTTTACAATTTAGGAGGATTGGCTTTGGCGTGTTTTTTTGTGTGAATCAGTTAAAATGGTGGCGGTTCCAGTAAATACTTCTAAGCAAACTGTCTAATTGTGGTAAAACTGTTAAAATACACAATGAGAGTTACCAGAAATGATTAAGAACGTGTAATAAACACCTCAAGTACACATAAATAGATTCTTACTACATTTACTGTCGAATTTAATCACGGAGGTTTCGAGTGGAAAGCTGTGAAATAACGTAATTCTGGTAATGTTTACCAGTCCGGGTACTTTCGGTGGCGTTTTCACGGGACTGTGCTTTCAATTATTAAGAGTTCATGTTTACAGAGCTCAGATTTGGTGTCTAAAGCCTTGGAATGACGAGAATAGTTTTTGTGTTTACAATTTAGGAGGATTGGCTTTGGCGTTTTTTTTGTGTGAATCAGTTAAAATGGTGGCGGTTCCAGTAAACAGTTCTAAGCAAACTGTCTAATTGTGGTAAAACTATTAACATACACAATGAGAGTTCCCGGAAATGATTAAGAACGTGTAATAAACATCTCAAGTACACGTAAATAGATTCTTACTTCATTTACTGTCGAATTCAATCACCGAGGTTTCCCTTGGAAAGCTGTGAAATGACGAAAATACTGGTAATGTTTACAAGTACGGGTACTTCTGGTGGCGTTTTCACGGGACTGTGCTTTCAAATATTAAGAGTTCATGTTTACAGAGCTCAGAATTGGTGTCTAAAGCCTTGGAATGACGAGAATAGTTTTTATGTTTACAATTTAGGAGGATTGGCTTTGGCGTTTTTTTTGTGTGAATCAGTTAAAATGGTGGCGGTTCCAGTAAATACTTCTAAGCAAACTGTCTAATTGTGGTTAAACTCTTAAAATACACAATGATAGTCCCCAGAAATGATTAAGAACGTGTAATGAACACCTCAAGTACACGTAAATAGATTCTTACTACATTTACTGCCGAATTCAATCACGGAGGTTTCCCTTGGAAAGCTGTGAAATGACGAAAATACTGGTTATATTTAAAACTCCGGGTATTTCGGGTGGCGTTTTCACGGGACGGTGCTTTCAAATATTAAGAGTTCATGTTTACAGAGCTCAGAATTGGTGTCTAAAGCCTTGGAATGAGGAGAATATTGTTTATGTTTACAATTTAGGAGGATTGGCTTCGGCGCTTTTTTGTGCCTATCATTTAAAATGGTGACGGTTCCAGGAACTACTTCTAAGCAAACTGTCTAATTGTGGTAAAACTGTTAAAATACACAATGAGAGTTCCCAGAAATGATTAAGAACGTTTAATAAACACCTCAAGGACCTGTAAATAGATTCTTACTACATTTACTGTCGAATTCAATCACGGAGGTTTCGAGTGGAAAGCTGTGAAATGCCGTAATTCTGGTAATGTTTACAAGTCGGGGTACTTTGTGTGGCGTTTTCACGGGACTGTGCTTTCAATTATTAAGAGTTCATGTTTACAGAGCTCAGATTTGGTGTCTAAAGCCTTGGAATGACGAGAATAGTTTTTATGTTTACAATTTAGGAGGATTGGCTTTGTCGTTTCTTTGTGTGAAGCAGTTAAAATGGTGGCAGTTCCAGTAAATACTTCTAAGCAAACTCTCTAATTGTGGTTAAACTCTTAAAATACACAATGATAGTCCCCAGAAATGATTAAGAACGTGTAATGAACACCTCAAGTACACGTAAATAGATTCTTTCTACCTTTACTTTCGAATTCAATCACAGAGGTTTCCAGTGGAAAGCTGTGAAATGACGAAAATACTGGTAATGTTTACAAGTCCGGGTACTTTGGGTGGCGTTTTCACGGGACTGTGCTTTCAATTATTAAGAGTTCATGTTTACAGAGCTCAGATTTGGTGTCTAAAGCCTTGGAATGACGAGAATAGTTTTTATGTTTACAATTTAGGAGGATTGGCTTTGGCGTTTTTTTTGTGTGAATCAGTTAAAATGGTGGCGGTTCCAGTAAACAGTTCTAAGCAAACTGTCTAATTGTGGTAAAACTATTAACATACACAATGAGAGTTCCCGGAAATGATTAAGAACGTGTAATAAACATCTCAAGTACACGTAAATAGATTCTTACTTCATTTACTGTCGAATTCAATCACCGAGGTTTCCAGTGGAAAGCTGTGAAATGACGAAAATACTGGTAATGTTTACAAGTACGGGTACTTCTGGTGGCGTTTTCACGGGACTGTGCTTTCAAATATTAAGAGTTCATGTTTACAGAGCTCAGAATTGGTGTCTAAAGCCTTGGAATGACGAGAATATTGTTTATGTTTACAATTTAGGAGGATTGGCTTTGGCGTGTTTTTTTGTGTGAATCAGTTAAAATGGTGGCGGTTCCAGTAAATACTTCTAAGCAAACTGTCTAATTGTGGTAAAACTGTTAAAATACACAATGAGAGTTACCTGAAATGATTAAGAACGTGTAATAAACACCTCAAGTACACATAAATAGATTCTTACTACATTTACTGTCGAATTTAATCACGGAGGTTTCGAGTGGAAAGCTGTGAAATAACGTAATTCTGGTAATGTTTACCAGTCCGGGTACTTTCGGTGGCGTTTTCACGGGACTGTGCTTTCAATTATTAAGAGTTCATGTTTACAGAGCTCAGATTTGGTGTCTAAAGCCTTGGAATGACGAGAATAGTTTTTATGTTTACAATTTAGGAGGATGGGCTTTGGCGTTTTTTTTGTGTGAATCAGTTAAAATGGTGGCGGTTCCAGTAAACAGTTCTAAGCAAACTGTCTAATTGTGGTAAAACTATTAACATACACAATGAGAGTTCCCGGAAATGATTAAGAACGTGTAATAAACATCTCAAGTACACGTAAATAGATTCTTACTTCATTTACTGTCGAATTCAATCACGGAGGTTTCCCTTGGAAAGCTGTGAAATGACGAAAATACTGGTTATATTTAAAACTCCGGGTATTTCGGGTGGCGTTTTCACGGGACGGTGCTTTCAAATATTAAGAGTTCATGTTTACAGAGCTCAGAATTGGTGTCTAAAGCCTTGGAATGAGGAGAATATTGTTTATGTTTACAATTTAGGAGGATTGGCTTCGGCGCTTTTTTGTGCCTATCATTTAAAATGGTGACGGTTCCAGGAACTACTTCTAAGCAAACTGTCTAATTGTGGTAAAACTGTTAAAATACACAATGAGAGTTCCCAGAAATGATTAAGAACGTTTAATAAACACCTCAAGGACCTGTAAATAGATTCTTACTACATTTACTGTCGAATTCAATCACGGAGGTTTCGAGTGGAAAGCTGTGAAATGCCGTAATTCTGGTAATGTTTACAAGTCGGGCTACTTTGTGTGGCGTTTTCACGGGACTGTGCTTTCAATTATTAAGAGTTCATGTTTACAGAGCTCAGATTTGGTGTCTAAAGCCTTGGAATGACGAGAATAGTTTTTATGTTTACAATTTAGGAGGATTGGCTTTGTCGTTTCTTTGTGTGAAGCAGTTAAAATGGTGGCAGTTCCAGTAAATACTTCTAAGCAAACTCTCTAATTGTGGTTAAACTCTTAAAATACACAATGATAGTCCCCAGAAATGATTAAGAACGTGTAATGAACACCTCAAGTACACGTAAATAGATTCTTTCTACCTTTACTTTCGAATTCAATCACGGAGGTTTCCAGTGGAAAGCTGTGAAATGACGAAAATACTGGTAATGTTTACAAGTACGGGTACTTCTGGTGGCGTTTTCACGGGACTGTGCTTTCAAATATTAAGAGTTCATGTTTACAGAGCTCAGAATTGGTGTCTAAAGCCTTGGAATGAGGAGAATATTGTTTATGTTTACAATTTAGGAGGATTGGCTTCGGCGCTTTTTTGTGCGTATCATTTAAAATGGTGACGGTTCCAGGAACTACTTCTAAGCAAACTGTCTAATTGTGGTAAAACTGTTAAAATACACAATGAGAGTTCCCAGAAATGATTAAGAACGTGTAATAAACATCTCAAGTACACGTAAATAGATTCTTACTTCATTTACCGTCGAATTCAATCACCGAGGTTTCCAGTGGAAAGCTGTGAAATGACGAAAATACTGGTAATGTTTACAAGTACGGGTACTTCTGGTGGCGTTTTCACGGGACTGTGCTTTCAAATATTAAGAGTTCATGTTTACAGAGCTCAGAATTGGTGTCTAAAGCCTTGGAATGACGAGAATATTGTTTATGTTTACAATTTAGGAGGATTGGCTTTGGCGTGTTTTTTTGTGTGAATCAGTTAAAATGGTGGCGGTTCCAGTAAATACTTCTAAGCAAACTGTCTAATTGTGGTAAAACTGTTAAAATACACAATGAGAGTTACCAGAAATGATTAAGAACGTGTAATAAACACCTCAAGTACACATAAATAGATTCTTACTACATTTACTGTCGAATTTAATCACGGAGGTTTCGAGTGGAAAGCTGTGAAATAACGTAATTCTGGTAATGTTTACCAGTCCGGGTACTTTCGGTGGCGTTTTCACGGGACTGTGCTTTCAATTATTAAGAGTTCATGTTTACAGAGCTCAGATTTGGTGTCTAAAGCCTTGGAATGACGAGAATAGTTTTTATGTTTACAATTTAGGAGGATGGGCTTTGGCTTTTTTTTTGTGTGAATCAGTTAAAATGGTGGCGGTTCCAGTAAACAGTTCTAAGCAAACTGTCTAATTGTGGTAAAACTATTAACATACACAATGAGAGTTCCCGGAAATGATTAAGAACGTGTAATAAACATCTCAAGTACACGTAAATAGATTCTTACTTCATTTACTGTCGAATTCAATCACCGAGGTTTCCCTTGGAAAGCTGTGAAATGACGAAAATACTGGTAATGTTTACAAGTACGGGTACTTCTGGTGGCGTTTTCACGGGACTGTGCTTTCAAATATTAAGAGTTCATGTTTACAGAGCTCAGAATTGGTGTCTAAAGCCTTGGAATGACGAGAATAATTTTTATGTTTACAATTTAGGAGGATTGGCTTTGGCGTTTTTTTTGTGTGAATCAGTTAAAATGGTGGCGGTTCCAGTAAATACTTCTAAGCAAACTGTCTAATTGTGGTTAAACTCTTAAAATACACAATGATAGTCCCCAGAAATGATTAAGAACGTGTAATGAACACCTCAAGTACACGTAAATAGATTCTTACTACATTTACTGTCGAATTCAATCACGGAGGTTTCCCTTGGAAAGCTGTGAAATGACGAAAATACTGGTTATATTTAAAACTCCGGGTATTTCGGGTGGCGTTTTCACGGGACGGTGCTTTCAAATATTAAGAGTTCATGTTTACAGAGCTCAGAATTGGTGTCTAAAGCCTTGGAATGAGGAGAATATTGTTTATGTTTACAATTTAGGAGGATTGGCTTCGGCGCTTTTTTGTGCCTATCATTTAAAATGGTGACGGTTCCAGGAACTACTTCTAAGCAAACTGTCTAATTGTGGTAAAACTGTTAAAATACACAATGAGAGTTCCCAGAAATGATTAAGAACGTTTAATAAACACCTCAAGGACCTGTAAATAGATTCTTACTACATTTACTGTCGAATTCAATCACGGAGGTTTCGAGTGGAAAGCTGTGAAATGCCGTAATTCTGGTAATGTTTACAAGTCGGGGTACTTTGTGTGGCGTTTTCACGGGACTGTGCTTTCAATTATTAAGAGTTCATGTTTACAGAGCTCAGATTTTGTGTCTAAAGCCTTGGAATGACGAGAATAGTTTTTATGTTTACAATTTAGGAGGATTGGCTTTGTCGTTTCTTTGTGTGAAGCAGTTAAAATGGTGGCAGTTCCAGTAAATACTTCTAAGCAAACTCTCTAATTGTGGTTAAACTCTTAAAATACACAATGATAGTCCCCAGAAATGATTAAGAACGTGTAATGAACACCTCAAGTACACGTAAATAGATTCTTTCTACCTTTACTTTCGAATTCAATCACGGAGGTTTCCAGTGGAAAGCTGTGAAATGACGAAAATACTGGTAATGTTTACAAGTACGGGTACTTCTGGTGGCGTTTTCACGGGACTGTGCTTTCAAATATTAAGAGTTCATGTTTACAGAGCTCAGAATTGGTGTCTAAAGCCTTGGAATGACGAGAATAGTTTTTATGTTTACAATTTAGGAGGATTGGCTGTGTCGTTTCTTTGTGTGAATCAGTTAAAATGGTGGCGGTTCCAGTAAATACTTCTAAGCAAACTGTCTAATTGTGGTAAAACTGTTAAAATACACAATGAGAGTTACCAGAAATGATTAAGAACGTGTAATAAACACCTCAAGTACACGTAAATAGATTCTTACTACATTTACTGTCGAATTTAATCACGGAGGTTTCGAGTGGAAAGCTGTGAAATGACGTAATTCTGGTAATGTTTACCAGTCCTGGTACTTTCGGTGGCGTTTTCACGGGACTGTGCTTTCAATTATTAAGAGTTCATGTTTACAGAGCTCAGATTTGGTGTCTAAAGCCTTGGAATGAGGAGAATATTGTTTATGTTTACAATTTAGGAGGATTGGCTTCGGCGCTTTTTTGTGCGTATCATTTAAAATGGTGACGGTTCCAGGAACTACTTCTAAGCAAACTGTCTAATTGTGGTAAAACTGTTAAAATACACAATGAGAGTTCCCAGAAATGATTAAGAACGTTTAATAAACACCTCAAGGACCTGTAAATAGATTCTTACTACATTTACTGTCGAATTCAATCACGGAGGTTTCGAGTGGAAAGCTGTGAAATGCCGTAATTCTGGTAATGTTTACAAGTCCGGGTACTTTGGGTGGCGTTTTCACGGGACTGTGCTTTCAATTATTAAGAGTTCATGTTTACAGAGCTCAGATTTGGTGTCTAAAGCCTTGGAATGACGAGAATAGTTTTTATGTTTACAATTTAGGAGGATTGGCTTTGGCGTTTTTTTTGTGTGAATCAGTTAAAATGGTGGCGGTTCCAGTAAACAGTTCTAAGCAAACTGTCTAATTGTGGTAAAACTATTAACATACACAATGAGAGTTCCCGGAAATGATTAAGAACGTGTAATAAACATCTCAAGTACACGTAAATAGATTCTTACTTCATTTACTGTCGAATTCAATCACCGAGGTTTCCAGTGGAAAGCTGTGAAATGACGAAAATACTGGTAATGTTTACAAGTACGGGTACTTCTGGTGGCGTTTTCACGGGACTGTGCTTTCAAATATTAAGAGTTCATGTTTACAGAGCTCAGAATTGGTGTCTAAAGCCTTGGAATGACGAGATATTGTTTATGTTTACAATTTAGGAGGATTGGCTTTGGCGTGTTTTTTTGTGTGAATCAGTTAAAATGGTGGCGGTTCCAGTAAATACTTCTAAGCAAACTGTCTAATTGTGGTAAAACTGTTAAAATACACAATGAGAGTTACCAGAAATGATTAAGAACGTGTAATAAACACCTCAAGTACACATAAATAGATTCTTACTACATTTACTGTCGAATTTAATCACGGAGGTTTCGAGTGGAAAGCTGTGAAATAACGTAATTCTGGTAATGTTTACCAGTCCGGGTACTTTCGGTGGCGTTTTCACGGGACTGTGCTTTCAATTATTAAGAGTTCATGTTTACAGAGCTCAGATTTGGTGTCTAAAGCCTTGGAATGACGAGAATAGTTTTTATGTTTACAATTTAGGAGGATGGGCTTTGGCGTTTTTTTTGTGTGAATCAGTTAAAATGGTGGCGGTTCCAGTAAACAGTTCTAAGCAAACTGTCTAATTGTGGTAAAACTATTAACATACACAATGAGAGTTCCCGGAAATGATTAAGAACGTGTAATAAACATCTCAAGTACACGTAAATAGATTCTTACTTCATTTACTGTCGAATTCAATCACGGAGGTTTCCCTTGGAAAGCTGTGAAATGACGAAAATACTGGTTATATTTAAAACTCCGGGTATTTCGGGTGGCGTTTTCACGGGACGGTGCTTTCAAATATTAAGAGTTCATGTTTACAGAGCTCAGAATTGGTGTCTAAAGCCTTGGAATGAGGAGAATATTGTTTATGTTTACAATTTAGGAGGATTGGCTTCGGCGCTTTTTTGTGCCTATCATTTAAAATGGTGACGGTTCCAGGAACTACTTCTAAGCAAACTGTCTAATTGTGGTAAAACTGTTAAAATACACAATGAGAGTTCCCAGAAATGATTAAGAACGTTTAATAAACACCTCAAGGACCTGTAAATAGATTCTTACTACATTTACTGTCGAATTCAATCACGGAGGTTTCGAGTGGAAAGCTGTGAAATGCCGTAATTCTGGTAATGTTTACAAGTCGGGGTACTTTGTGTGGCGTTTTCACGGGACTGTGCTTTCAATTATTAAGAGTTCATGTTTACAGAGCTCAGATTTGGTGTCTAAAGCCTTGGAATGACGAGAATAGTTTTTATGTTTACAATTTAGGAGGATTGGCTTTGTCGTTTCTTTGTGTGAAGCAGTTAAAATGGTGGCAGTTCCAGTAAATACTTCTAAGCAAACTCTCTAATTGTGGTTAAACTCTTAAAATACACAATGATAGTCCCCAGAAATGATTAAGAACGTGTAATGAACACCTCAAGTACACGTAAATAGATTCTTTCTACCTTTACTTTCGAATTCAATCACGGAGGTTTCCAGTGGAAAGCTGTGAAATGACGAAAATACTGGTAATGTTTACAAGTACGGGTACTTCTGGTGGCGTTTTCACGGGACTGTGCTTTCAAATATTAAGAGTTCATGTTTACAGAGCTCAGAATTGGTGTCTAAAGCCTTGGAATGACGAGAATAGTTTTTATGTTTACAATTTAGGAGGATTGGCTTTGTCGTTTCTTTGTGTGAATCAGTTAAAATGGTGGCGGTTCCAGTAAATACTTCTAAGCAAACTGTCTAATTGTGGTAAAACTGTTAAAATACACAATGAGAGTTACCAGAAATGATTAAGAACGTGTAATAAACACCTCAAGTACACGTAAATAGATTCTTACTACATTTACTGTCGAATTTAATCACGGAGGTTTCGAGTGGAAAGCTGTGAAATGACGTAATTCTGGTAATGTTTACCAGTCCTGGTACTTTCGGTGGCGTTTTCACGGGACTGTGCTTTCAATTATTAAGAGTTCATGTTTACAGAGCTCAGATTTGGTGTCTAAAGCCTTGGAATGAGGAGAATATTGTTTATGTTTACAATTTAGGAGGATTGGCTTCGGCGCTTTTTTGTGCGTATCATTTAAAATGGTGACGGTTCCAGGAACTACTTCTAAGCAAACTGTCTAATTGTGGTAAAACTGTTAAAATACACAATGAGAGTTCCCAGAAATGATTAAGAACGTTTAATAAACACCTCAAGGACCTGTAAATAGATTCTTACTACATTTACTGTCGAATTCAATCACGGAGGTTTCGAGTGGAAAGCTGTGAAATGCCGTAATTCTGGTAATGTTTACAAGTCCGGGTACTTTGGGTGGCGTTTTCACGGGACTGTGCTTTCAATTATTAAGAGTTCATGTTTACAGAGCTCAGATTTGGTGTCTAAAGCCTTGGAATGACGAGAATAGTTTTTATGTTTACAATTTAGGAGGATTGGCTTTGGCGTTTTTTTTGTGTGAATCAGTTAAAATGGTGGCGGTTCCAGTAAACAGTTCTAAGCAAACTGTCTAATTGTGGTAAAACTATTAACATACACAATGAGAGTTCCCGGAAATGATTAAGAACGTGTAATAAACATCTCAAGTACACGTAAATAGATTCTTACTTCATTTACTGTCGAATTCAATCACCGAGGTTTCCAGTGGAAAGCTGTGAAATGACGAAAATACTGGTAATGTTTACAAGTACGGGTACTTCTGGTGGCGTTTTCACGGGACTGTGCTTTCAAATATTAAGAGTTCATGTTTACAGAGCTCAGAATTGGTGTCTAAAGCCTTGGAATGACGAGATATTGTTTATGTTTACAATTTAGGAGGATTGGCTTTGGCGTGTTTTTTTGTGTGAATCAGTTAAAATGGTGGCGGTTCCAGTAAATACTTCTAAGCAAACTGTCTAATTGTGGTAAAACTGTTAAAATACACAATGAGAGTTACCTGAAATGATTAAGAACGTGTAATAAACACCTCAAGTACACATAAATAGATTCTTACTACATTTACTGTCGAATTTAATCACGGAGGTTTCGAGTGGAAAGCTGTGAAATAACGTAATTCTGGTAATGTTTACCAGTCCGGGTACTTTCGGTGGCGTTTTCACGGGACTGTGCTTTCAATTATTAAGAGTTCATGTTTACAGAGCTCAGATTTGGTGTCTAAAGCCTTGGAATGACGAGAATAGTTTATATGTTTACAATTAAGAGGATTGGCTTTGGCGTTTTTTTTTGTGTGAATCAGTTAAAATGGTGGCGGTTACAGTAAATACTTCTAAGCAAACTGTCAAATTGTGGTTAAAATCTTAAAATACACAATGATAGTCCCCAGAAATGATTAAGAACGTGTACTGAACACCTCAAGTACACGTAAATAGATTCTTACTACATTTACTGTCGAATTCAATCACGGAGGTTTCCCTTGGAAAGCTGTGAAATGACGAAAATACTGGTTATATTTACAACTCCGGGTATTTCGGGTGGCGTTTTCACGGGACTTTGCTTTCAAATATTAAGAGTTCATGTTTACAGAGCTCAGAATTGGTGTCTAAAGCCTTGGAATGAGGAGAATATTGTTTATGTTTACAATTTAGGAGGATTGGCTTCGGCGCTTTTTTGTGCCTATCATTTAAAATGGTGAAGGTTCCAGGAACTACTTCTAAGCAAACTGTCTAATTGTGGTAAAACTGTTAAAATACACAATGAGAGTTCCCAGAAATGATTAAGAACGTTTAATAAACACCTCAAGGACCTGTAAATAGATTCTTACTACATTTACTGTCGAATTCAATCACGGAGGTTTCGAGTGGAAAGCTGTGAAATGCCGTAATTCTGGTAATGTTTACAAGTCGGGGCACTTTGTGTGGCGTTTTCACGGGACTGTGCTTTCAATTATTAAGAGTTCATGTTTACAGAGCTCAGATTTGGTGTCTAAAGCCTTGGAATGACGAGAATAGTTTTTATGTTTACAATTTAGGAGGATTGGCTTTGGCGTGTTTTTTGTGTGAATCAGTTAAAATGGTGGCGGTTCCAGTAAATACTTCTAAGCAAACTGTCTAATTGTGGTAAAACTGTTAAAATACACAATGAGAGTTACCAGAAATGATTAAGAACGTGTAATAAACACCTCAAGTACACGTAAATAGATTCTTACTACATTTACTGTCGA
Organism: Myotis daubentonii; assembly: GCF_963259705.1. Classification (NCBI taxonomy): domain Eukaryota; kingdom Metazoa; phylum Chordata; class Mammalia; order Chiroptera; family Vespertilionidae; genus Myotis; species Myotis daubentonii. Next base: position 388,208 of record NW_026775484.1, on the reverse strand, counting down.
ATTCAATCACGGAGGTTTCGAATGGAAAGCTGTGAAATGACGAAAATAATGGTTATATTTAAAACTCCGGGTATTTCGGGTGGCGTTTTCACGGGACTTTGCTTTCAAATATTAAGAGTTCATGTTTACAGAGCTCAGAAATGGTGTCTAAAGCCTTGGAATGACGAGAATAGTTTTTATGTTTACAATTTAGGAGGATTGGCTTTGGCGTTTCTTTGTGTGAATCAGTTAAAATGGTGGCGGTTCCAGTAAATACTTCTAAGCAAACTGTCTAATTGTGGTAAAACTGTTAAAATACACAATGAGAGTTCCCAGAAATGATTAAGAACGTTTAATAAACACCTCAAGGACCTGTAAATAGATTCTTACTACATTTACTGTCGAATTCAATCACGGAGGTTTCGAGTGGAAAGCTGTGAAATGCCGTAATTCTGGTTATGTTTACAAGTCCGGGTACTTTGGGTGGCGTTTTCACGGGACTGTGCTTTCAATTATTAAGAGTTCATGTTTACAGAGCTCAGATTTGGTGTCTAAAGCCTTGGAATGACGAGAATAGTTTTTATGTTTACAATTTAGGAGGATTGGCTTTGGCGTTTTTTTTGTGTGAATCAGTTAAAATGGTGGCGGTTCCAGTAAACAGTTCTAAGCAAACTGTCTAATTGTGGTAAAACTATTAACATACACAATGAGAGTTCCCGGAAATGATTAAGAACGTGTAATAAACATCTCAAGTACACGTAAATAGATTCTTACTTCATTTACTGTCGAATTCAATCACCGAGGTTTCCAGTGGAAAGCTGTGAAATGACGAAAATACTGGTAATGTTTACAAGTACGGGTACTTCTGGTGGCGTTTTCACGGGACTGTGCTTTCAAATATTAAGAGTTCATGTTTACAGAGCTCAGAATTGGTGTCTAAAGCCTTGGAATGACGAGAATAGTTTTTATGTTTACAATTTAGGAGGATTGGCTTTGGCGTTTTTTTTGTGTGAATCAGTTAAAATGGTGGCGGTTCCAGTAAATACTTCTAAGCAAACTGTCTAATTGTGGTTAAACTCTTAAAATACACAATGATAGTCCCCAGAAATGATTAAGAACGTGTAATGAACACCTCAAGTACACGTAAATAGATTCTTACTACATTTACTGTCGAATTCAATCACGGAGGTTTCCCTTGGAAAGCTGTGAAATGACGAAAATACTGGTTATATTTAAAACTCCGGGTATTTCGGGTGGCGTTTTCACGGGACGGTGCTTTCAAATATTAAGAGTTCATGTTTACAGAACTCAGAATTGGTGTCTAAAGCCTTGGAATGAGGAGAATATTGTTTATGTTTACAATTTAGGAGGATTGGCTTCGGCGCTTTTTTGTGCCTATCATTTAAAATGGTGACGGTTCCAGGAACTACTTCTAAGCAAACTGTCTAATTGTGGTAAAACTGTTAAAATACACAATGAGAGTTCCCAGAAATGATTAAGAACGTTTAATAAACACCTCAAGGACCTGTAAATAGATTCTTACTACATTTACTGTCGAATTCAATCACGGAGGTTTCGAGTGGAAAGCTGTGAAATGCCGTAATTCTGGTAATGTTTACAAGTCGGGGTACTTTGTGTGGCGTTTTCACGGGACTGTGCTTTCAATTATTAAGAGTTCATGTTTACAGAGCTCAGATTTGGTGTCTAAAGCCTTGGAATGACGAGAATAGTTTTTATGTTTACAATTTAGGAGGATTGGCTTTGTCGTTTCTTTGTGTGAAGCAGTTAAAATGGTGGCAGTTCCAGTAAATACTTCTAAGCAAACTGTCTAATTGTGGTTAAACTCTTAAAATACACAATGATAGTCCCCAGAAATGATTAAGAACGTGTAATGAACACCTCAAGTACACGTAAATAGATTCTTTCTACCTTTACTTTCGAATTCAATCACGGAGGTTTCCAGTGGAAAGCTGTGAAATGACGAAAATACTGGTAATGTTTACAAGTACGGGTACTTCTGGTGGCGTTTTCACGGGACTGTGCTTTCAAATATTAAGAGTTCATGTTTACAGAGCTCAGAATTGGTGTCTAAAGCCTTGGAATGACGAGAATAGTTTTTATGTTTACAATTTAGGAGGATTGGCTTTGTCGTTTCTTTGTGTGAATCAGTTAAAATGGTGGCGGTTCCAGTAAATACTTCTAAGCAAACTGTCTAATTGTGGTAAAACTGTTAAAATACACAATGAGAGTTACCAGAAATGATTAAGAACGTGTAATAAACACCTCAAGTACACGTAAATAGATTCTTACTACATTTACTGTCGAATTCAATCACGGAAGTTTCGAGTGGAAAGCTGTGAAATGACGTAATTCTGGTAATGTTTACAAGTCCGGGTATTTTGGGTGGCGCTTTCACGGGACTGTGCTTTCAATTATTAAGAGTTCATGTTTACTGAGCTCAGATTTGGTGTCTACAGCCTTGGAATGACGAGAATAGTTTTTATGTTTACAATTTAGGAGGATTGGCTTTGGCGTGTTTTTTGTGTGAATCAGTTAAAATGGTGGCGTTTCCAGTAAATACTTCTAAGCAAACTGTCTAATTGTGGTTAAACTCTTAAAATACACAATGATAGTCCCCAGAAATGATTAAGAACGTGTAATGAACACCTCAAGTACACGTAAATAGATTCTTACTACATTTACTGTCGAATTCAATCACGGAGGTTTCCAGTGGAAAGCTGTGAAATGACGAAAATACTGGTTATATTTAAAACTCCGGGTATTTCGGGTGGCGTTTTCACGGGACGGTGCTTTCAAATATTAAGAGTTCATGTTTACAGAGCTCAGAATTGGTGTCTAAAGCCTTGGAATGAGGAGAATATTGTTTATGTTTACAATTTAGGAGGATTGGCTTCGGCGCTTTTTTGTGCCTATCATTTAAAATGGTGACGGTTCCAGGAACTACTTCTAAGCAAACTGTCTAATTGTGGTAAAACTGTTAAAATACACAATGAGAGTTACCAGAAATGATTAAGAACGTGTAATAAACACCTCAAGGACCTGTAAATAGATTCTTACTACATTTACTGTCTAATTCAATCACGGAGGTTTCCCTTGGAAAGCTGTGAAATGCGAAAATAATGGTTATATTTACAATTCCGGGTACTTCGGGTGGCGTTTTCACGGGACTTTGCTTTCAAATATTAAGAGTTCATGTTTACAGAGCTCAGAATTGGTGTCTAAAGCCTTGGAATGACGAGAATAGTTTTTATGTTTACAATTTAGGAGGATTGGCTTTGGCGTTTCTTTTTGTGAATCAGTTAAAATGGTGGCGGTTCCAGTAAATACTTCTAAGCAAACTGTCTAATTGTGGTAAAACTGTTAAAATACACAATGAGAGTTACCAGAAATGATTAAGAACGTGTAATAAACACCTCAAGTACACGTAAATAGATTCTTACTACATTTACTGTCGAATTCAATCACGGAGGTTTCCCTTGGAAAGCTGTGAAATGACGAAAATACTGGTTATATTTACAACTCCGGGTACTTCTGGAGGCGTTTTCACGGGACGGTGCTTTCAAATATTAAGAGTTCATGTTTACAGAGCTCAGAATTGGTGTCTAAAGCCTTGGAATGAGGAGAATATTGTTTATGTTTACAATTTAGGAGGATTGGCTTCGGCGCTTTTTTGTGCGTATCATTTAAAATGGTGACGGTTCCAGGAACTACTTCTAAGCAAACTGTCTAATTGTGGTAAAACTGTTAAAATACACAATGAGAGTTCCCAGAAATGATTAAGAACGTTTAATAAACACCTCAAGGACCTGTAAATAGATTCTTACTACATTTACTGTCGAATTCAATCACGGAGGTTTCGAGTGGAAAGCTGTGAAATGCCGTAATTCTGGTAATGTTTACAAGTCCGGGTACTTTGGGTGGCGTTTTCACGGGACTGTGCTTTCAATTATTAAGAGTTCATGTTTACAGAGCTCAGATTTGGTGTCTAAAGCCTTGGAATGACGAGAATAGTTTTTATGTTTACAATTTAGGAGGATTGGCTTTGGCGTTTTTTTTGTGTGAATCAGTTAAAATGGTGGCGGTTCCAGTAAGCAGTTCTAAGCAAACTGTCTAATTGTGGTAAAACTATTAACATACACAATGAGAGTTCCCGGAAATGATTAAGAACGTGTAATAAACATCTCAAGTACACGTAAATAGATTCTTACTTCATTTACTGTCGAATTCAATCACCGAGGTTTCCAGTGGAAAGCTGTGAAATGACGAAAATACTGGTAATGTTTACAAGTACGGGTACTTCTGGTGGCGTTTTCACGGGACTGTGCTTTCAAATATTAAGAGTTCATGTTTACAGAGCTCAGAATTGGTGTCTAAAGCCTTGGAATGACGAGAATATTGTTTATGTTTACAATTTAGGAGGATTGGCTTTGGCGTGTTTTTTTGTGTGAATCAGTTAAAATGGTGGCGGTTCCAGTAAATACTTCTAAGCAAACTGTCTAATTGTGGTAAAACTGTTAAAATACACAATGAGAGTTACCAGAAATGATTAAGAACGTGTAATAAACACCTCAAGTACACATAAATAGATTCTTACTACATTTACTGTCGAATTTAATCACGGAAGTTTCGAGTGGAAAACTGTGAAATAACGTAATTCTGGTAATGTTTACCAGTCCGGGTACTTTCGGTGGCGTTTTCACGGGACTGTGCTTTCAATTATTAAGAGTTCATGTTTACAGAGCTCAGATTTGGTGTCTAAAGCCTTGGAATGACGAGAATAGTTTTTATGTTTACAATTTAGGAGGATGGGCTTTGGCGTTTTTTTTGTGTGAATCAGTTAAAATGGTGGCGGTTCCAGTAAACAGTTCTAAGCAAACTGTCTAATTGTGGTAAAACTATTAACATACACAATGAGAGTTCCCGGAAATGATTAAGAACGTGTAATAAACATCTCAAGTACACGTAAATAGATTCTTACTTCATTTACTGTCGAATTCAATCACCGAGGTTTCCCTTGGAAAGCTGTGAAATGACGAAAATACTGGTAATGTTTACAAGTACGGGTACTTCTGGTGGCGTTTTCACGGGACTGTGCTTTCAAATATTAAGAGTTCATGTTTACAGAGCTCAGAATTGGTGTCTAAAGCCTTGGAATGACGAGAATAGTTTTTATGTTTACAATTTAGGAGGATTGGCTTTGGCGTTTTTTTTGTGTGAATCAGTTAAAATGGTGGCGGTTCCAGTAAATACTTCTAAGCAAACTGTCTAATTGTGGTTAAACTCTTAAAATACACAATGATAGTCCCCAGAAATGATTAAGAACGTGTAATGAACACCTCAAGTACACGTAAATAGATTCTTACTACATTTACTGTCGAATTCAATCACGGAGGTTTCCCTTGGAAAGCTGTGAAATGACGAAAATACTGGTTATATTTAAAACTCCGGGTATTTCGGGTGGCGTTTTCACGGGACGGTGCTTTCAAATATTAAGAGTTCATGTTTACAGAGCTCAGAATTGGTGTCTAAAGCCTTGGAATGAGGAGAATATTGTTTATGTTTACAATTTAGGAGGATTGGCTTCGGCGCTTTTTTGTGCCTATCATTTAAAATGGTGACGGTTCCAGGAACTACTTCTAAGCAAACTGTCTAATTGTGGTAAAACTGTTAAAATACACAATGAGAGTTCCCAGAAATGATTAAGAACGTTTAATAAACACCTCAAGGACCTGTAAATAGATTCTTACTACATTTACTGTCGAATTCAATCACGGAGGTTTCGAGTGGAAAGCTGTGAAATGCCGTAATTCTGGTAATGTTTACAAGTCGGGGTACTTTGTGTGGCGTTTTCACGGGACTGTGCTTTCAATTATTAAGAGTTCATGTTTACAGAGCTCAGATTTGGTGTCTAAAGCCTTGGAATGAGGAGAATATTGTTTATGTTTACAATTTAGGAGGATTGGCTTTGGCGTGTTTTTTGTGTGAATCAGTTAAAATGGTGGCGGTTCCAGTAAATACTTCTAAGCAAACTGTCTAATTGTGGTAAAACTGTTAAAATACACAATGAGAGTTACCAGAAATGATTAAGAACGTGTAATAAACACCTCAAGTACACGTAAATAGATTCTTACTACATTTACTGTCTAATTCAATCACGGAGGTTTCCCTTGGAAAGCTGTGAAATGCGAAAATAATGGTTATATTTACAACTCCGGGTACTTCGGGTGGCGTTTTCACGGGACTTTGCTTTCAAATATTAAGAGTTCATGTTTACAGAGCTCAAAATTGGTGTCTAAAGCCTTGGAATGACGAGAATAGTTTTTATGTTTACAATTTAGGAGGATTGGCTTTGGCGTTTCTTTTTGTGAATCAGTTAAAATGGTGGCGGTTCCAGTAAATACTTCTAAGCAAACTGTCTAATTGTGGTTAAACTCTTAAAATACACAATGATAGTCCCCAGAAATGATTAAGAACGTGTAATGAACACCTCAAGTACACGTAAATAGATTCTTTCTACCTTTACTTTCGAATTCAATCACGGAGGTTTCCAGTGGAAAGCTGTGAAATGACGAAAATACTGGTAATGTTTACAAGTACGGGTACTTCTGGTGGCGTTTTCACGGGACTGTGCTTTCAAATATTAAGAGTTCATGTTTACAGAGCTCAGAATTGGTGTCTAAAGCCTTGGAATGACGAGAATAGTTTTTATGTTTACAATTTAGGAGGATTGGCTTTGTCGTTTCTTTGTGTGAAGCAGTTAAAATGGTGGCAGTTCCAGTAAATACTTCTAAGCAAACTGTCTAATTGTGGTTAAACTCTTAAAATACACAATGATAGTCCCTAGGAATGATTAAGAACGTGTAATAAACACCTCAAGTACACGTAAATAGATTCTTACTACAGTTACTGTCGAATTCAATCACGGAAGTTTCGAGTGGAAAGCTGTGAAATGCGAAAATAATGGTTATATTTACAACTCCGGGTACTTCGGGTGGCGTTTTCACGGGACTTTGCTTTCAAATATTAAGAGTTCATGTTTACAGAGCTCAGAATTGGTGTCTAAAGCCTTGGAATGACGAGAATAGTTTTTATGTTTACAATTTAGGAGGATTGGCTTTGGCGTTTCTTTGTGTGAAGCAGTTAAAATGGTGGCAGTTCCAGTAAATACTTCTAAGCAAACTGTCTAATTGTGGTTAAACTCTTAAAATACACAATGATAGTCCCCAGGAATGATTAAGAACGTGTAATGAATACCTCAAGTACACGTAAATAGATTCTTTCTACCTTTACTTTCGAATTCAATCACGGAGGTTTCCAGTGGAAAGCTGTGAAATAACGAAAATACTGGTAATGTTTACAAGTACAGGTACTTCTGGTGGCGTTTTCACGGGACTGTGCTTTCAAATATTAAGAGTTCATGTTTACAGAGCTCAGAGTTGGTGTCTAAAGCCTTGGAATGACGAGAATAGCTTTTATGTTTAAAATTTAGGAGGATTGGCTTTGGCGTTTTTTTTGTGTGAATCAGTTAAAATGGTGGCGGTTCCAGTAAATACTTCTAAGCAAACTGTCTAATTGTGGTTAAACTCTTAAAATACACAATGATAGTCCCCAGAAATGATTAAGAACGTGTAATGAACACCTCAAGTACACGTAAATAGATTCTTACTACATTTACTGTCGAATTCAATCACGGAGGTTTCCCTTGGAAAGCTGTGAAATGACGAAAATACTGGTTATATTTAAAACTCCGGGTATTTCGGGTGGCGTTTTCACGGGACGGTGCTTTCAAATATTAAGAGTTCATGTTTACAGAGCTCAGAATTGGTGTCTAAAGCCTTGGAATGAGGAGAATATTGTTTATGTTTACAATTTAGGAGGATTGGCTTCGGCGCTTTTTTGTGCCTATCATTTAAAATGGTGACGGTTCCAGGAACTACTTCTAAGCAAACTGTCTAATTGTGGTAAAACTGTTAAAATACACAATGAGAGTTCCCAGAAATGATTAAGAACGTTTAATAAACACCTCAAGGACCTGTAAATAGATTCTTACTACATTTACTGTCGAATTCAATCACGGAGGTTTCGAGTGGAAAGCTGTGAAATGCCGTAATTCTGGTAATGTTTACAAGTCGGGGTACTTTGTGTGGCGTTTTCACGGGACTGTGCTTTCAATTATTAAGAGTTCATGTTTACAGAGCTCAGATTTGGTGTCTAAAGCCTTGGAATGACGAGAATAGTTTTTATGTTTACAATTTAGGAGGATTGGCTTTGTCGTTTCTTTGTGTGAAGCAGTTAAAATGGTGGCAGTTCCAGTAAATACTTCTAAGCAAACTGTCTAATTGTGGTTAAACTCTTAAAATACACAATGATAGTCCCCAGAAATGATTAAGAACGTGTAATGAACACCTCAAGTACACGTAAATAGATTCTTTCTACCTTTACTTTCGAATTCAATCACGGAGGTTTCCAGTGGAAAGCTGTGAAATGACGAAAATACTGGTAATGTTTACAACTACGGGTACTTCTGGTGGCGTTTTCACGGGACTGTGCTTTCAAATATTAAGAGTTCATGTTTACAGAGCTCAGAATTGGTGTCTAAAGCCTTGGAATGACGAGAATAGTTTTTATGTTTACAATTTAGGAGGATTGGCTTTGTCGTTTCTTTGTGTGAATCAGTTAAAATGGTGGCGGTTCCAGTAAATACTACTAAGCAAACTGTCTAATTGTGGTAAAACTGTTAAAATACACAATGAGAGTTACCAGAAATGATTAAGAACGTGTAATAAACACCTCAAGTACACGTAAATAGATTCTTACTACATTTACTGTCGAATTCAATCACGGAAGTTTCGAGTGGAAAGCTGTGAAATGACGTAATTCTGGTAATGTTTACAAGTCCGGGTATTTTGGGTGGCGCTTTCACGGGACTGTGCTTTCAATTATTAAGAGTTCATGTTTACTGAGCTCAGATTTGGTGTCTAAAGCCTTGGAATGATGAGAATAGTTTTTATGTTTACAATTTAGGAGGATTGGCTTTGGCGTGTTTTTTGTGTGAATCAGTTAAAATGGTGGCGGTTCCAGTAAATACTTCTAAGCAAACTGTCTAATTGTGGTAAAACTGTTAAAATACACAATGAGAGTTACCAGAAATGATTAAGAACGTGTAATAAACACCTCAAGTACACGTAAATAGATTCTTACTACATTTACTGTCTAATTCAATCACGGAGGTTTCCCTTGGAAAGCTGTGAAATGCGAAAATAATGGTTATATTTACAACTCCGGGTACTTCGGGTGGCGTTTTCACGGGACTTTGCTTTCAAATATTAAGAGTTCATGTTTACAGAGCTCAGAATTGGTGTCTAAAGCCTTGGAATGACGAGAATAGTTTTTATGTTTACAATTTAGGAGGATTGGCTTTGGCGTTTCTTTTTGTGAATCAGTTAAAATGGTGGCGGTTCCAGTAAATACTTCTAAGCAAACTGTCTAATTGTGGTAAAACTGTTAAAATACACAATGAGAGTTACCAGAAATGATTAAGAACGTGTAATAAACACCTCAAGTACACGTAAATAGATTCTTACTACATTTACTGTCGAATTCAATCACGGAGGTTTCCCTTGGAAAGCTGTGAAATGACGAAAATACTGGTTATATTTACAACTCCGGGTACTTCTGGAGGCGTTTTCACGGGACGGTGCTTTCAAATATTAAGAGTTCATGTTTACAGAGCTCAGAATTGGTGTCTAAAGCCTTGGAATGAGGAGAATATTGTTTATGTTTACAATTTAGGAGGATTGGCTTCGGCGCTTTTTTGTGCGTATCATTTAAAATGGTGACGGTTCCAGGAACTACTTCTAAGCAAACTGTCTAATTGTGGTAAAACTGTTAAAATACACAATGAGAGTTCCCAGAAATGATTAAGAACGTTTAATAAACACCTCAAGGACCTGTAAATAGATTCTTACTACATTTACTGTCGAATTCAATCACGGAGGTTTCGAGTGGAAAGCTGTGAAATGCCGTAATTCTGGTAATGTTTACAAGTCCGGGTACTTTGGGTGGCGTTTTCACGGGACTGTGCTTTCAATTATTAAGAGTTCATGTTTACAGAGCTCAGATTTGGTGTCTAAAGCCTTGGAATGACGAGAATAGTTTTTATGTTTACAATTTAGGAGGATTGGCTTTGGCGTTTTTTTTGTGTGAATCAGTTAAAATGGTGGCGGTTCCAGTAAGCAGTTCTAAGCAAACTGTCTAATTGTGGTAAAACTATTAACATACACAATGAGAGTTCCCGGAAATGATTAAGAACGTGTAATAAACATCTCAAGTACACGTAAATAGATTCTTACTTCATTTACTGTCGAATTCAATCACCGAGGTTTCCAGTGGAAAGCTGTGAAATGACGAAAATACTGGTAATGTTTACAAGTACGGGTACTTCTGGTGGCGTTTTCACGGGACTGTGCTTTCAAATATTAAGAGTTCATGTTTACAGAGCTCAGAATTGGTGTCTAAAGCCTTGGAATGACGAGAATATTGTTTATGTTTACAATTTAGGAGGATTGGCTTTGGCGTGTTTTTTTGTGTGAATCAGTTAAAATGGTGGCGGTTCCAGTAAATACTTCTAAGCAAACTGTCTAATTGTGGTAAAACTGTTAAAATACACAATGAGAGTTACCAGAAATGATTAAGAACGTGTAATAAACACCTCAAGTACACATAAATAGATTCTTACTACATTTACTGTCGAATTTAATCACGGAGGTTTCGAGTGGAAAGCTGTGAAATAACGTAATTCTGGTAATGTTTACCAGTCCGGGTACTTTCGGTGGCGTTTTCACGGGACTGTGCTTTCAATTATTAAGAGTTCATGTTTACAGAGCTCAGATTTGGTGTCTAAAGCCTTGGAATGACGAGAATAGTTTTTATGTTTACAATTTAGGAGGATGGGCTTTGGCGTTTTTTTTGTGTGAATCAGTTAAAATGGTGGTGGTTCCAGTAAACAGTTCTAAGCAAACTGTCTAATTGTGGTAAAACTATTAACATACACAATGAGAGTTCCCGGAAATGATTAAGAACGTGTAATAAACATCTCAAGTACACGTAAATAGATTCTTACTTCATTTACTGTCGAATTCAATCACCGAGGTTTCCCTTGGAAAGCTGTGAAATGACGAAAATACTGGTAATGTTTACAAGTACGGGTACTTCTGGTGGCGTTTTCACGGGACTGTGCTTTCAAATATTAAGAGTTCATGTTTACAGAGCTCAGAATTGGTGTCTAAAGCCTTGGAATGACGAGAATAGTTTTTATGTTTACAATTTAGGAGGATTGGCTTTGGCGTTTTTTTTGTGTGAATCAGTTAAAATGGTGGCGGTTCCAGTAAATACTTCTAAGCAAACTGTCTAATTGTGGTTAAACTCTTAAAATACACAATGATAGTCCCCAGAAATGATTAAGAACGTGTAATGAACACCTCAAGTACACGTAAATAGATTCTTACTACATTTACTGTCGAATTCAATCACGGAGGTTTCCCTTGGAAAGCTGTGAAATGACGAAAATACTGGTTATATTTAAAACTCCGGGTATTTCGGGTGGCGTTTTCACGGGACGGTGCTTTCAAATATTAAGAGTTCATGTTTACAGAGCTCAGAATTGGTGTCTAAAGCCTTGGAATGAGGAGAATATTGTTTATGTTTACAATTTAGGAGGATTGGCTTCGGCGCTTTTTTGTGCCTATCATTTAAAATGGTGACGGTTCCAGGAACTACTTCTAAGCAAACTGTCTAATTGTGGTAAAACTGTTAAAATACACAATGAGAGTTCCCAGAAATGATTAAGAACGTTTAATAAACACCTCAAGGACCTGTAAATAGATTCTTACTACATTTACTGTCGAATTCAATCACGGAGGTTTCGAGTGGAAAGCTGTGAAATGCCGTAATTCTGGTAATGTTTACAAGTCGGGGTACTTTGTGTGGCGTTTTCACGGGACTGTGCTTTCAATTATTAAGAGTTCATGTTTACAGAGCTCAGATTTGGTGTCTAAAGCCTTGGAATGACGAGAATAGTTTTTATGTTTACAATTTAGGAGGATTGGCTTTGTCGTTTCTTTGTGTGAAGCAGTTAAAATGGTGGCAGTTCCAGTAAATACTTCTAAGCAAACTCTCTAATTGTGGTTAAACTCTTAAAATACACAATGATAGTCCCCAGAAATGATTAAGAACGTGTAATGAACACCTCAAGTACACGTAAATAGATTCTTTCTACCTTTACTTTCGAATTCAATCACGGAGGTTTCCAGTGGAAAGCTGTGAAATGACGAAAATACTGGTAATGTTTACAAGTACGGGTACTTCTGGTGGCGTTTTCACGGGACTGTGCTTTCAAATATTAAGAGTTCATGTTTACAGAGCTCAGAATTGGTGTCTAAAGCCTTGGAATGACGAGAATAGTTTTTATGTTTACAATTTAGGAGGATTGGCTTTGGCGTTTCTTTTTGTGAATCAGTTAAAATGGTGGCGGTTCCAGTAAATACTTCTAAGCAAACTGTCTAATTGTGGTAAAACTGTTAAAATACACAATGAGAGTTACCAGAAATGATTAAGAACGTGTAATAAACACCTCAAGTACACGTAAATAGATTCTTACTACATTTACTGTCGAATTCAATCACGGAGGTTTCCCTTGGAAAGCTGTGAAATGACGAAAATACTGGTTATATTTACAACTCCGGGTACTTCTGGAGGCGTTTTCACGGGACGGTGCTTTCAAATATTAAGAGTTCATGTTTACAGAGCTCAGAATTGGTGTCTAAAGCCTTGGAATGAGGAGAATATTGTTTATGTTTAAAATTTAGGAGGATTGGCTTCGGCGCTTTTTTGTGCGTACCATTTAAAATGGTGACGGTTCCAGGAACTACTTCTAAGCAAACTGTCTAATTGTGGTAAAACTATTAACATACACAATGAGAGTTCCCGGAAATGATTAAGAACGTGTAATAAACATCTCAAGTACACGTAAATAGATTCTTACTTCATTTACTGTCGAATTCAATCACCGAGGTTTCCAGTGGAAAGCTGTGAAATGACGAAAATACTGGTAATGTTTACAAGTACGGGTACTTCTGGTGGCGTTTTCACGGGACTGTGCTTTCAAATATTAAGAGTTCATGTTTACAGAGCTCAGAATTGGTGTCTAAAGCCTTGGAATGACGAGAATATTGTTTATGTTTACAATTTAGGAGGATTGGCTTTGGCGTGTTTTTTTGTGTGAATCAGTTAAAATGGTGGCGGTTCCAGTAAATACTTCTAAGCAAACTGTCTAATTGTGGTAAAACTGTTAAAATACACAATGAGAGTTACCAGAAATGATTAAGAACGTGTAATAAACACCTCAAGTACACATAAATAGATTCTTACTACATTTACTGTCGAATTTAATCACGGAGGTTTCGAGTGGAAAGCTGTGAAATAACGTAATTCTGGTAATGTTTACCAGTCCGGGTACTTTCGGTGGCGTTTTCACGGGACTGTGCTTTCAATTATTAAGAGTTCATGTTTACAGAGCTCAGATTTGGTGTCTAAAGCCTTGGAATGACGAGAATAGTTTTTATGTTTACAATTTAGGAGGATGGGCTTTGGCGTTTTTTTTGTGTGAATCAGTTAAAATGGTGGCGGTTCCAGTAAACAGTTCTAAGCAAACTGTCTAATTGTGGTAAAACTATTAACATACACAATGAGAGTTCCCGGAAATGATTAAGAACGTGTAAGAAACATCTCAAGTACACGTAAATAGATTCTTACTTCATTTACTGTCGAATTCAATCACCGAGGTTTCCCTTGGAAAGCTGTGAAATGACGAAAATACTGGTAATGTTTACAAGTACGGGTACTTCTGGTGGCGTTTTCACGGGACTGTGCTTTCAAATATTAAGAGTTCATGTTTACAGAGCTCAGAATTGGTGTCTAAAGCCTTGGAATGACGAGAATAGTTTTTATGTTTACAATTTAGGAGGATTGGCTTTGGCGTTTTTTTTGTGTGAATCAGTTAAAATGGTGGCGGTTCCAGTAAATACTTCTAAGCAAACTGTCTAATTGTGGTTAAACTCTTAAAATACACAATGATAGTCCCCAGAAATGATTAAGAACGTGTAATGAACACCTCAAGTACACGTAAATAGATTCTTACTACATTTACTGTCGAATTCAATCACGGAGGTTTCCCTTGGAAAGCTGTGAAATGACGAAAATACTGGTTATATTTAAAACTCCGGGTATTTCGGGTGGCGTTTTCACGGGACGGTGCTTTCAAATATTAAGAGTTCATGTTTACAGAGCTCAGAATTGGTGTCTAAAGCCTTGGAATGAGGAGAATATTGTTTATGTTTACAATTTAGGAGGATTGGCTTCGGCGCTTTTTTGTGCCTATCATTTAAAATGGTGACGGTTCCAGGAACTACTTCTAAGCAAACTGTCTAATTGTGGTAAAACTGTTAAAATACACAATGAGAGTTCCCAGAAATGATTAAGAACGTTTAATAAACACCTCAAGGACCTGTAAATAGATTCTTACTACATTTACTGTCGAATTCAATCACGGAGGTTTCGAGTGGAAAGCTGTGAAATGCCGTAATTCTGGTAATGTTTACAAGTCGGGGTACTTTGTGTGGCGTTTTCACGGGACTGTGCTTTCAATTATTAAGAGTTCATGTTTACAGAGCTCAGATTTGGTGTCTAAAGCCTTGGAATGAGGAGAATATTGTTTATGTTTACAATTTAGGAGGATTGGCTTCGGCGCTTTTTTGTGCCTATCATTTAAAATGGTGACGGTTCCAGGAACTACTTCTAAGCAAACTGTCTAATTGTGGTAAAACTGTTAAAATACACAATGAGAGTTCCCAGAAATGATTAAGAATGTTTAATAAACACCTCAAGGACCTGTAAATAGATTCTTACTACATTTACTGTCGAATTCAATCACGGAGGTTTCGAGTGGAAAGCTGTGAAATGCCGTAATTCTGGTAATGTTTACAAGTCGGGGTACTTTGTGTGGCGTTTTCACGGGACTGTGCTTTCAATTATTAAGAGTTCATGTTTACAGAGCTCAGATTTGGTGTCTAAAGCCTTGGAATGACGAGAATAGTTTTTATGTTTACAATTTAGGAGGATTGGCTTTGTCGTTTCTTTGTGTGAAGCAGTTAAAATGGTGGCAGTTCCAGTAAATACTTCTAAGCAAAGTCTCTAATTGTGGTTAAACCCTTAAAATACCCAATGATAGTCCCCAGAAATGATTAAGAACGTGTAATGAACACCTCAAGTACACGTAAATAGATTCTTTCTACCTTTACTTTCGAATTCAATCACGGAGGTTTCCAGTGGAAAGCTGTGAAATGACGAAAATACTGGTAATGTTTACAAGTACGGGTACTTCTGGTGGCGTTTTCACGGGACTGTGCTTTCAAATATTAAGAGTTCATGTTTACAGAGCTCAGAATTGGTGTCTAAAGCCTTGGAATGAGGAGAATATTGTTTATGTTTACAATTTAGGAGGATTGGCTTCGGCGCTTTTTTGTGCCTATCATTTAAAATGGTGAAGGTTCCAGGAACTACTTCTAAGCAAACTGTCTAATTGTGGTAAAACTGTTAAAATACACAATGAGAGTTCCCAGAAATGATTAAGAACGTTTAATAAACACCTCAAGGACCTGTAAATAGATTCTTACTACATTTACTGTCGAATTCAATCACGGAGGTTTCGAGTGGAAAGCTGTGAAATGCCGTAATTCTGGTAATGTTTACAAGTCGGGGCACTTTGTGTGGCGTTTTCACGGGACTGTGCTTTCAATTATTAAGAGTTCATGTTTACAGAGCTCAGATTTGGTGTCTAAAGCCTTGGAATGACGAGAATAGTTTTTATGTTTACAATTTAGGAGGATTGGCTTTGGCGTGTTTTTTGTGTGAATCAGTTAAAATGGTGGCGGTTCCAGTAAATACTTCTAAGCAAACTGTCTAATTGTGGTAAAACTGTTAAAATACACAATGAGAGTTACCAGAAATGATTAAGAACGTGTAATAAACACCTCAAGTACACGTAAATAGATTCTTACTACATTTACTGTCGAATTCAATCACGGAGGTTTCCCTTGGAAAGCTGTGAAATGCGAAAATAATGGTTATATTTACAACTCCGGGTACTTCGGGTGGCGTTTTCACGGGACTTTGCTTTCAAATATTAAGAGTTCATGTTTACAGAGCTCAGAATTGGTGTCTAAAGCCTTGGAATGACGACAATAGTTTTTATGTTTACAATTTAGGAGGATTGGCTTTGGCGTTTCTTTTTGTGAATCAGTTAAAATGGTGGCGGTTCCAGTAAATACTTCTAAGCAAACTGTCTAATTGTGGTAAAACTGTTAAAATACACAATGAGAGTTACCAGAAATGATTAAGAACGTGTAATAAACACCTCAAGTACACGTAAATAGATTCTTACTACATTTACTGTCGAATTTAATCACGGAGGTTTCGAGTGGAAAGCTGTGAAATGACGTAATTCTGGTAATGTTTACCAGTCCGGGTACTTTCGGTGGCGTTTTCACGGGACTGTGCTTTCAATTATTAAGAGTTCATGTTTACAGAGCTCAGATTTGGTGTCTAAAGCCTTGGAATGAGGAGAATATTGTTTATGTTTACAATTTAGGAGGATTGGCTTCGGCGCTTTTTTGTGCCTATCATTTAAAATGGTGACGGTTCCAGGAACTACTTCTAAGCAAACTGTCTAATTGTGGTAAAACTGTTAAAATACACAATGAGAGTTCCCAGAAATGATTAAGAACGTTTAATAAACACCTCAAGGACCTGTAAATAGATTCTTACTACATTTACTGTCGAATTCAATCACGGAGGTTTCGAGTGGAAAGCTGTGAAATGCCGTAATTCTGGTAATGTTTACAAGTCCGGGTACTTTGGGTGGCGTTTTCACGGGACTGTGCTTTCAATTATTAAGAGTTCATGTTTACAGAGCTCAGATTTGGTGTCTAAAGCCTTGGAATGACGAGAATAGTTTTTATGTTTACAATTTAGGAGGATTGGCTTTGGCGTTTTTTTTGTGTGAATCAGTTAAAATGGTGGCGGTTCCAGTAAACAGTTCTAAGCAAACTGTCTAATTGTGGTAAAACTATTAACATACACAATGAGAGTTCCCGGAAATGATTAAGAACGTGTAATAAACATCTCAAGTACACGTAAATAGATTCTTACTTCATTTACTGTCGAATTCAATCACCGAGGTTTCCAGTGGAAAGCTGTGAAATGACGAAAATACTGGTAATGTTTACAAGTACGGGTACTTCTGGTGGCGTTTTCACGGGACTGCTTTCAAATATTAAGAGTTCATGTTTACAGAGCTCAGAATTGGTGTCTAAAGCCTTGGAATGACGAGAATATTGTTTATGTTTACAATTTAGGAGGATTGGCTTTGGCGTGTTTTTTTGTGTGAATCAGTTAAAATGGTGGCGGTTCCAGTAAATACTTCTAAGCAAACTGTCTAATTGTGGTAAAACTGTTAAAATACACAATGAGAGTTACCAGAAATGATTAAGAACGTGTAATAAACACCTCAAGTACACGTAAATAGATTCTTACTACATTTACTGTCGAATTCAATCACGGAGGTTTCCCTTGGAAAGCTGTGAAATGCGAAAATAATGGTTATATTTACAACTCCGGGTACTTCGGGTGGCGTTTTCACGGGACTTTGCTTTCAAATATTAAGAGTTCATGTTTACAGAGCTCAGAATTGGTGTCTAAAGCCTTGGAATGACGAGAATAGTTTTTATGTTTACAATTTAGGAGGATTGGCTTTGGCGTTTCTTTTTGTGAATCAGTTAAAATGGTGGCGGTTCCAGTAAATACTTCTAAGCAAACTGTCTAATTGTGGTAAAACTGTTAAAATACACAATGAGAGTTACCAGAAATGATTAAGAACGTGTAATAAACACCTCAAGTACACGTAAATAGATTCTTACTACATTTACTGTCGAATTTAATCACGGAGGTTTCGAGTGGAAAGCTGTGAAATGACGTAATTCTGGTAATGTTTACCAGTCCGGGTACTTTCGGTGGCGTTTTCACGGGACTGTGCTTTCAATTATTAAGAGTTCATGTTTACAGAGCTCAGATTTGGTGTCTAAAGCCTTGGAATGAGGAGAATATTGTTTATGTTTACAATTTAGGAGGATTGGCTTCGGCGCTTTTTTGTGCGTATCATTTAAAATGGTGACGGTTCCAGGAACTACTTCTAAGCAAACTGTCTAATTGTGGTAAAACTGTTAAAATACACAATGAGAGTTCCCAGAAATGATTAAGAACGTTTAATAAACACCTCAAGGACCTGTAAATAGATTCTTACTACATTTACTGTCGAATTCAATCACGGAGGTTTCGAGTGGAAAGCTGTGAAATGCCGTAATTCTGGTAATGTTTACAAGTCCGGGTACTTTGGGTGGCGTTTTCACGGGACTGTGCTTTCAATTATTAAGAGTTCATGTTTACAGAGCTCAGATTTGGTGTCTAAAGCCTTGGAATGACGAGAATAGTTTTTATGTTTACAATTTAGGAGGATTGGCTTTGGCGTTTTTTTTGTGTGAATCAGTTAAAATGGTGGCGGTTCCAGTAAACAGTTCTAAGCAAACTGTCTAATTGTGGTAAAACTATTAACATACACAATGAGAGTTCCCGGAAATGATTAAGAACGTGTAATAAACATCTCAAGTACACGTAAATAGATTCTTACTTCATTTACTGTCGAATTCAATCACCGAGGTTTCCAGTGGAAAGCTGTGAAATGACGAAAATACTGGTAATGTTTACAAGTACGGGTACTTCTGGTGGCGTTTTCACGGGACTGCTTTCAAATATTAAGAGTTCATGTTTACAGGGCTCAGAATTGGTGTCTAAAGCCTTGGAATGACGAGAATATTGTTTATGTTTACAATTTAGGAGGATTGGCTTTGGCGTGTTTTTTTGTGTGAATCAGTTAAAATGGTGGCGGTTCCAGTAAATACTTCTAAGCAAACTGTCTAATTGTGGTAAAACTGTTAAAATACACAATGAGAGTTACCTGAAATGATTAAGAACATGTAATAAACACCTCAAGTACACGTAAATAGATTCTAACTACATTTACTGTCGAATTTAATCACGGAGGTTTCGAGTGGAAAGCTGTGAAATGACGTAATTCTGGTAATGTTTACAAGTCCGGGTACTTTGGGTGGCGTTTTCACGGGACTGTGCTTTCAATTATTAAGAGTTCATGTTTACAGAGCTCAGATTTGGTGTCTAAAGCCTTGGAATGACGAGAATAGTTTTTATGTTTACAATTTAGGAGGATTGGCTTTGTCGTTTCTTTGTGTGAATCAGTTAAAATGGTGGCAGTTCCAGTAAATACTCCTAAGCAAACTGTCTAATTGTGGTAAAACTGTTAAAATACACAATGATAGTCCCCAGAAATGATTAAGAACGTGTAATAAACACCTCAAGTACACGTAAATAGATTCTTAACTACATTTACTGTCGAATTCAATCACGGAGGTTTCCCTTGGAAAGCTGTGAAATGACGAAAATAATGGTTATATTTACAACTCCGGGTACTTCGGGTGGCGTTTTCACGGGACTTTGCTTTCAAATATTAAGAGTTCATGTTTACAGAGCTCAGAATTGGTGTCTAAAGCCTTGGAATGACGAGAATAGTTTTTATGTTTACAATTTAGGAGGATTGGCTTTGGCGTTTCTTTGTGTGAATCAGTTAAAATGGTGGCGGTTCCAGTAAATACTTCTAAGCAAACTGTCTAATTGTGGTAAAACTGTTAAAATACACAATGAGAGTTACCTGAAATGATTAAGAACGTGTAATAAACACCTCAAGTACACATAAATAGATTCTTACTACATTTACTGTCGAATTTAATCACGGAGGTTTCGAGTGGAAAGCTGTGAAATAACGTAATTCTGGTAATGTTTACCAGTCCGGGTACTTTCGGTGGCGTTTTCACGGGACTGTGCTTTCAATTATTAAGAGTTCATGTTTACAGAGCTCAGATTTGGTGTCTAAAGCCTTGGAATGACGAGAATAGTTTATATGTTTACAATTAAGAGGATTGGCTTTGGCGTTTTTTTTGTGTGAATCAGTTAAAATGGTGGCGGTTACAGTAAATACTTCTAAGCAAACTGTCTAATTGTGGTTAAAATCTTAAAATACACAATGATAGTCCCCAGAAATGATTAAGAACGTGTATTGAACACCTCAAGTACACGTAAATAGATTCTTACTACATTTACTGTCGAATTCAATCACGGAGGTTTCCCTTGGAAAGCTGTGAAATGACGAAAATACTGGTTATATTTACAACTCCGGGTATTTCGGGTGGCGTTTTCACGGGACTTTGCTTTCAAATATTAAGAGTTCATGTTTACAGAGCTCAGAATTGGTGTCTAAAGCCTTGGAATGAGGAGAATATTGTTTATGTTTACAATTTAGGAGGATTGGCTTCGGCGCTTTTTTGTGCCTATCATTTAAAATGGTGAAGGTTCCAGGAACTACTTCTAAGCAAACTGTCTAATTGTGGTAAAACTGTTAAAATACACAATGAGAGTTCCCAGAAATGATTAAGAACGTTTAATAAACACCTCAAGGACCTGTAAATAGATTCTTACTACATTTACTGTCGAATTCAATCACGGAGGTTTCGAGTGGAAAGCTGTGAAATGCCGTAATTCTGGTAATGTTTACAAGTCGGGGCACTTTGTGTGGCGTTTTCACGGGACTGTGCTTTCAATTATTAAGAGTTCATGTTTACAGAGCTCAGATTTGGTGTCTAAAGCCTTGGAATGACGAGAATAGTTTTTATGTTTACAATTTAGGAGGATTGGCTTTGGCGTGTTTTTTGTGTGAATCAGTTAAAATGGTGGCGGTTCCAGTAAATACTTCTAAGCAAACTGTCTAATTGTGGTAAAACTGTTAAAATACACAATGAGAGTTACCAGAAATGATTAAGAACGTGTAATAAACACCTCAAGTACACGTAAATAGATTCTTACTACATTTACTGTCGAATTCAATCACGGAGGTTTCCCTTGGAAAGCTGTGAAATGCGAAAATAATGGTTATATTTACAACTCCGGGTACTTCGGGTGGCGTTTTCACGGGACTTTGCTTTCAAATATTAAGAGTTCATGTTTACAGAGCTCAGAATTGGTGTCTAAAGCCTTGGAATGACGAGAATAGTTTTTATGTTTACAATTTAGGAGGATTGGCTTTGGCGTTTCTTTTTGTGAATCAGTTAAAATGGTGGCGGTTCCAGTAAATACTTCTAAGCAAACTGTCTAATTGTGGTAAAACTGTTAAAATACACAATGAGAGTTACCAGAAATGATTAAGAACGTGTAATAAACACCTCAAGTACACGTAAATAGATTCTTACTACATTTACTGTCGAATTTAATCACGGAGGTTTCGAGTGGAAAGCTGTGAAATGACGTAATTCTGGTAATGTTTACCAGTCCGGGTACTTTCGGTGGCGTTTTCACGGGACTGTGCTTTCAATTATTAAGAGTTCATGTTTACAGAGCTCAGATTTGGTGTCTAAAGCCTTGGAATGAGGAGAATATTGTTTATGTTTACAATTTAGGAGGATTGGCTTCGGCGCTTTTTTGTGCCTATCATTTAAAATGGTGACGGTTCCAGGAACTACTTCTAAGCAAACTGTCTAATTGTGGTAAAACTGTTAAAATACACAATGAGAGTTCCCAGAAATGATTAAGAACGTTTAATAAACACCTCAAGGACCTGTAAATAGATTCTTACTACATTTACTGTCGAATTCAATCACGGAGGTTTCGAGTGGAAAGCTGTGAAATGCCGTAATTCTGGTAATGTTTACAAGTCCGGGTACTTTGGGTGGCGTTTTCACGGGACTGTGCTTTCAATTATTAAGAGTTCATGTTTACAGAGCTCAGATTTGGTGTCTAAAGCCTTGGAATGACGAGAATAGTTTTTATGTTTACAATTTAGGAGGATTGGCTTTGGCGTTTTTTTTGTGTGAATCAGTTAAAATGGTGGCGGTTCCAGTAAACAGTTCTAAGCAAACTGTCTAATTGTGGTAAAACTATTAACATACACAATGAGAGTTCCCGGAAATGATTAAGAACGTGTAATAAACATCTCAAGTACACGTAAATAGATTCTTACTTCATTTACTGTCGAATTCAATCACCGAGGTTTCCAGTGGAAAGCTGTGAAATGACGAAAATACTGGTAATGTTTACAAGTACGGGTACTTCTGGTGGCGTTTTCACGGGACTGCTTTCAAATATTAAGAGTTCATGTTTACAGAGCTCAGAATTGGTGTCTAAAGCCTTGGAATGACGAGAATATTGTTTATGTTTACAATTTAGGAGGATTGGCTTTGGCGTGTTTTTTTGTGTGAATCAGTTAAAATGGTGGCGGTTCCAGTAAATACTTCTAAGCAAACTGTCTAATTGTGGTAAAACTGTTAAAATACACAATGAGAGTTACCTGAAATGATTAAGAACGTGTAATAAACACCTCAAGTACACATAAATAGATTCTTACTACATTTACTGTCGAATTTAATCACGGAGGTTTCGAGTGGAAAGCTGTGAAATAACGTAATTCTGGTAATGTTTACCAGTCCGGGTACTTTCGGTGGCGTTTTCACGGGACTGTGCTTTCAATTATTAAGAGTTCATGTTTACAGAGCTCAGATTTGGTGTCTAAAGCCTTGGAATGACGAGAATAGTTTATATGTTTACAATTAAGAGGATTGGCTTTGGCGTTTTTTTTGTGTGAATCAGTTAAAATGGTGGCGGTTACAGTAAATACTTCTAAGCAAACTGTCTAATTGTGGTTAAAATCTTAAAATACACAATGATAGTCCCCAGAAATGATTAAGAACGTGTATTGAACACCTCAAGTACACGTAAATAGATTCTTACTACATTTACTGTCGAATTCAATCACGGAGGTTTCCCTTGGAAAGCTGTGAAATGACGAAAATACTGGTTATATTTACAACTCCGGGTATTTCGGGTGGCGTTTTCACGGGACTTTGCTTTCAAATATTAAGAGTTCATGTTTACAGAGCTCAGAATTGGTGTCTAAAGCCTTGGAATGAGGAGAATATTGTTTATGTTTACAATTTAGGAGGATTGGCTTCGGCGCTTTTTTGTGCCTATCATTTAAAATGGTGAAGGTTCCAGGAACTACTTCTAAGCAAACTGTCTAATTGTGGTAAAACTGTTAAAATACACAATGAGAGTTCCCAGAAATGATTAAGAACGTTTAATAAACACCTCAAGGACCTGTAAATAGATTCTTACTACATTTACTGTCGAATTCAATCACGGAGGTTTCGAGTGGAAAGCTGTGAAATGCCGTAATTCTGGTAATGTTTACAAGTCCGGGCACTTTGTGTGGCGTTTTCACGGGACTGTGCTTTCAATTATTAAGAGTTCATGTTTACAGAGCTCAGATTTGGTGTCTAAAGCCTTGGAATGACGAGAATAGTTTTTATGTTTACAATTTAGGAGGATTGGCTTTGGCGTGTTTTTTGTGTGAATCAGTTAAAATGGTGGCGGTTCCAGTAAATACTTCTAAGCAAACTGTCTAATTGTGGTAAAACTGTTAAAATACACAATGAGAGTTACCAGAAATGATTAAGAACGTGTAATAAACACCTCAAGTACACGTAAATAGATTCTTACTACATTTACTGTCGAATTCAATCACGGAGGTTTCCCTTGGAAAGCTGTGAAATGCGAAAATAATGGTTATATTTACAACTCCGGGTACTTCGGGTGGCGTTTTCACGGGACTTTGCTTTCAAATATTACGAGTTCATGTTTACAGAGCTCAGAATTGGTGTCTAAAGCCTTGGAATGACGAGAATAGTTTTTATGTTTACAATTTAGGAGGATTGGCTTTGGCGTTTCTTTTTGTGAATCAGTTAAAATGGTGGCGGTTCCAGTAAATACTTCTAAGCAAACTGTCTAATTGTGGTAAAACTGTTAAAATACACAATGAGAGTTACCAGAAATGATTAAGAACGTGTAATAAACACCTCAAGTACACGTAAATAGATTCTTACTACATTTACTGTCGAATTTAATCACGGAGGTTTCGAGTGGAAAGCTGTGAAATGACGTAATTCTGGTAATGTTTACCAGTCCGGGTACATTCGGTGGCGTTTTCACGGGACTGTGCTTTCAATTATTAAGAGTTCATGTTTACAGAGCTCAGATTTGGTGTCTAAAGCCTTGGAATGAGGAGAATATTGTTTATGTTTACAATTTAGGAGGATTGGCTTCGGCGCTTTTTTGTGCGTATCATTTAAAATGGTGACGGTTCCAGGAACTACTTCTAAGCAAACTGTCTAATTGTGGTAAAACTGTTAAAATACACAATGAGAGTTCCCAGAAATGATTAAGAACGTTTAATAAACACCTCAAGGACCTGTAAATAGATTCTTACTACATTTACTGTCGAATTCAATCACGGAGGTTTCGAGTGGAAAGCTGTGAAATGCCGTAATTCTGGTAATGTTTACAAGTCCGGGTACTTTGGGTGGCGTTTTCACGGGACTGTGCTTTCAATTATTAAGAGTTCATGTTTACAGAGCTCAGATTTGGTGTCTAAAGCCTTGGAATGACGAGAATAGTTTTTATGTTTACAATTTAGGAGGATTGGCTTTGGCGTTTTTTTTGTGTGAATCAGTTAAAATGGTGGCGGTTCCAGTAAACAGTTCTAAGCAAACTGTCTAATTGTGGTAAAACTATTAACATACACAATGAGAGTTCCCGGAAATGATTAAGAACGTGTAATAAACATCTCAAGTACACGTAAATAGATTCTTACTTCATTTACTGTCGAATTCAATCACCGAGGTTTCCAGTGGAAAGCTGTGAAATGACGAAAATACTGGTAATGTTTACAAGTACGGGTACTTCTGGTGGCGTTTTCACGGGACTGCTTTCAAATATTAAGAGTTCATGTTTACAGAGCTCAGAATTGGTGTCTAAAGCCTTGGAATGACGAGAATATTGTTTATGTTTACAATTTAGGAGGATTGGCTTTGGCGTGTTTTTTTGTGTGAATCAGTTAAAATGGTGGCGGTTCCAGTAAATACTTCTAAGCAAACTGTCTAATTGTGGTAAAACTGTTAAAATACACAATGAGAGTTACCTGAAATGATTAAGAACATGTAATAAACACCTCAAGTACACGTAAATAGATTCTAACTACATTTACTGTCGAATTTAATCACGGAGGTTTCGAGTGGAAAGCTGTGAAATGACGTAATTCTGGTAATGTTTACAAGTCCGGGTACTTTGGGTGGCGTTTTCACGGGACTGTGCTTTCAATTATTAAGAGTTCATGTTTACAGAGCTCAGATTTGGTGTCTAAAGCCTTGGAATGACGAGAATAGTTTTTATGTTTACAATTTAGGAGGATTGGCTTTGTCGTTTCTTTGTGTGAATCAGTTAAAATGGTGGCAGTTCCAGTAAATACTCCTAAGCAAACTGTCTAATTGTGGTAAAACTGTTAAAATACACAATGATAGTCCCCAGAAATGATTAAGAACGTGTAATAAACACCTCAAGTACACGTAAATAGATTCTTAACTACATTTACTGTCGAATTCAATCACGGAGGTTTCCCTTGGAAAGCTGTGAAATGACGAAAATAATGGTTATATTTACAACTCCGGGTACTTCGGGTGGCGTTTTCACGGGACTTTGCTTTCAAATATTAAGAGTTCATGTTTACAGAGCTCAGAATTGGTGTCTAAAGCCTTGGAATGACGAGAATAGTTTTTATGTTTACAATTTAGGAGGATTGGCTTTGGCGTTTCTTTGTGTGAATCAGTTAAAATGGTGGCGGTTCCAGTAAATACTTCTAAGCAAACTGTCTAATTGTGGTAAAACTGTTAAAATACACAATGAGAGTTACCTGAAATGATTAAGAACGTGTAATAAACACCTCAAGTACACATAAATAGATTCTTACTACATTACTGTCGAATTTAATCACGGAGGTTTCGAGTGGAAAGCTGTGAAATAACGTAATTCTGGTAATGTTTACCAGTCCGGGTACTTTCGGTGGCGTTTTCACGGGACTGTGCTTTCAATTATTAAGAGTTCATGTTTACAGAGCTCAGATTTGGTGTCTAAAGCCTTGGAATGACGAGAATAGTTTATATGTTTACAATTAAGAGGATTGGCTTTGGCGTTTTTTTTGTGTGAATCAGTTAAAATGGTGGCGGTTACAGTAAATACTTCTAAGCAAACTGTCTAATTGTGGTTAAAATCTTAAAATACACAATGATAGTCCCCAGAAATGATTAAGAACGTGTATTGAACACCTCAAGTACACGTAAATAGATTCTTACTACATTTACTGTCGAATTCAATCACGGAGGTTTCCCTTGGAAAGCTGTGAAATGACGAAAATACTGGTTATATTTACAACTCCGGGTATTTCGGGTGGCGTTTTCACGGGACTTTGCTTTCAAATATTAAGAGTTCATGTTTACAGAGCTCAGAATTGGTGTCTAAAGCCTTGGAATGAGGAGAATATTGTTTATGTTTACAATTTAGGAGGATTGGCTTCGGCGCTTTTTTGTGCCTATCATTTAAAATGGTGAAGGTTCCAGGAACTACTTCTAAGCAAACTGTCTAATTGTGGTAAAACTGTTAAAATACACAATGAGAGTTCCCAGAAATGATTAAGAACGTTTAATAAACACCTCAAGGACGTGTAAATAGATTCTTACTACATTTACTGTCGAATTCAATCACGGAGGTTTCGAGTGGAAAGCTGTGAAATGCCGTAATTCTGGTAATGTTTACAAGTCGGGGCACTTTGTGTGGCGTTTTCACGGGACTGTGCTTTCAATTATTAAGAGTTCATGTTTACAGAGCTCAGATTTGGTGTCTAAAGCCTTGGAATGACGAGAATATTTTTTATGTTTACAATTTAGGAGGATTGGCTTTGGCGTGTTTTTTGTGTGAATCAGTTAAAATGGTGGCGGTTCCAGTAAATACTTCTAAGCAAACTGTCTAATTGTGGTAAAACTGTTAAAATACACAATGAGAGTTACCAGAAATGATTAAGAACGTGTAATAAACACCTCAAGTACACGTAAATAGATTCTTACTACATTTACTGTCGAATTCAATCACGGAGGTTTCCCTTGGAAAGCTGTGAAATGACGAAAATAATGGTTATATTTACAACTCCGGGTACTTCGGGTGGCGTTTTCACGGGACTTTGCTTTCAAATATTAAGAGTTCATGTTTACAGAGCTCAGAATTGGTGTCTAAAGCCTTGGAATGACGAGAATAGTTTTTATGTTTACAATTTAGGAGGATTGGCTTTGGCGTTTCTTTGTGTGAATCAGTTAAAATGGTGGCGGTTCCAGTATATACTTCTAAGCAAACTGTCTAATTGTGGTAAAACTGTTAAAATACACAATGAGAGTTCCCAGAAATGATTAAGAACGTTTAATAAACACCTCAAGGACCTGTAAATAGATTCTTACTACATTTACTGTCGAATTCAATCACGGAGGTTTCGAGTGGAAAGCTGTGAAATGCCGTAATTCTGGTTATGTTTACAAGTCCGGGTACTTTGGGTGGCGTTTTCACGGGACTGTGCTTTCAATTATTAAGAGTTCATGTTTACAGAGCTCAGATTTGGTGTCTAAAGCCTTGGAATGACGAGAATAGTTTTTATGTTTACAATTTAGGAGGATTGGCTTTGTCGTTTTTTTTGTGTGAATCAGTTAAAATGGTGGCGGTTCCAGTAAACAGTTCTAAGCAAACTGTCTAATTGTGGTAAAACTATTAACATACACAATGAGAGTTCCCGGAAATGATTAAGAACGTGTAATAAACATCTCAAGTACACGTAAATAGATTCTTACTTCATTTACTGTCGAATTCAATCACCGAGGTTTCCAGTGGAAAGCTGTGAAATGACGAAAATACTGGTAATGTTTACAAGTACGGGTACTTCTGGTGGCGTTTTCACGGGACTGTGCTTTCAAATATTAAGAGTTCATGTTTACAGAGCTCAGAATTGGTGTCTAAAGCCTTGGAATGACGAGAATAGTTTTTATGTTTACAATTTAGGAGGATTGGCTTTGGCGTTTTTTTTGTGTGAATCAGTTAAAATGGTGGCGGTTCCAGTAAATACTTCTAAGCAAACTGTCTAATTGTGGTTAAACTCTTAAAATACACAATGATAGTCCCCAGAAATGATTAAGAACGTGTAATGAACACCTCAAGTACACGTAAATAGATTCTTACTACATTTACTGTCGAATTCAATCACGGAGGTTTCCCTTGGAAAGCTGTGAAATGACGAAAATACTGGTTATATTTAAAACTCCGGGTATTTCGGGTGGCGTTTTCACGGGACGGTGCTTTCAAATATTAAGAGTTCATGTTTACAGAGCTCAGAATTGGTGTCTAAAGCCTTGGAATGAGGAGAATATTGTTTATGTTTACAATTTAGGAGGATTGGCTTCGGCGCTTTTTTGTGCCTATCATTTAAAATGGTGACGGTTCCAGGAACTACTTCTAAGCAAACTGTCTAATTGTGGTAAAACTGTTAAAATACACAATGAGAGTTCCCAGAAATGATTAAGAACGTTTAATAAACACCTCAAAGACCTGTAAATAGATTCTTACTACATTTACTGTCGAATTCAATCACGGAGGTTTCGAGTGGAAAGCTGTGAAATGCCGTAATTCTGGTAATGTTTACAAGTCGGGGTACTTTGTGTGGCGTTTTCACGGGACTGTGCTTTCAATTATTAAGAGTTCATGTTTACAGAGCTCAGATTTGGTGTCTAAAGCCTTGGAATGACGAGAATAGTTTTTATGTTTACAATTTAGGAGGATTGGCTTTGTCGTTTCTTTGTGTGAAGCAGTTAAAATGGTGGCAGTTCCAGTAAATACTTCTAAGCAAACTGTCTAATTGTGGTTAAACTCTTAAAATACACAATGATAGTCCCCAGAAATGATTAAGAACGTGTAATGAACACCTCAAGTACACGTAAATAGATTCTTTCTACCTTTACTTTCGAATTCAATCACGGAGGTTTCCAGTGGAAAGCTGTGAAATGACGAAAATACTGGTAATGTTTACAAGTACGGGTACTTCTGGTGGCGTTTTCACGGGACTGTGCTTTCAAATATTAAGAGTTCATGTTTACAGAGCTCAGAATTGGTGTCTAAAGCCTTGGAATGACGAGAATAGTTTTTATGTTTACAATTTAGGAGGATTGGCTTTGTCGTTTCTTTGTGTGAATCAGTTAAAATGGTGGCGGTTCCAGTAAATACTTCTAAGCAAACTGTCTAATTGTGGTAAAACTGTTAAAATACACAATGAGAGTTACCAGAAATGATTAAGAACGTGTAATAAACACCTCAAGTACACGTAAATAGATTCTTACTACATTTACTGTCGAATTTAATCACGGAGGTTTCGAGTGGAAAGCTGTGAAATGACGTAATTCTGGTAATGTTTACCAGTCCGGGTACTTTCGGTGGCGTTTTCACGGGACTGTGCTTTCAATTATTAAGAGTTCATGTTTACAGAGCTCAGATTTGGTGTCTAAAGCCTTGGAATGAGGAGAATATTGTTTATGTTTACAATTTAGGAGGATTGGCTTCGGCGCTTTTTTGTGCGTATCATTTAAAATGGTGACGGTTCCAGGAACTACTTCTAAGCAAACTGTCTAATTGTGGTAAAACTGTTAAAATACACAATGAGAGTTCCCAGAAATGATTAAGAACGTTTAATAAACACCTCAAGGACCTGTAAATAGATTCTTACTACATTTACTGTCGAATTCAATCACGGAGGTTTCGAGTGGAAAGCTGTGAAATGCCGTAATTCTGGTAATGTTTACAAGTCCGGGTACTTTGGGTGGCGTTTTCACGGGACTGTGCTTTCAATTATTAAGAGTTCATGTTTACAGAGCTCAGATTTGGTGTCTAAAGCCTTGGAATGACGAGAATAGTTTTTATGTTTACAATTTAGGAGGATTGGCTTTGGCGTTTTTTTTGTGTGAATCAGTTAAAATGGTGGCGGTTCCAGTAAACAGTTCTAAGCAAACTGTCTAATTGTGGTAAAACTATTAACATACACAATGAGAGTTCCCGGAAATGATTAAGAACGTGTAATAAACATCTCAAGTACACGTAAATAGATTCTTACTTCATTTACTGTCGAATTCAATCACCGAGGTTTCCAGTGGAAAGCTGTGAAATGACGAAAATACTGGTAATGTTTACAAGTACGGGTACTTCTGGTGGCGTTTTCACGGGACTGCTTTCAAATATTAAGAGTTCATGTTTACAGAGCTCAGAATTGGTGTCTAAAGCCTTGGAATGACGAGAATATTGTTTATGTTTACAATTTAGGAGGATTGGCTTTGGCGTGTTTTTTTGTGTGAATCAGTTAAAATGGTGGCGGTTCCAGTAAATACTTCTAAGCAAACTGTCTAATTGTGGTAAAACTGTTAAAATACACAATGAGAGTTACCTGAAATGATTAAGAACGTGTAATAAACACCTCAAGTACACGTAAATAGATTCTAACTACATTTACTGTCGAATTTAATCACGGAGGTTTCGAGTGGAAAGCTGTGAAATGACGTAATTCTGGTAATGTTTACAAGTCCGGGTACTTTGGGTGGCGTTTTCACGGGACTGTGCTTTCAATTATTAAGAGTTCATGTTTACAGAGCTCAGATTTGGTGTCTAAAGCCTTGGAATGACAAGAATAGTTTTTATGTTTACAATTTAGGAGGATTGGCTTTGTCGCTTCTTTGTGTGAATCAGTTAAAATGGTGGCAGTTCCAGTAAATACTCCTAAGCAAACTGTCTAATTGTGGTTACACTCTTAAAATACACAATGATAGTCCCCAGAAATGATTAAGAACATGTAATAAACACCTCAAGTACACGTAAATAGATTCTTACTACATTTACTGTCGAATTCAATCACGGAGGTTTCGAGTGGAAAGCTGTGAAATGCCGTAATTCTGGTAATGTTTACAAGTCGGGGTACTTTGTGTGGCGTTTTCACGGGACTGTGCTTTCAATTATTAAGAGTTCATGTTTACAGAGCTCAGATTTGGTGTCTAAAGCCTTGGAATGACGAGAATAGTTTTTATGTTTACAATTTAGGAGGATTGGCTTTGGTGTGTTTTTTGTGTGAATCAGTTAAAATGGTGGCGGTTCCAGTAAATACTTCTAAGCAAACTGTCTAATTGTGGTAAAACTGTTAAAATACACAATGAGAGTTACCAGAAATGATTAAGAACGTGTAATAAACACCTCAAGTACACGTAAATAGATTCTTACTACATTTACTGTCGAATTCAATCACGGAGGTTTCCCTTGGAATGCTGTGAAATGACGAAAATAATGGTTATATTTACAACTCCGGGTACTTCGGGTGGCGTTTTCACGGGACTTTGCTTTCAAATATTAAGAGTTCATGTTTACAGAGCTCAGAATTGGTGTCTAAAGCCTTGGAATGACGAGAATAGTTTTTATGTTTACAATTTAGGAGGATTGGCTTTGGCGTTTCTTTGTGTGAATCAGTTAAAATGGTGGCGGTTCCAGTAAATACTTCTAAGCAAACTGTCTAATTGTGGTAAAACTGTTAAAATACACAATGAGATTTCCCAGAAATGATTAAGAACGTTTAATAAACACCTCAAGGACCTGTAAATAGATTCTTACTACATTTACTGTCGAATTCAATCACGGAGGTTTCGAGTGGAAAGCTGTGAAATGCCGTAATTCTGGTAATGTTTACAAGTCCGGGTACTTTGGGTGGCGTTATCACGGGACTGTGCTTTCAATTATTAAGAGTTCATGTTTACAGAGCTCAGATTTGGTGTCTAAAGCCTTGGAATGACGAGAATAGTTTTTATGTTTACAATTTAGGAGGATTGGCTTTGGCGTTTTTTTTGTGTGAATCAGTTAAAATGGTGGCGGTTCCAGTAAACAGTTCTAAGCAAACTGTCTAATTGTGGTAAAACTATTAACATACACAATGAGAGTTCCCGGAAATGATTAAGAACGTGTAATAAACATCTCAAGTACACGTAAATAGATTCTTACTTCATTTACTGTCGAATTCAATCACCGAGGTTTCCAGTGGAAAGCTGTGAAATGACGAAAATACTGGTAATGTTTACAAGTACGGGTACTTCTGGTGGCGTTTTCACGGGACTGTGCTTTCAAATATTAAGAGTTCATGTTTACAGAGCTCAGAATTGGTGTCTAAAGCCTTGGAATGACGAGAATATTGTTTATGTTTACAATTTAGGAGGATTGGCTTTGGCGTGTTTTTTGTGTGAATCAGTTAAAATGGTGGCGGTTCCAGTAAATACTTCTAAGCAAACTGTCTAATTGTGGTAAAACTGTTAAAATACACAATGAGAGTTACCAGAAATGATTAAGAACGTGTAATAAACACCTCAAGTACACGTAAATAGATTCTTACTACATTTACTGTCGAATTTAATCACGGAGGTTTCGAGTGGAAAGCTGTGAAATAACGTAATTCTGGTAATGTTTACCAGTCCGGGTACTTTCGGTGGCGTTTTCACGGGACTGTGCTTTCAATTATTAAGAGTTCATGTTTACAGAGCTCAGATTTGGTGTCTAAAGCCTTGGAATGAGGAGAATATTGTTTATGTTTACAATTTAGGAGGATTGGCTTCGGCGCTTTTTTGTGCGTATCATTTAAAATGGTGACGGTTCCAGGAACTACTTCTAAGCAAACTGTCTAATTGTGGTAAAACTGTTAAAATACACAATGAGAGTTCCCAGAAATGATTAAGAACGTTTAATAAACACCTCAAGGACCTGTAAATAGATTCTTACTACATTTACTGTCGAATTCAATCACGGAGGTTTCCAGTGGAAAGCTGTGAAATGCCGTAATTCTGGTAATGTTTACAAGTCCGGGTACTTTGGGTGGCGTTTTCACGGGACTGTGCTTTCAATTATTAAGAGTTCATGTTTACAGAGCTCAGATTTGGTGTCTAAAGCCTTGGAATGACGAGAATAGTTTTTATGTTTACAATTTAGGAGGATTGGCTTTGGCGTTTTTTTTGTGTGAATCAGTTAAAATGGTGGCGGTTCCAGTAAACAGTTCTAAGCAAACTGTCTAATTGTGGTAAAACTATTAACATACACAATGAGAGTTCCCGGAAATGATTAAGAACGTGTAATAAACATCTCAAGTACACGTAAATAGATTCTTACTTCATTTACTGTCGAATTCAATCACCGAGGTTTCCAGTGGAAAGCTGTGAAATGACGAAAATACTGGTAATGTTTACAAGTACGGGTACTTCTGGTGGCGTTTTCACGGGACTGTGCTTTCAAATATTAAGAGTTCATGTTTACAGAGCTCAGAATTGGTGTCTAAAGCCTTGGAATGACGAGAATATTGTTTATGTTTACAATTTAGGAGGATTGGCTTTGGCGTGTTTTTTTGTGTGAATCAGTTAAAATGGTGGCGGTTCCAGTAAATACTTCTAAGCAAACTGTCTAATTGTGGTAAAACTGTTAAAATACACAATGAGAGTTACCTGAAATGATTAAGAACGTGTAATAAACACCTCAAGTACACGTAAATAGATTCTAACTACATTTACTGTCGAATTTAATCACGGAGGTTTCGAGTGGAAAGCTGTGAAATGACGTAATTCTGGTAATGTTTACAAGTCCGGGTACTTTGGGTGGCGTTTTCACGGGACTGTGCTTTCAATTATTAAGAGTTCATGTTTACAGAGCTCAGATTTGGTGTCTAAAGCCTTGGAATGACGAGAATAGTTTTTATGTTTACAATTTAGGAGGATTGGCTTTGGCGTTTCTTTGTGTGAATCAGTTAAAATGGTGGCGGTTCCAGTAAATACTTCTAAGCAAACTGTCTAATTGTGGTAAAACTGTTAAAATACACAATGAGATTTCCCAGAAATGATTAAGAACGTTTAATAAACACCTCAAGGACCTGTAAATAGATTCTTACTACATTTACTGTCGAATTCAATCACGGAGGTTTCGAGTGGAAAGCTGTGAAATGCCGTAATTCTGGTAATGTTTACAAGTCCGGGTACTTTGGGTGGCGTTTTCACGGGACTGTGCTTTCAATTATTAAGAGTTCATGTTTACAGAGCTCAGATTTGGTGTCTAAAGCCTTGGAATGACGAGAATAGTTTTTATGTTTACAATTTAGGAGGATTGGCTTTGGCGTTTTTTTTGTGTGAATCAGTTAAAATGGTGGCGGTTCCAGTAAACAGTTCTAAGCAAACTGTCTAATTGTGGTAAAACTATTAACATACACAATGAGAGTTCCCGGAAATGATTAAGAACGTGTAATAAACATCTCAAGTACACGTAAATAGATTCTTACTTCATTTACTGTCGAATTCAATCACCGAGGTTTCCAGTGGAAAGCTGTGAAATGACGAAAATACTGGTAATGTTTACAAGTACGGGTACTTCTGGTGGCGTTTTCACGGGACTGTGCTTTCAAATATTAAGAGTTCATGTTTACAGAGCTCAGAATTGGTGTCTAAAGCCTTGGAATGACGAGAATATTGTTTATGTTTACAATTTAGGAGGATTGGCTTTGGCGTGTTTTTTGTGTGAATCAGTTAAAATGGTGGCGGTTCCAGTAAATACTTCTAAGCAAACTGTCTAATTGTGGTAAAACTGTTAAAATACACAATGAGAGTTACCAGAAATGATTAAGAACGTGTAATAAACACCTCAAGTACACGTAAATAGATTCTAACTACATTTACTGTCGAATTTAATCACGGAGGTTTCGAGTGGAAAGCTGTGAAATGACGTAATTCTGGTAATGTTTACAAGTCCGGGTACTTTGGGTGGCGTTTTCACGGGACTGTGCTTTCAATTATTAAGAGTTCATGTTTACAGAGCTCAGATTTGGTGTCTAAAGCCTTGGAATGACGAGAATAGTTTTTATGTTTACAATTTAGGAGGATTGGCTTTGGCGTGTTTTTTGGTGTGAATCAGTTAAAATGGTGGCGGTTCCAGTAAATACTTCTAAGCAAACTGTCTAATTGTGGTAAAACTGTTAAAATACACAATGAGAGTTACCAGAAATGATTAAGAACGTGTAATAAACACCTCAAGTACACATAAATAGATTCTTACTACATTTACTGTCGAATTTAATCACGGAGGTTTCGAGTGGAAAGCTGTGAAATAACGTAATTCTGGTAATGTTTACCAGTCCGGGTACTTTCGGTGGCGTTTTCACGGGACTGTGCTTTCAATTATTAAGAGTTCATGTTTACAGAGCTCAGATTTGGTGTCTAAAGCCTTGGAATGACGAGAATAGTTTTTATGTTTACAATTTAGGAGGATGGGCTTTGGCGTTTTTTTTGTGTGAATCAGTTAAAATGGTGGCGGTTCCAGTAAACAGTTCTAAGCAAACTGTCTAATTGTGGTCAAACTATTAACATACACAATGAGAGTTCCCGGAAATGATTAAGAACGTGTAATAAACATCTCAAGTACACGTAAATAGATTCTTACTTCATTTACTGTCGAATTCAATCACCGAGGTTTCCCTTGGAAAGCTGTGAAATGACGAAAATACTGGTAATGTTTACAAGTACGGGTACTTCTGGTGGCGTTTTCACGGGACTGTGCTTTCAAATATTAAGAGTTCATGTTTACAGAGCTCAGAATTGGTGTCTAAAGCCTTGGAATGACGAGAATAGTTTTTATGTTTACAATTTAGGAGGATTGGCTTTGGCGTTTTTTTTGTGTGAATCAGTTAAAATGGTGGCGGTTCCAGTAAATACTTCTAAGCAAACTGTCTAATTGTGGTTAAACTCTTAAAATACACAATGATAGTCCCCAGAAATGATTAAGAACGTGTAATGAACACCTCAAGTACACGTAAATAGATTCTTACTACATTTACTGTCGAATTCAATCACGGAGGTTTCCCTTGGAAAGCTGTGAAATGACGAAAATACTGGTTATATTTAAAACTCCGGGTATTTCGGGTGGCGTTTTCACGGGACGGTGCTTTCAAATATTAAGAGTTCATGTTTACAGAGCTCAGAATTGGTGTCTAAAGCCTTGGAATGAGGAGAATATTGTTTATGTTTACAATTTAGGAGGATTGGCTTCGGCGCTTTTTTGTGCCTATCATTTAAAATGGTGACGGTTCCAGGAACTACTTCTAAGCAAACTGTCTAATTGTGGTAAAACTGTTAAAATACACAATGAGAGTTCCCAGAAATGATTAAGAACGTTTAATAAACACCTCAAGGACCTGTAAATAGATTCTTACTACATTTACTGTCGAATTCAATCACGGAGGTTTCGAGTGGAAAGCTGTGAAATGCCGTAATTCTGGTAATGTTTACAAGTCGGGGTACTTTGTGTGGCGTTTTCACGGGACTGTGCTTTCAATTATTAAGAGTTCACGTTTACAGAGCTCAGAATTGGTGTCTAAAGCCTTGGAATGACGAGAATAGTTTTTATGTTTACAATTTAGGAGGATTGGCTTTGTCGTTTCTTTGTGTGAATCAGTTAAAATGGTGGCGGTTCCAGTAAATACTTCTAAGCAAACTGTCTAATTGTGGTAAAACTGTTAAAATACACAATGAGAGTTACCAGAAATGATTAAGAACGTGTAATAAACACCTCAAGTACACGTAAATAGATTCTTACTACATTTACTGTCGAATTTAATCACGGAGGTTTCGAGTGGAAAGCTGTGAAATGACGTAATTCTGGTAATGTTTACCAGTCCTGGTACTTTCGGTGGCGTTTTCACGGGACTGTGCTTTCAATTATTAAGAGTTCATGTTTACAGAGCTCAGATTTGGTGTCTAAAGCCTTGGAATGAGGAGAATATTGTTTATGTTTACAATTTAGGAGGATTGGCTTCGGCGCTTTTTTGTGCGTATCATTTAAAATGGTGACGGTTCCAGGAACTACTTCTAAGCAAACTGTCTAATTGTGGTAAAACTGTTAAAATACACAATGAGATTTCCCAGAAATGATTAAGAACGTTTAATAGACACCTCAAGGACCTGTAAATAGATTCTTACTACATTTACTGTCGAATTCAATCACGGAGGTTTCGAGTGGAAAGCTGTGAAATGCCGTAATTCTGGTAATGTTTACAAGTCCGGGTACTTTGGGTGGCGTTTTCACGGGACTGTGCTTTCAATTATTAAGAGTTCATGTTTACAGAGCTCAGATTTGGTGTCTAAAGCCTTGGAATGACGAGAATAGTTTTTATGTTTACAATTTAGGAGGATTGGCTTTGGCGTTTTTTTTGTGTGAATCAGTTAAAATGGTGGCGGTTCCAGTAAACAGTTCTAAGCAAACTGTCTAATTGTGGTAAAACTATTAACATACACAATGAGAGTTCCCGGAAATGATTAAGAACGTGTAATAAACATCTCAAGTACACGTAAATAGATTCTTACTTCATTTACTGTCGAATTCAATCACCGAGGTTTCCAGTGGAAAGCTGTGAAATGACGAAAATACTGGTAATGTTTACAAGTACGGGTACTTCTGGTGGCGTTTTCACGGGACTGTGCTTTCAAATATTAAGAGTTCATGTTTACAGAGCTCAGAATTGGTGTCTAAAGCCTTGGAATGACGAGAATATTGTTTATGTTTACAATTTAGGAGGATTGGCTTTGGCGTGTTTTTTTGTGTGAATCAGTTAAAATGGTGGCGGTTCCAGTAAATACTTCTAAGCAAACTGTCTAATTGTGGTAAAACTGTTAAAATACACAATGAGAGTTACCTGAAATGATTAAGAACGTGTAATAAACACCTCAAGTACACATAAATAGATTCTTACTACATTTACTGTCGAATTTAATCACGGAGGTTTCGAGTGGAAAGCTGTGAAATAACGTAATTCTGGTAATGTTTACCAGTCCGGGTACTTTCGGTGGCGTTTTCACGGGACTGTGCTTTCAATTATTAAGAGTTCATGTTTACAGAGCTCAGATTTGGTGTCTAAAGCCTTGGAATGACGAGAATAGTTTATATGTTTACAATTAAGAGGATTGGCTTTGGCGTTTTTTTTGTGTGAATCAGTTAAAATGGTGGCGGTTACAGTAAATACTTCTAAGCAAACTGTCTAATTGTGGTTAAAATCTTAAAATACACAATGATAGTCCCCAGAAATGATTAAGAACGTGTATTGAACACCTCAAGTACACGTAAATAGATTCTTACTACATTTACTGTCGAATTCAATCACGGAGGTTTCCCTTGGAAAGCTGTGAAATGACGAAAATACTGGTTATATTTACAACTCCGGGTATTTCGGGTGGCGTTTTCACGGGACTTTGCTTTCAAATATTAAGAGTTCATGTTTACAGAGCTCAGAATTGGTGTCTAAAGCCTTGGAATGAGGAGAATATTGTTTATGTTTACAATTTAGGAGGATTGGCTTCGGCGCTTTTTTGTGCCTATCATTTAAAATGGTGAAGGTTCCAGGAACTACTTCTAAGCAAACTGTCTAATTGTGGTAAAACTGTTAAAATACACAATGAGAGTTCCCAGAAATGATTAAGAACGTGTAATAAACACCTCAAGTACACGTAAATAGATTCTAACTACATTTACTGTCGAATTTAATCACGGAGGTTTCGAGTGGAAAGCTGTGAAATGACGTAATTCTGGTAATGTTTACAAGTCCGGGTACTTTGGGTGGCGTTTTCACGGGACTGTGCTTTCAATTATTAAGAGTTCATGTTTACAGAGCTCAGATTTGGTGTCTAAAGCCTTGGAATGACGAGAATAGTTTTTATGTTTACAATTTAGGAGGATTGGCTTTGTCATTTCTTTGTGTGAATCAGTTAAAATGGTGGCAGTTCCAGTAAATACTCCTAAGCAAACTGTCTAATTGTGGTTACACTCTTAAAATACACAATGATAGTCCCCAGAAATGATTAAGAACGTGTAATAAACACCTCAAGTACACGTAAATAGATTCTTACTACATTTACTGTCGAATTCAATCACGGAGGTTTCGAGTGGAAAGCTGTGAAATGCCGTAATTCTGGTAATGTTTACAAGTCGGGGTACTTTGTGTGGCGTTTTCACGGGACTGTGCTTTCAATTATTAAGAGTTCATGTTAACAGAGCTCAGATTTGGTGTCTAAAGCCTTGGAATGACGAGAATAGTTTTTATGTTTACAATTTAGGAGGATTGGCTTTGGCGTGTTTTTTGTGTGAATCAGTTAAAATGGTGGCGGTTCCAGTAAATACTTCTAAGCAAACTGTCTAATTCTGGTAAAACTGTTAAAATACACAATGAGAGTTACCAGAAATGATTAAGAACGTGTAATAAACACCTCAAGTACACGTAAATAGATTCTTACTACATTTACTGTCGAATTCAATCACGGAGGTTTCCCTTGGAAAGCTGTGAAATGACGAAAATAATGGTTATATTTACAACTCCGGGTACTTCGGGTGGCGTTTTCACGGGACTTTGCTTTCAAATATTAAGAGTTCATGTTTACAGAGCTCAGAATTGGTGTCTAAAGCCTTGGAATGACGAGAATAGTTTTTATGTTTACAATTTAGGAGGATTGGCTCTGGCGTTTCTTTGTGTGAATCAGTTAAAATGGTGGCGGTTCCAGTAAATACTTCTAAGCAAACTGTCTAATTG